>NW_028233352.1:1200000-1707500 GCF_057557595.1 Rhyacophila brunnea
TTATATATTATTTGATATTTGAGGTTTAATTTTTGTAATCATGCATTTTTAATCTAAAATCCAGATTTTTTTTTTATAGAATGCAGATCTTGCGCTGTTTTCCAGTTTATATTAGTTTCCATTGCATACTATTTAACTAAAATTATATCCATATTTTAATTTTAAGTAAATGACACAAAGTACTTTTTGTTTATTTATGCAGAAACATTCAATACATGGATTTTTCTTTTAATAAATGAATTATATCACAAGCCATAAACAAAAAATATTGATACGGACAAAAAAATCATTATAAAGAAAATGGCATTTATATATATTTTCGTCATTGAAGAACCATTAAATTTGTTATTGTGTATAAATTTAGTGCGAAAAACACATTAATATTACAAATTTCTGATTAACCTATATTAAGAACGTATAAAGTGCAAAAATAATCAAAAATGCGAAAAATATTATAAAGGAAAGTAATCATATAAAATCCGACTTTTACTGATATATTGCAAAATTAAATGCCTTAATAAATTTTTATGGGTTGAGCACTATTTCTTGGATTATTTTGCTAGTAAAATTGTTGTTTTTCTTATTTTGTGCCATTATTTATAATAAATAGATTACTTTTTTTTTAAACATTTTTTTCACATAAAAAAACGAATACATCAAGGTTATTTTCTTTTTGTATTTAAAAAAAACATATATATTTCAGAATAAATTACAAAAAAGGTAAAACTATAACAAACACATTAAATAGATTGCATATTAACTGTTAAAGATCGACACTATTAGTTAATAAAAAAACGAACTAAATTTCACAAATATAACTAGAAAACATTATATTATGACAGAATATTAAATTTGGCAATCTGTGTTTAGCTATTTAGAAATTAAAAAAATAACTAAATTCTATTTTCAAATAAATATTTATATAAATGGATTTAATAGCCTTAGGTTCTAAAAAAGAAAAGAGAATAAAATATTAGCCATAGATATAAAGGAAATAATATTTTATAATATCTTACGCGTTGCAAGTGCTATTAAAATCGAATAAATGTTTTTGTTGTTGTATAGAATACAATAATTTCAAAAAACTAGATAAAAAAAATATATATGCTAAATAAGACAGCTTTATAGGCATCTTTTGATAGACAACATTCAATAATTTATTTGATTCATCAAGTGTTTGTATGAGAATATAGAAAGAGCGCAGAGGCTGTTATCTGATTTATAAAATATTTGGCTATATTGAATCAAATATGGTTCCCAAGATGTACAAGAAATAACTTCAGTTCAAATCGCCTATATTAAAATATTCCCCTTCGAAATTAGCATAATATAATGTATGTTTAATTATTTTATAAAAACTAATTTGTGCCGTGCATCTTATCCCTTATTTTTATTTTGTTTTGTGTTTGATAGATGTTTAGTCATTCTAGGAACAGATATTATATTTTGGCTTTCTAAAAAAAATTTAAAAGTCTCTCTAAAGCTCGGAATACTATTTTTTATTGCATCAAGAGCATTTTAAAAAGCTTATTTATATATAATCTCATAGACATTAGTAGTAATATAACTAGTCATATAAAAATATATGCTTTGATTTCAAATAAATTTTTAAATCTGAGAAAGCATCTCATATGATAGAAATAAATTTTTTTGTTTTCTAATATTACTTGCAGAATAGAAAATTTCTCTGTAAAAATATTATTTTTTTATTATAAAAAAGTACCTAAATACAAATATGTTCATTGTGTTCGATGTAATCAAGACTAAAATTTTTTAATTAACATATATTTTGCATTTGAAAGGAGGCTCTGATTTTTTAAATTATTCACGTTTAGTTTATATATCGGTTTTAAATTTCTTATTTCGAAAAAACCAAACCTCTATAACATAAAAAATAATAGAAAATCAAGATCTTCGAATTTTCCTTTAATATATGTATTGTGTCTAATCTCTATCTAAAAATAAAAAATACATTCTTTAACATAATTCTCTAAAGATGCAAAAAACTATAAATTATTATTTAAAGGATATTAATCATCGCATTTTGAAATCACCCATAAAATATGCATATTACAGTTTGTAAAAAAGAATAAACAGTATGACTACAATTAGATAAAATATAACATCTATAAATAGTTACATATAATCTTTAAATCATATTTATACTATATTTATGTAATTATTTGTTCAAGATAACTTTTTAAGAACTAAAAAAAATAGATAAAATACATGATAATTTATACATACTATTATACCTTATATTGTGCGTATTTCACATGTTTTGAATTCTAAAACTTCTTCAAATTACTTATTGTTATAGATCTGCGCGCATTTAAGTTGAAAAATGCGCATAGAAGGTTTAGGTAAAGACTCGAATCAATCTAGTTTCATTATATCGCGATTATTTCGTACTATTTTTTAGATGCTCGCTAGTGTTGTATTCTCAACACGCAAGTATATTATAATACCCTTCATTTTTTTTCTTGTTTCTAGAGTAATTCAATTTTATCTTTACAACCGAAAGTTAATCATAGTCGTATAACCATATTTATACTACTGTGCAGGATCATTAAATTTACTTGTTTAAAATTCGATGAATTTTTTGGATGTATTGAAGTCAAGAATATTAGCATCTTATTTATTTTATGCAATCTGAAACTGAAGACACCATATTTTGCATAAAAATGTACCATATAAGGGCTTATAGATATTATTGAATGTTTCTTCCAGCCATTTTTAGATGTTTTTTTTTCATAATATTCTTTATTCATTTTTATAAACCACTTTTAATAACTATATATGCTTTTCAAAGAATCAATTTTTCAAGATTTAAATGTTCATAATCATCGTTTTTAAGCCTTATTATATATTTTTTCATAAATGTTCGTATTCCAAAGGTTCATCTATAGTAAAAAATACTTCATATTATAAATAATCTATGATACCAAAAAATTTTTTGAATCCTCTTAAATATATATACATATTTTAAATATTGAAACTGGGCTCAATACCAAAAAATATATTAAAATAATATGGAATTTAAAGAATCATTAAAAACGTGTATTATCTCAACAAAAAATTATAACTAGGTATACTCCCAAATGTTTATGCGTTACTTTGTAACAGTGAACATAAAATCGGCGGTTTTATTGTAGTATTTTCTTGTAAAAATATCGAACAGTTATATTTATTTATGTTTAGTGGAAAGAAAAAAAACAAAGCAAACTATAAAACTCAAAATTTATGTTTACCACAAAAAAAGTTAAAAATTAAATAAAAATATTTTCAAAAATTTATTAAATTCGCATTTATAATTTTTAAATAAATATGAAAGAATCTATCACTTACATTCAATATTATAAAAAGCTTTGAAATAAGTTACATTTTCCTTATATAGTCTTTTAAAATATGAAATTTAAAACAGAGATCTGTTTTTTGTTCTAATAAGCCTATTTTATCGACGAGTCTTTTTAATTCATATTGCAAGTATTAGAAAACTATTTTGTTTATAAATTAATATTTATATCTTGATGGAATTTCTTTTATATAGATCAAAAAACAAAGGATTATATATAATTGTAATAAAATGGTCTAGTAGATTCTAACAATCATGCTATCATCATAACTATCTCATTTATATTTTCTGATAATTTTAAAGTTTATCTATGGAGGAAAGATTTTTCTTATGGTACATAGATTTTTTATTATAGAATATTATTTAAAAGGTGTTTTTTAGTTAATCGGCTTATAAATAAAATTTTTTAGATCATAAAAACGAATGAATTATAGATTTATATTATGGAATTAATTATCATTAAAAAGACAAATTTTATGAGAACGACCATAGATTGAAATGTCATTTATCTCTTAATTTTTTTTTAAAATGTAGCCTAATATTAAAGCTTGATATACGAACATGGGTGTGAAATATACTTTTTAACATAATATGTGGTATATTTTATAGTTTACAAATCATCAAAAAATCCTTTTAGAAAGAAAAATTTTATAAATTTTCTATTTAATGTATGCTCTTTTTTGCATAGTTTCTACCTGTGCAATTGATTCATTTTTTTGTTAGCATTTATTTCCGAAAGTTTACTAATTTTATATGGTTATGGTCATTATCGATAGTAAACAATAAATTGTTAAAGACTTATGTCATTCTGATATAAAATTTTAGATATTTAGCATTTATTTGTAGATAGAAAATTATTTATATTATTATTTGACTATAAAGAAATCTTTTTATATATAAATCATATTCGTTATACCACTCAGTACTTAAAGCCTGTTATAATATAATATTTGCTATTTTTTATAAATCATAATTGATATATATGGTACAATAATCTTACACTAGTACATTTTAAGAGATATTATTACTAGATCATCGTTTTTTTCACATAAAAGATTATATTTTGCTGAAAATATACAGAACAATTTGCTGTGGGTTTATAAAAAAAATATTTCTGTTACATATGAAAAACCAATATGCAAACAGAACAATTAAATAATGCGTAATTTTTAATCTACCTTAGGGATATTAACACGGTTTAATAGTGAATAAATAGTTCAATACGCTCTTACTTTATTTTAAAGTTAGTTCTACATCAGCAATGCGATATTGAAGTAACATTATTTTATTTTAATGTCTAATAATATATTGATAAGGTACGGAAAATACTACAACACAAAAAATGTAGATATATAACATCTTTAATTGTTATCATAGATATCTTAATATTTCATGTGTAATTAGTATGACAAAAAATATTTTTCTTATTAGATTTCGTTAATATAACAGAAGATTTACCAGCTAAATCATAAAAAAATAAGCATGACTTGAAAAGAATTTTAATTATAAAGTATATTTAAATGAAATAAAAAAATGTTTGTAAAATATTTATGCCGACATAAATTTAAAATTACATTTGAAAAATTAATCCTAAATACTATATAAAGAAGGTGTAAGTCCAAAAGTCAACCTATAAAACATATAAATCAAAATTGAAAAATGTTAGAATTTTTATAAGAACATAAAAGCGTTTTCTATACAAATGTTTTTACAATGCCATTTTGTAATATTTATCATATAATTTCCTTACAGAATTTATAAATATAGAAATGCCACAACCATTTGAACCTTAAAAAGTGTAAATAACACAAATTATCTATGATATTATTGTGAAATTTTCTAAATACAAAAATATTACAATTTTTCTGCGCATCAAATTTTACGAAATATTTATTAAGAAAAGAAACCACATATTTTAGACCATAAAACATGATAATATGTGACAATATAAATTTTACTTTTAGTTCTGCATCAAATCAAACTTCTATCGATAATTTTATAAAATTGATATAGGATCTAAACACAAAACATAGTTTATAATTTAAAAATATTATTTATGATTGAGATATACCTTCTAAGCTAGTTTTTTTTTATCATATGATCATTGCTTCCTCTATAGAACATAAATAAGTTAATTTTTATCAAGAGATAATATAAAGATCACATATTTTTAGGAAATATTCATAATTTTTGAAGGAATTTTGTTTTCAAAATTAGATAAAAAAATCTTGTCTTTTACAAAACGATTTATTTGAAAAAATATACAAATACGGCACAATAATTTTTGTATAAATAAATACTGATAAATAGCTATAACTGTTATTCACAATTTATGGACCCGCCGAACACATACTATTAAGAAACAAAAAAACTAGTTTTATCAGATAACAAAACTTTATCTCTTCCCTTAAACCACGATAAATATAAGAAGAATAAATTTCTAATGATAATCAGATTGTAAATATATTTTAAGAGTTTTTTTTCTTGTGACTTTGTATATTTATGCCTTAAAGAATATTCAAATGTTAATCCTTTTATTTTATTATATTTAGTTAGTTTCAACCTTAAATTCTACTATTTTAACACGCATTTACTCGAATAATGTATTCACATATCTATTGATTTTTTTGCTTACTTTTATTCTAATGCATTCACTTCTCAATTTTCTTTGCGAGATAAAACATGGCGATTGTAGAGTTTTTCCTCTCCGTAGCTTTTTCATAGCCTTGATGAATGTTAAGATTTAGGCTGTTATACTTTTAGAAATAGAGATCACAGTATAATAGCTTTTTAAGACATATTGTATATTTTATCTTAAAGTTATATTTGAATAGAATTTTAAATGCTAGAGCTCATATTACTTGAGTATAAATTTACCAATAGTTTTATATATATTTTACAGATAAAGTTGATTTAAATAACGAATATATGGTTCTTCTATTTATAGTATTATAAAATTCCAGTTTTTTCAAGCTGTATTTTGACTATATTTATTCTCTATATAACCCTTGCCATGATATCAATATTGTCATACTTTTATGTTTAAATTTAATGAATTGTCGGTTTTTTCTAAAAATGCTATTCATACACTAATATATATTTTTTACACATTTGTTTTATTTTATTTCTTCTTGATGTTGTGATCTTAAGTTTTTTGCATCTACTCACTACGTGATCAAATGATTTATATGATATATTAACATACGAATATCATGATTTATCGCTCTATGATAATAAACATAATTTTAGAAAGCCAGATCATTTTCCTATGATAGCTTATTTTGTAATATTTGAATTTTTTTATGAATTTTCGCCCTTAGTTGTTGACTTTTGATATAAATTGTAAAGTCATTTATGAACTATTGCATAGAATTTTTAACACAATGAATTTTACATATATTTTTCAATTCATATAAATGTTCTTATAAACAATGATGTACGATGCTGACTGATTTCTATTTATCAATGGTTTTCTGTATTGAATTAATTTTAGATTATTAGATTTTCTGCGTAAATGCGCCTCACCATGAATAATGATAAAAACGCGCATAATGGTTACTTTATAAATGAGATAAGGTTCGTTTTACTCTTTGATGTTTTATTATATAATAGAAATTACATATATATTATTTTTTTATGGATATACTATCATATTCCACATATTTTCTTTGAAGTCCTATGGTCTGAGCTTTAACTTTATGTGATTCAATTTATTTATAATATTTATATCCATGAAATTTGCGTTTATATATTCAAACTCATATTTTCTGCTCGTAATATTAAGTTTTCAATAATTTACGGGCTTTTTCGGGTTAAAATTATTATATAGCATCTTTTATCCACAAAAAAAAGCTTTATAAAGGTTATGTAGTTGATTGTAAGTTTTATAGTTTTTTTACTTACTAAATGTTTTCAAAGAACTTAAAGTTATTTTTGATGACAATTTTATATTTTTCTATTCAGTCCTATAATATTAGAGAAGTCAGAATAAGTTATAAATTTATTCATTTATTAAATCTTATTGTTTTGATGCATACCAAAATTATCGATTAAATCTTTTTGTCTGGTTTATCCTACAAAAAAAATTTTCTATAAAAATAAACCCTAAACAGAAATATCTGCTTTCAACCTACATACGTAATTATTTAAGAAAGTATTTTGATAAACTTATATTTTTTTATGTTTTTTCTTCAAGTGAATATCATTTATCCATCAATCTTTAGATTTGAATATGCCCATGTAATACTTGTGGTGATAGTAGAAAGGCAATTTTGTATAAAAATTGTTGTGTTTCGTTTTTTAAGTATTTTCTGTTTATGTAAACTTTATCAAGTAATTTAATATATATTTTACATAATATAACCTTTCGGTAGAATATGCACAAAAAGCTTTTCAGTATGATAACTTTAAATTCATTGTCATGATTTAAACAATTTTTTATTTTAATAAGTTAGGCAGAACTAAATGAACAATATATTCAGTATTTTGCACGTCCAAGTTGTTTAAATAAGTTTCTATGTTCTAAATAGAAAGGTTTATTTTCATATATTTTTTTATAAAATTTGCTCACATTAATTCAAAAGTATCAAATGATATATGGGGCATTAATAAAAAATGGTTTTCTTATCGTCGAAATTCAACAGTTTTCTGCATGAAGAAAAATATTATTGTCGATAATTTCTGTCATCTGAATCTAGGCTGCATAAAAACGCTTTTATATGAATTTAATAATGTGATAGATATTGATGTATATTTTTTTATATTTTGCGTCTAAATTGAAGTCAAAATTTAAAAATGAAAGCTAGAAAGATTTATTATATCGTTTCGCTATTTTCATAGAATTGTGTAATTTTGTTCTACTAATCATATTCTAAACAAGTTCCAGGTTGTATTTTTTTGTAAAATTTATCATAATATATATGCTTTTTATTTGCTAGTCCGTTTAAAAATTACTTTTGAATTATATAAAGCGTATATATACATAATATTGTTATTATGCAACAGAATATTTCTCAAAATCATATCCAGACTTATTCTTGAATAGATTTTTTCATTAAGTTTTACTTTTTTGTATAAAGAACTCTTTAGAATCTCTTAATATCAAGATATTTGATTTTAGTTTTACGTATTAGATATGTTATTAGTTTCCATAGCGCTTCTAAGCTGCTTTTAGTATACTACATATATCATACATGATGCAATGATAGAATTAGTTATTTATGTATAGCAGTGTGTTCAAACTCTATCTTAACCTACTATAGGTATAATCTTTAAGAATTTTTTTTTGTGAATTTTTTCATCTTCTTATTTTGTTACTTATTTTTTTTCATGATTTTTTATAAACTTAAACAATATTTTGAGTATTTTGCATAAATTTATCTAAACATTCAACAACAATTCTATATCTATCGCTAAACTTAGTAAATGTTTGTATTTGTCACAGTATACCACAATTCTCTTATAAAAATATGTCGCTTTTTATTCTAATACACCCATATTTTGGTTTTATCAAGTCTAATATGTTTTTAAAGGAATGTTGGCACCCAATGCAACGCATTTCTTTTAATTTTGCTATAGCGAACATAATATATTTGAATATATTATATTTACTAGATATTACACTTTCTGATTTACTTCAAACGTGATGAGGTTTACTTTTTATTATTTAGTGTTTGGCTTTATATCAATTTCTGTCTTTTTTTTTCATTGCAAAAATCAATTTATAGTTTATCTTTGATTTTTTCCGTTTCACATTATAATCCATATTTAAAAAATATTTTATATTTATAATAAATATGTATATGAAATTCTGGTTTGTTATAGTGCAGATATATGCAAAATGAACAAAAACATACTAAAATAAAAACAGCCATATAATACAATATTGGGTGTATTAGAGTTTATATTATGTGTCATCTAATAATGAAAAATGAAAGTAACTATGGCGTTCCTATGATATCAGTTGAAATTTTTTACGATAAAAAAACCTTTATATACAAAATAAATACGCATCTGGTTTTCTGAATCAATCTGCATATATATTTTCTAGCTTGCAATCAGTTAAACAACACCATTTTGTAACCTATTTTATGTTTATCGCTATATTTGTACAATTTTAGAAACTTTGCTTTTCTAGCAGATAAAATTTTGCTTGCAAACTCGTATATATAAACATAGAATTCAGGATCACAAAATATAGTAAGATTATATACATATTTGTAGTCGTTTGAAATCTGTAAACTATAAGAGGATTCTAGGCTCAATATTTTGACAATGCTTTTTTTTAATTACCAAAACTCACAAATCAGATATCCATTTTAATCACATAATTTATGTACCTTAGTGTATACACAACCTGTATGTTTCAGTTTTACACACTGCTAGTTGATATTTATAGGATTATACATATATCTTCGGTTTTACAGCCGAACAGATCATAGATTTTAACATATATGTTTTTTATGCCATTTTACCTTGGTTATATTTACTCGCAACTAGGGCATACTTCTAAAGTTCTTTGTAAATCACATATAACAAATTTTTTAAACTGGTGCTTATAATATAGATAATGGTAGTTTTTATTATCTTTATGATATGTATAGGAATAAAAGTATACCCATATATAGTTTTATTCTAAGGAATAAATAGACAATCATTTAATATACCATATAATTGAAAGTTAAGACTATTTTAAACCCTTATATAAGTACACAAGCATACAGGGGTAGGGGTTAGGGATATATTCACTAAATACATATTTCACCAAGAATTTGCGTTAAGCGAGTTTTAGATCCTAATTGTCAAGAATATTTATTTCTAAATGTAGAAATATTTTTGGATTTTAAACTAACATAATACAAAATCCTCAAATTATCTATTTATCTAGGTATATAAATAAAAAACAAAAAAAAACAGAAAAATTTCTTATAATTTATAGAAAATTGCAATAAAATGATTTATAAATATTTTTAAATTTAAGAGGAATAAGTTATTTCACTTATGAGGTTTCTTGTAAACGAGCAGATTCTTAATTGAAAAATATTTTACATTAAATCTATATTTTGTTGCGAGACAAATTTATTTTGTTCACCTTTTAATAAAAATTTTCTTATGTTTAAATACCGACGCTGTTATAATAGTTGATCTTAAAAAAATGATCTTAAAGGTGACATCAGCAATTTAGTTCAAATTTATTATAAGCTAAATATTAGATGTGAGAGGTTGCATAAAAATACAAAAAGAAATGTGGAACAGAGCTATATTATAACATGTTTTAGATAAAATGCCTCGTTATTTGCAATAGAAAAATAGTACACCAAATACTTAATTTTATAGAAGACTATTCTCAACTCCAAGATATATGATTCTATAGTTTAATCATGGCAAAAACATTTTTTTTACAAACTAATTTTGATTAGAATTACAATAAAGCGTTTTTATGTATTTGTTACATTTACGTAAAACTAAATTCCTTGCACATGCTCAATATATTCTAGGAAACTTTATTGATTGTATTGCCATAAATCTAAATTTCCAACACATCAAAAGTATGAAGGAGATAAAAAAACGTAAATATTAAGAATCACGATAAAATAATATAAATTTGAACATTTTTATATTTATAAAATATCGGAAGATAAACCCCAAAAAAACAAAAATATACATTCATTATAATTTAAAATTATATAGAAAATATCAGTATGCCTAAAAAACTGTTTCAATAAATATGAAATTATAAACGTAAACAAGATGTCATAATATATATACAGCCTTCTAAATTAACATTCAAATTATATTAAAATTTATAATAATATATACATAGTATTAATTTTCACGATACCTTTTTATTTTATTTAGAAAATAATGGGAAAATAAATATAATGGGTCCAAATGAGTGAAATTACAAAAATTAACTACTTTTCTAATATAAAAATAAAAAAAATAACAACCTATTTAGATATACCATAAATTGATATGTTTTCAGAATAACAAAAATTATATTATATTGTTATTCTATAATATATTTATTTTAATAAATACATTATTTTGTCTGTGCCTCGTTGGCCTTACGTATTTCAAAAAGATTTAATTTTCACATGTAAATACTATTCACCGCTTATAATTTTTAGGCCAACCTTAATCAATTAATTGGTAGAAATAATAATTCCGAAATATTTTAGTTTTTTTAGCGATTTTTATTGTATTTGATATTACCAAAATATAAATTTTAAGATTTGTCTTATAATATAATACATCATATAAATAATTAATGCAAAAACTTATTCGTATTGATATGACATTTTTTTGATATAAAAAATGTTTATAAAATATGATTCTTGTTTTTTTTTTATTTGTAAAAAGTCAAATCGACCTGAATGCATAGTAAAATATTTACAAATAAGCAACATAAAATCAAAACATGAAAGCTTAAAATATCCATATATACATACTTACAGAAATCATAATTTTTTCGATTTCTGAAGTTTTTATTGAAAAAATACCATAAAGTAATCATATAATATATTATATAAATTACAAATAATTAATGTAAATTATAAAAAAAAAAATCTATAGCCAGAAGCTATAATAACATATAATTTCTTGCGTTTTTATGCTCATTGTAAATTTCTGTACAATATTTTAATTAAAAATTAATAATTTTCAGTCGCTAAAGATTGAAATTTTGACTAAATTATATTGATTAAATTAATTCGATATCTAAAAAAGGATTATACTGTAAATATTTTATCACGTGATTGACTGTTATCATTAATATGGTTTCTTAAACGTATTTATAACTAGCTTTGTTTTATCGTGGTTTATTTAATCACATTTTTTATTAAATCATTCTCTATTTAAATTTTCATAAGCTATATAGAACAATATATGGCTCAAATTTTCAATTAATACTTGACATAATTCAAATTCTGATGATACAGAAATTAAACAAAGGAAATTATACAAAAAACTAGCCATTTTTCATATGTTAATCAGTTTTAGACCTAAATCAGTTCAGAATTATAATTTTTATTTTTTATTATCAAAAAGATCAAGTATTTTTAGTAGCTTTAACAAAGAAATATTAATTTGAAAAATGTTTTGTTCCCTCTTATGTTTCTAATAATTTTAAGCTGGTAATTGATAACTGCGTTGTGTCTATTTATTTATACGATCAAAGTGTTTTTTATTCTATATATTGAGCTCTTATATCGTCCATTTTCACTGGGATTTTTCATTTGTTTTTAGCAGAGGGCTAAAGAATATATTGATTATGCCGGTTTGAAGTTTTAGATATATCGCCTTATTTATTTTTCATTTAAAATCATAAGATAAACATGGTTTCCTAACTTCACGCATTATAAATTTATTTTAATTTTTATACCAATTCGTTCTAAAATTGCAATTCTTGAATTCTATAGAAGATTGTTTTATTTATAAAATATTGTTTATATATTTATTATTTGTAATAGACACAATGATTGATTTCCGAGAATAAATGTCAGTTATCATAAAGAAAGACAGTTAATCCATTTATATAGCCGCATATATAATAACGAATAATATTTATAGAATTCATTTTTCAATACATAAAATAAAATTTGTATGTGCGAAAAACAATAATATTACATATTGGCGTTTTTAATTATGTCTCTAATAAATGTATATATTTGTGCTGGTTAATATATCATTATTTTAATATTTTCTTCAATATTAATATTAGTAATATTTATAAAGGGAACGAAGCATTATTATTTATTTATGGGTTAATTTTCTTTTTATCGATTTTATCTATTTAGACGTGTTCAGCGTGTTGGGAATATTGCAAAACTCCTTGATGCATCTTTTGACACCTTCCTCTGATCTATCTTCCTCAACTGCTCTTCTTCTCTCAAATGAGATGAGTTCAAGTGTCTTGCGGAGTGTGAGAGCTTGCATGTATGCTTCTACTTCGTCGGGTATTTTTAACTCCTTAACATATTTTTTATGATATTTTGTGACCACCCCATCCCAAGTCATCACATTAAGGGAACGAATAAATATTTTTTTAGTTGATTCTTTCCCTTTAAACATACTCCATTTTATAGATCACCAAATATATAAAATTCGCTTTTTTAAGATATTTTCAATCTTCTTCTAACCCCGAAGATTTCGGAAGTATTATATGCATAAAAATCTTGAGCTGTCATAGGGTTAAAAATCTTGTGTCTACTTTATTATAGACTATCTGTTTTGATATTTCTACGGCAATAACTTTTTTGTATTATATCTAAGAATTCATGGTTCCTGCGTAGTATTTTAAATTACGCACTAAAACGTTTCCGTCAGATGAAATTTTTTATTGTTTTCTACTTATTGCAATCGATTCTAAGTGCATCAATTATAAGAGAAGGGGCAAGCTTCACTTTCAAAAAGAATATTTATATCCGTTTTCTACTAGATGTATATAATAATATATGAGAATCATACAATTTACTGGGTTTTTAAGAAAAAAACGTAAACTCATGGCTTCTAATAAAAATTTTTATATATTATTTATTTTTGCTTGTAACAAAAAGAGGAATATTTTTTCGCTATTTGTAATTTTGATGTTAATGTATACTTTTATCTAACACATATTTATGGTTTTTTTTAAAAAAATTCATGATTTTTACTAAATACGAGAACGAATTACTACTATACTTATTTTTAATCTGTATAATAATCCGAAAGAATATTAAACATAGCATATAAACACGATGATTGCCAAAAATACTTTAAATGTTAAAAATATATAATATACTAACGCTTTGAATGTATATCAAGTAAACATTAAAAGGTATAATATTGCCCTTATGAACACAATAAAAAAATAATGTTATATCTAATAGATTTTACAAAAAGTATATTCTTTTCGGATATAAAATACGACAAATTATAGAGAAGTACGCTAATGATAGATTTGGGTGGTCTAAATTTATATAAATTCTGTGCTATATACCGTTTTTTTGCGTGTGGTTGGGTTTTTAAATAAAATTCTCGTGTATTTGTAATCCGATGTAAATATATTATCATATACTGTAAAAAAAATTTTCAAAAATCTATTTATGCTCGAAAGAATGTAAATACAATGTACTCTTAGCTGTCTAAATAAAATTTTATAAAAAAGTATTGATATAATGTCTTTATTTTGATACATATCTAATGAAATCTGTCGTAAGTTAAAATTAAAAATAGAGCTACGAAATAATCTTTAATATTTCTGTGTTAAAACTTAGAATTTATTCGCTTTAGAAATCAACACAGAAAATCAATGAAATGATTTTTTACTGTTTATAATTCAAATTTATTATAATTTCTTTCTACGTACTTATATATTTGAAAACTAGCTGCTGTAAATTAAAAAAAAGGTATGAAGCCTTAAAAACAATTATTTTAAGAACTAGATATTAAAAAATGGAATACAAATACGATTTTTTAGTATGTGTTGATCACTGGGCTGAAATTGTCGACTTTGCTTTTTTATGAAGAATTATATTTTTATTTAATGTAAAAAAAAATTTATTGCATCAAGTCAAGCCTAAAAATTATATTGTTAGTATTTGTCAGATATTTGCGAAAAAACTGCGAATGCGCAAGATTTCTTTGATAACTTACATTTACTTTCGCTAATCAAGTCAAAACGTTTCAGTACCAGATAAAGTATATTTTTATTCAAATAGAAAGACTAAGAAATGTGCGCTACAATATTATATGTTGCTTTACTTATGACTGGCGGTATTATATTCCTATAGGCAAATTTAAAAATTTCTTTAAAGAAAATTTTTAAGCCTTCTATCATGTAAAATGTAGATTTATGTTATAAAATCTATCAATAAATGATCATCACATGTTAAAAAATTTGGAAATATATAAAATTGCATAAATAAGATATTCGAAAAAAATTGCATTATATAAAAAAACAAAGAAAATGTATTTTTTTGACTGATTGCTAAAAAATACGCTTTACTTTATTATCAATTTACAATCTTTTTGCGGCAAGCCAATATTTCTTTCATAGGCTTTATGCCTGTAAGCTTTTTTTCCCGTTATTGTTAGACTTGATATCATTTTTCTTTTAAGGTCTTTATAACTTCAGAGATATAATTTTGATCCTTTTTTTTTTAATTTTTTATTATATTTGTATTAAATTATATGATTATGTATGCGAAAAAAGACGCAAACTTGTAGATGAAGAACAAAAAACTGCTAACTATATTTAAATTTGCGACACATTTATATATCAGTAAAACACATAATTTTACAAATTTTTTCTACAACATACGATATTAAATTTAATATTTATTTTATAAAAATTTAATTAAAAATTTAAATTCTGATCTTAACGAGATATCAATTTAGAAAATATTAAAAGAACATTCATAATATTAAGTTTTTATTTGTTGGTTAGTTTGGCGGGATTATATTCATGTGATTAATTTGCATATCTATAACAACATTAAACTTTATTATATCAAAGTATAAATAATTGCAAAATATCTATATAGAGTGCCTTTTATATTGTTCTTTGAGATATAACATGAGTTTTATCAACCAGAAATATACTTTCGAGCAACTTTGTTTGTAGTCATTACATTCAATCGATACTTTAGCAAACTTACACAATATCTTAACTATAAGTTTTACTATTATATCTTTTTTTGCTCAAGATATTATAAATTTCAGGGCAAAGAATCTGCATTATATATGTATAACAATTAAAAGCAAAAACAAAATTAAGTTTAAATATTAAAATTTCTATATAAAAATCCTATTATAACCTATTATATATGTCTTTACCATTTTATTTCGCATCATAAATATTTTTTTCATTTTGGAATAAGCTTGTTTGAGCCATACAAAAAAATATTGTTTGGTTCATCTATATAATCTAGACTGCTGTTTTTTGCATCATAACTAAAAAAAAGAAGTACATTCAGAATCAATAGATTAAATTCGTTTTATATCCGGGGTAAACACTGTTGGTTTAAGATAATAGATTTTGATATAGAGTTGATCGTGAATATTTTGAGGACATATAGCCTTTTTTTTAAAAAAAATAAAGTCTTTAAAACATAAAAAACACATAGCCTAATATCTAAAAAAATGTCACTCAAATATGTGTCACTCAAATATATGCCATATACTATTATAACGTTTTATTCGTCTATTTTTATATAAAGAAAATGAGCCTGACCAGTTATTTAGGATAAATAATGATTTTTTGTGTATTTATCTTGTTACAAAAATAAGCAAAGAAATATTTTTCGCCTTGTATTGTATTTTTGTAATTATAATGTTTTGTTTGACGCATATTGGGTCTGCATAAAGTTCATAAATTATAGAAATTATAATTCTAATTGCATTAGTTTTTTGTAAATACACACAAATCATTGATATAATATGCATGTTTCTTTTGTCAATATTGTATTTTTACATGATATATTTATACGAAAAGATCGCAACGCAGAACCTAATCACAATAAATACGGTAAAAAACAATCCACTATAATATAAAGGAGTTATTGCAACAAATTTTACAATTCATTTCTAATATAAATAAATAATTCATTTTATGTATATGCTAATATCAAGCGGTGTCTATTCTTTTCGCCTTTATATCTCCAAAATCCATCAAGAATTTTTATAGCTTGAATATTAAAGAACAAACATAGAAAACACGCATAAATTTATCGAAACAAAGTAAATAGTAAATTTGAGCTTTGTTTATACAATCAAAAGCATATTAAATTGGGTTGCTTAAATTTAAGAAAATTTGACAATATAATTTTTAAAGGTAATTATCTAGTTTTTTAGGCAAATATTTGAGAATTGAATATATTACAAACCTCAATGAAATTTTTAGACCAAATATTCCTCGAAATTTCATTTTTGTACAACATATCTAGAAGTATGACATTATTTGGCAAAAATTAGAAGTTTCTGCGTTGATGTTCTATAAATTCCTGCAAAACAAAGTATCAAAAAGAATGAAAAAGGTTT
This sequence comes from Rhyacophila brunnea, assembly GCF_057557595.1. Lineage (NCBI taxonomy): Eukaryota > Metazoa > Arthropoda > Insecta > Trichoptera > Rhyacophilidae > Rhyacophila > Rhyacophila brunnea. Next base: position 1,217,375 of record NW_028233352.1, read on the forward strand.
TGTTTTTTTCTGTAAATAACGGGGTAAATTATATAACTAAAAAAAAACGCTTTGGCTGATAATTCTTATTAAGAACATTATGCATTCACGATTGAGCTTAAATCGATATTTACTCGGCAAGATGTCATCTTCGGTATATTGGTTCTCAAATCCTCTAGTTTACATGCTCATGTAAGAACTTATTTAATTTAAAAAATTTTTTAGCATTAAAGATTTTTTACATTAATTTTTGATAGATTGCAACGTAAAATCATGCAATTAAAAATGTATTTTTTTGATAAATATGAAAAATCCAGGCTAAGCTGTATGTATATTAATAAATACATTTGAAAAAACGTCAAATAAACTTTTTTGTGGGTATTCTAGCAGATCTGCATGCTTAATCACTATAATATATTGCAAGAATGCATTTTATTTACGGTGCAATTCAATCTTTTTATAACATAATTCGGTTTCTTATAATATATTACAAGTTTTCACATTTACAAAATGCTAAAATCGAATAGGTTATAGCGCAAAATATGCAAAAAAAAGCATTTTTGATGCAATAGACTCACGTTTTGCTCTATGTATTATTTTTTTATCGAACCAGACACGTGTGAAAAAACCATTGATGTTATTAGTAGCAAAATATTTTTTTATACATAAAGAATAATCGTTCAACAGCAATTTCTAATTTATATACTTGCATGTTGACAATTACAGTAACTCGTATATATCATGTGTGCATACAAATATTAGCAGCAAAATTTCTAAGACATCTATAACTTTGTACAAGAATAATAGTGCTCATTATTTTTTTTATAAAATATACTAAAAATAAAAATACAACTGTATATACATACCGTCAATAATTTAAATTTAGTTTATTTGCTTTTATTCTGATATATGAATTTATTTGCTGATTATATTTATCTTTTAAAATCCGACAGTCTACTTATTTGTTAAAATATTAAATTAATATAAAAACTTTCTATATTCTGCTACTATCTTTTTAAATTTTCATAAATAATGCACAAAGAAATGTAAAAAAAGGGTAATATCAATAAAATGCATATTCTTTTTACTTTTAAATCGCGAATTCATATAAATGTAATAACATAAAACATCGTATCTCCAAAATAGATAAATATTACATAATTTGCATAAAATACGTATTTAACAATATTATTTTCAACTATTTTCATCACAGAACGTGATTGAAATTCAATCATTAATTTTAAATATAGTTTAAGCAACTGAATAACAAATATTAACACCGTAACATATATTATTAAGACATCTTTATATAAAAAATACTTAACAAAAATCACTAAGTTGACATAATCATGATTGTACTAACAGGTGCTTGCAATAAAAAATGCTTATAACTTAGTATAGGAACTGGAAAATTGATGTGATAACAAAGGGGTATTTTAATTTTGACGATAATTTGTAATGATAGATTATAAAATATTTTTTTGCGCTAATATGTTAAATCAAAAGATCGGCATCAAAGCGCGAATACAATTCTGTTTTCTTAAACAAGATTTAAAAGCCATATACCCATGAAAGCGTAAATTTTTTGCAGTAAGTCAAATAATTTTATATTTATAATAATTATATGTAATTTCCACTTAATGTGCTTATTATTTGATAGAAGGCGACAAAGTAAAAGTACAGTCCTGGTATAGAGCTAAATAGATGAAATTACATAAATGGATAATTAAATCTTTTTTCAAATTCGCTTTATTAAAATTGTGTAAATGTACGATAAAAAACAAAAAAAATTCGAGCTAAAATTTTGTAAAAATACTTTCAAAGTTCAAAATCATAAATTGAAACTTTAACTTTTATGTTTATTTTCTGTTTTCATACATATATTATTTGATAGAGTGCAAAAAGCCGCATATGTTTAATACGTATTAATTAGTAACTAAATTCTTTTAAATATGCAATAACAGTTTCTTCCTTTAAAAATCTTTTACATTTACTCGGCGTTACCTTTTTCTATTATTTTCGCAAATTATTTTTCCAGTGTAGATATGGAGCTAGACGTCGAGATATATATTCGGTTGGCAATCATATACCATTTTTATTTTTGTAGAATAAATTATGGCATTATATCATATTTTCTATATATTTGTAATCTTTCGATATAAATCTTTAAGCCAATTATCAATCCTAGATATTTATAATGCGTTGTCAGTGGTCTCATCTTTATTCAAGACTTAGAATCTTCTTCAAAATTTCTTAAAAACCTTTATTCCGAAAGCTAATATACAACATCCTTTTTATTGATCTCTGAAGCTTAGACACTTTCATCATATTTAATATTTTGATTTAAAGCAATTTATATGATTTTTGATCAAAATATCATATCATCTAAAAATTTTTCGCACACAAATATAATTTTTCTTTAAGTAACATTCTTTTCTATTATTCATTCCATCTATGTGTAAAATATCAGCCTTAATTTTATGTTTGAATATTTATTAGACTAGTTTAAGTTTTCATTTTCAGAAAAAAAAGGTTTCTTTTGTTTACGCAAATACATGTTTGTATAATTTTTAAATTGCATATTAATTAAAATACGCTTATCATCTAATTCATTAATCACAAAGAAAAAATATAAAAATCATTTTTTTTCTGCTTCTATAAAAAATAAATCTTGTTTTCAATCTTTTTAAAGCTTCATTTTGTAAAATATTTTTTTAAATATGCTATTCTTTTAATATATGCTTCATCCCACTAGACTTATCCTTGTTACTGTGTCAACCAAGCTCATTTATAATTGCCATTAATTATACATTTGCGTCTATCAATATTTTCAATTTTTTTTTGGATTTTTGGATCAGCAATTATATCTTCTATATTATTCTAAAGATTCATGTGTAATCTATAACATTTACATAGGATTTTAAAAAGACATCAACAATATTCTACAGTATTTTCATTATAATATAAACTTTAAATGCAAACATTTTAAGTTTGAAAGATATATAAAAGGATTTAGGATGGCATAAATCAATATGTAATGACAAGAAATGCCGAATAAAAAATGATACATATGGGTATATTTTAATGAATATGTTTGTCTAAGGAATAAGGCTTAGGTGATTGGTTTTAAAATGTAACTATGACAAAAAAACCCCAAATTTTTAATAAACGAACACGTTATATATCCGCAGAATTTTAATATAGAATTTGAATTCAAAAAAATATTTGTATAAATAAACTTCTTAAGATATAAAATACACCATATAAATAGAGACAAAGATAATGTGTTTATTCTATACTTTCTTGTAATTTATATCTTCTATTTATTTCTAGTAGCTTGTTGTTCTATTCTGTATATTTTAAAATGTATTTCATTATCTGGAAATAATCATAAAAAGATGCAAATAAAACTATTAAAAAAAATATTCAGGTACATTTATATAAAATTGTGTTAATGCTCTTAAGCCATGATTTCAGCTGCGTAAAAAAGCTCTTTCCTAACAAAAAAGTGAGTTTTAAAATACGGTCACGGGCTTTTTATGTAATAAAATCCAATTTCTGCTATTTTTATGGGACTTATTTACATTATTCTCTTTAATGCTTACTATCATGTATTAATTTACTTTTTATAAAATAAAATGTAATATATTCATCATATAAAGTTATATTTTACATTAATAATCAAAAGGTCTTTTTTTTTAGATATTTTTGATTTTTTATATCACATGACCTATATATCTTGCTGTATTCGAATTTCGTAAAATCAAAAAACATAAAATTGTAATCCTTTAAAAAAATGCTGGATACTTCTAAACACAAATAATATTCAGTTATTACAAAGAACGGATTAAGTTGCATTTTATTAATCCGTATTTTTTATTTAAACGATTTATAACGCATTTTTTAATCGTACGACACACATTAATCGTGTTTTACAGCGAATTTTTTTCTAATAACTACATAGTAGATAATATTATAAAAATTTTTTATTTTACTTTTTTCAATTATGCACAAATTATGTTATATAATTTTGTAGCATAAAAAAGCATTATTGTTCTCCGGAAAGGATTTATTTTGTAATGGCAAGGTTTAAAATGGGTTATAAAGGATATTGGATCAAGAAGAAACTAGATAACCCCATGCTGAATAATATGCATCACTATAAAACGATATATCATTTTATTTATGTTAAAAAATATATTTTTAAATTTAAAACATCACTATTAATTTTATATAGTTATTTTGTCAAATAATATCGTAAAAATGTGAATTTATTTATCACTTGTTGAAAAAAATGTACTTTTTTGCACGAGTAATACTTAGAATCAGCTTTTTTATTATAATATTTATAACTTCTTGAAATAAAATTAAATTAGAGAATTTTTGTTACTCTAAAGAGCTCTTTTTGTTTTTCCTTTCTTGACGGATGTTAAGATAGTTTAATAACATAAAACCGCGATGCTTTTTGTGCTATTAGATGCTTTTTTTGACGCACTTTATATTGTCTAATGATATTAAATAAAAACTCGTTGAATTTCTATCATTTATATTTATATTAACAGGACTTGTATTGCATATTTTCTATGTATGATCTTCACCTAGAACTTACAATTATTTTAAATTCATTTTCATATCAGAGTTAATGTGTGAATTATTTTTAACATTTCAAAATAATAAATCAACACTAAAAGATGCATATATCATCATTTTAGAATAATGGGACATCAATTATATAGTTTTTAAATGTCTTCTAATAAATTTTAAGACCATTTATTAGTTCTAATGTTATTAAAATATATTGTAGATTGCATTGGCATTTTCCCAGGTTTAATATGTATTTTTTACTTTTATAAAACCAACTAAGGTATTATTGGCTCGAAAAAACATTTCTTTGCATAAATAGCACTAGTAATGTATTTTTAAAAATTTTCATACATGCTCATGCATATAATCTTTAAATACTGTATTTTGAATTTTTTATATAGTTTAAAGTCGCAAATCTATAATTATAAGTAAGAAAAACAGGCACTGATTGTAGGACTTTATAACATTACGTCAAATTCTTATAGTAAATTGAATATTCATGTTAATCTATATCCAGTTAGCAATTGAAGTGCATATAATTACATATTACGAAAAAAATTCAAAATAGTTTATTACAAGCGATTCAAAAATCATAAAGCATAAAGAAACTTTACATTTTTAATTACAGTATAGGATGCTTGATAATTATTATTTTTCCCACTCTGAAAAAGCTGTCTCATATATATCACAAATACAAATTAATTATAAAATCATTGTATAGTATTTATAATATTCATTTTAAATAAATACAACTGCATAGGTTTTCGATTATAATCCGAACTTTATCCTATAAATTGTTTAAATTATGTGGTGCGAAACGTTAGGTTTAAATATTCGATCAAGCGTCTAATTGATGATTGATAGATTAGTTTCTCTTGAGCAAGAACAACGGTTTTTGCGAAGCCTTTATATATGCATCCTACCTGCAGGACATACAGCAGGCACATTTAAACAGACATAATAAAAGAGAGCCTCCATCTTTAAAAGCATGCTTGATTTTAGCGTAAACATATACTTTCATTGATTCTTGAACGAAAATTGAAGCAACTAAAGCAACAATAAAATCAATGGTGATTTCACGTAGCGGCGCAGCGATTGGCGTAGTCAAAACAAATTGTTTGGTATGTGATTTCAACTTATAAGAGCTAAATTGTACTAACTTATGAACCATGATAATAATTATTTTTTGTCTAATCATACCAATTTAGCCTTCAATCATTTGTTGTAGAGAAATTATATTTATTTACCCATTTTAGTTACATGAAATGTTGTGGTAAAACAATTGTTAATGTTGCTAGAAGAAAGTAAAACTTCTTTATAAATTTTGAGATACAGCAAAATAAGAGATAATAAAAGCCTAATAGCTAAAAGTTTTTGAAAGACGTGAGATATCGAAGAAGATGCAAGAGAAGGATGTAGCAAAAATACAAATATGATGTTCCAAGGATTATCAATCATGTTATGTTGCGAGAAAAAATAAAAATAGCAATAATAGTATCAAACAAAAAGGTAAAATTATATATTATATTATTTTTTGGATTAATTTTCATTTTGCAAATATATATTTTACTTAGCGTATTGTTTTAAATCCGAGTTTTTTAACCGATTTACTTTTTAAAAAAAGATTAACATTGGCATTTTGACATCATTTAACATTTATATTGTGAAATATTAACATTTTTATGCAATATAATATAAAAAATAAAAAAAATATCAAATAATATGCAAAATCAGGATGAATGATCTCAAATCAAACATTAGGAACAAATTTTTTTTTGCATAGGAGTTTCTCAATATATATACATATTGTTTTATAATAAATCGCAATCCAAGTATTGAAAGGATTTAAAATGCATCGAATTTTGTTTTATAATTATAGTCTTTTTCTGAAAATAGACATCCGACATCCGACTTGCTAATTATCAATTTATAGATATGCTTATATTAGATGGATTAACGATCTTTAAATTTTTACACAAGATGATATAGCACATTGGTATGAATGTAATTTTACCCACAGAAAATATACTTATTTTTCTTAAGCGAACAGAATAAATCAAAACCGATTAATGTATCGTATATAAAAAGAAAATCTATTTGCGCTATTCGAAAAAAGTGATAGTATCCTTGAAAAAAAAACTTAAGTTGAGAATGTTATGTATAGAAATTATGAAATCTTGGCGAATGTATTGGTTTAATATACAAGTGTATAATAAAATAATACTATATGGAATGACTTGGAACATATAATTACAAAATTCATAAAAAATATTTTAGAAGATTATAATCACGGATGAAGTAAGACTTACATAAAAGCTCACTCACTTCACAAGACATTCAACTACTATTATTTGACAGAAAAAGAGTAGTCGACGAAGATAGATAATCAATAAGTCCGAAACGATGTAACAAAGAGTTGAGCGATACTCCATTGGTATGTGACATTTCAGCAGATGAAAATGAAAAAAAAGAACAAACTATACCCATAAATAAAAACTAATGGTAAATTCATGATTTTTAAATCTATTTAAGTGCCGAGAGTTCTAAAAGAGCGCTGAAAGATTTCACAGTTTGTCAATAAGTATTTATGTAGCCCATAAAAAAATATGTGAACTTTCTGAAATATCACTTATTATTTTCTCTAGAAGTATGTTTTGCTTGCCCTTGCATTAAAAAAAAATGAACACCATATTTAATTACTAATATTTATAGTGTTGAATTTCTAATAAAACATTAAAGGAGTTCATTTGTGCTTAATGTGATTTAAAACAAAATTGGCATACCGTGATATTACATGAGAATGCTCAATTCAATAGAAATACATGCAACGATTAAAATTCAGTGATTTTACATTTATAAAACCCCTAAATCGCAGTATATGTATTAGAATAATTTTTTTAGACAAGCTTCTACCTTATTTTATACATTTACGTGCCACACAGTAAATATAGAGAGAAGCTGCATCATAGAAACAAAGTTTGCGTATAAAATATATAAGATAGACAAAAAAATGTTTATTACTAAATTAATCCCAGAAATATTAGTACTTAAAAGACAAAAATAAATAGAACTGTAAATCCCTTTTTGGAAATTTAAATGTATTTGGAGCTGCTTGTAATTATATTGTTGTATATTATGTATTTTTTTCGGGTGAAACCACTTTCTATATGTAATTTTATTGGTTTAATACTTATTTATCTGGCGTAAAAAACCCCTTTTATCATTTTACATAATAATCATAAACTAGCATAGCGGTTGACTTTAATCGTTAAGGAATTTTTTCTGTGCTATAACTCTTATAAAATAAATTCCATAAGATGTAGATTAAAAAATATAATACCACAAGAGCATTTTTTCTTCGTCATTTCTAATGTTCATTTCTTCTATTATGGTTTTTTAGAAAATTTCGAAATTTAATTTACAGATGATTAATTTTACTGTCTGATTTTCATTGCTGTAACGTTTAGCAAAATTTCTGAGATAAATATAAAATAATATTGTTCGCAGAACGGTGACACTGACTTGCGAAATATCGTAATACAAATTAAAAGACACATATAATATGTTTTTTATGTAGTCGTGATGATTTCTATAATATTTTATCTTAGATTAACGTTACTTATATTGCAATATAACCATCAATAACCAATGTATTGTCCTTATTTATTATCGACCCATTTATTATTAAGACTAATAATACTAATCCATAAAAACTGATCACTCAAATAGTATGACCATAAAAATAGGATATTAAATGCATTTTTATACAAGAATCAATATATTCAAAAGGAATGTTCATTCGAGCAATTATTAGCACGTGATTCCTGATAATTAGATATCGTGTAGAAAAATCGTTGTTAAATCATGATTGCATAATAGTCATCTATTTTTAGTTTTTAAAAAGAATAAAATGTCATACTACGCTGACTATTCGCCATATATGACCGAATATTATGTATTCGTATATTATACGAATAGGTTGCATTGCATTAAATCGCTTTGGATTCAAATTCTAAGATATCATTAGAATATAAGTAAATATGATTTAAATAGACTAGGAACCTATAAAATGTATTATTTTCAATTAATAACCTATGAAGATAGCTATTTGTGACGTTTATATGGAACCGTTTGATCTTCTGGTAAATATAGGAATAACAAATTTAAGTTATATAGTTTGGTTTCGAGATTCTTTTTTCTACAAAGTCTTATGTTTATATTTAAAATAAATAAAGAAATAAAAAAGGTTTCATATGCAGCTTTCTCATTTTATAATCTATATTTAAAAACAATAAAAGTACAATAGCCCGATTCTTTCTTTATGATAAGAGGGTCTTGCAATGTAGAGTAAAAATAAAACACAAATTCGCATCATTTACCACATTTACAGTTCATAGCACAAAAAGCCAAATTAATTCGTTAAAAATCTGTATTATGAACTTTATATGAAATAAATTGAAAGAAATCACAAGATTTAAACTAAGAATAAATTGAATAAAAAAATAATTTATTCATTGCAAGCAAAACAAAAATTTATATGTATTTTTGTCAACTAAGACGAATTTAATTTGTTGTATTCTATAGAATTTTATGCAAAATTTCAACATATTTAAATGTTTGAACTTTAAGCTATTTATAAATCTTCAGGTTTCAAAATATTACAGCACTTTCAGAAAAAAATTAATAATTGATATAATGAATACTATTAATTTGAGGAATCTTTTATGTAAACTTATAATATTAAAATAGACTTTTTTTTAATGAAGGCATTATTCCTGCTTGTACTACAAGTTAAAAACAGTTTTACAATATTTCTGAATTCATAAAAATTGGAAATGTAAATATTTTTTTGTACTTAAAGTTTATCATTCTTTTCTTAGATTCTTCATTATATAAAAATTGTTTTTTTATTTTTTAGCAGATTTTAGATCAGATAATAAATTTTTAACAAGATATTACAATTTATTTAAGATTATATGCTATAATATAAACTCTAAACGACTTTATTATACTAATTATAACCAAAAGACAAGCATAAAGAATCAGCCCATATTTTTCTTAGAATTCAAAACTTTTTTTATTCTCTAAAATAAAACAAATTACGGTAAGAAACTACAATTAAATACGGAAAATCTTTTCTGCTATAGTTTAAGTATTTGTTGGAGCGTATATATATAATTTCAGTAAAATTTTTTGGATAGATATCCGAAAATTCTTTTATGTTAAAATGGCTTATGTAAGCTTATATTAAACCATTTTCTATATATTATTACATAAATTGACGATATTTTTGTGCTTTTTATATATCATTTATATATATAAGCTGACTTACATAAAAATTTCACCATTTTGAGTAGGTAATTTTTATATAAAATTATATTTTTTTTTATCAGACATATTAAAACTTAACACAAATGAGTACGTGTCATGAAAATAATTCAAAACTATTATATATATAAGAAGAATAACTTTCTTTTTTTATTATTTTATAAGACAGTACGATGTAAATGAATGTTTTAAATTCCGTTTTATCTAAGATATAAGAAATTAAATGATTTGACTACACACCTGAAATTTAATATAGCTTCTGTGATTGTATCGACATATCACAAATATTTTTCAAAGGTTAAATGTTGATTCTAAGTGATTTTCATAATAATAAACTCAAAATTCACTGTTATATATATTATTTTGCTAATTCAAAATTTTATAAAACAGAATACTTTTTAGTTTTTATACTGAAATTATAGTCCTGGGCAACACAAAAAAACTGCAGTTTTTTAGAGTGCTATTTATTTAAATAATTTTCTTCCCTGTTTATCTTTCGCATAATTGGTTTACAAAAAAACGCGAAACATCTGACTGTGCATATTCAATTGTCTAAAAATATTGCATATATAGATACCTTTCAAATTTACAGTTTTTCCTTACCTGATAATTTTTGATTATATAAAAAAAAATTTATGAATACCTGTATTTGATATTATTTATTATAATAAAAGTGATGATTTAAAGATTTACTTCTAATGCTGTTATATAATCCATTTTACGATGAAGTCGTACCTTAATAATTTGTAAATAAAAAATATCTCCTTTTTTTACTTATATGTGCTATAATTTGTACAATTGAAATTTATTTTATTAATTTAAAATTGTATCAATTACAAATTAATAGTTATCGCTTTTTAATTTTTATAAATTTATATTTAGGGTTTTTGGCTTTTCTTAGATGCAAAACGGATAAATAAGCCGTAATTCTTCCACATTTCGTTTAATAGGAGCAGTAAAAATAAAGGATCATTTAAATCGATCTAAACAGTGTAATATGCATTAAGCTTATATTGTATTTTATTTTTGATTGGTTAGCCCAGTGCTGTAATAATATATTTTTATAAGTCAGGAAGTAAATTATCTATATGTTCTAATGCATAAGAATGATTTAATGTCGTATTGTGTTAAAAAAAATAATTGATTATTATCTTTCCTGTTCTTATATAATTTTTTTTTATTGTTTAAGCTTAGACCATGTTGACGATAGGTCCTATAATACATTATAAGTGGGATGATATTATATTATTTATTTATGGGTTAATTTTCTTTTTATCAATTTCATCTATTTAGACGTGTTCAGCGTGTTGGGAATATTGCACAACTTCTTAATGAATCTTTTGACACCTTCCTCTGATCTATCTTCATCAACTGCTCTTCTTCTCTCAAATGAGATGTGTTCAAGTGTCTTGCGGAGTGTGAGAGCTTGCATGTATGCTTCTATTTAATCTGGTATTTTTAACTCCTTAACATATTTTTTATGATATTTTGTAACCACCCCATCCCAAGTCAATACATATGGTATTATTCTTGTTTTGAATTTGTAAATTAAACCAAGTTCGTTTGCTAAGATGTCATATTTTCTATATTTTTCATTCTAAACTTCAGTCAAGTTATCAAGGCTTGTTATACCTATTTCGATCAGCGTAATCATATTTTCTTTTTTATCGTATAGAAAAATATCAGGTCTATTTTGTTTGATTAAAATATCTGTTTTAATTCGGGTATCAACTTTTATTTCTGCATTTTCGTTTTCGCAGATCTCTTGTACTGAGTGAGTTCTGATCTTTTTGGTTTTCTTTTAGTTCTATCGTCTTGATAGGAGGAAATGAAAACATCTTACTATTTCATTATGTCTTCGCGTGTAATCATGCCCTTACATTTTCTTGCATCTTGTTGCAAGGTGATCAATTGTTTTAATAGCTTCATTACAGTGTGGGCATTTTATCCTCTCACCGAAAAACACATTTCTGTCTTGAATAAAACAGAATTTTCCTTCTTCAATTGGTTTAATGTTGCCATCTTTTATCCATCTTGATGATCCAACAATATCAACCATATCATTATTCTTAGCTTCAAAAAGTTGTTGGTGTAATGGTTTTTCTTTTATTTTACACAATAAACTTTCTTGCTGCTTTTTCTCCAGTTTTTCGGAGTTGGTGATATTACCATGATATTTATTTGTAAGTTATTCTTCAATCAGTGAGAGATGTGTCTTGTTATCTTTTTAGTGGGATGATATATTCTATTTTATATGAAACTCAAAGCTTTTATAAGAAATTGGTTTCAATGCAAAGAATATCAATATAGGGTCAGATTTTACACTACCTTCAGCTTAATCTTCGCTATACATTCTTCTATATATTTAATTTATCTCCAACTTATTATACATTAGATAAAATCACGTATTTTATTCTAGTGGTTTTACACAAAAATCGGAAAGCAGAATACTTTAGTATTATATAGAAAATGATTGTTTAGGCAGAATCGAAGATGTATACCCACTCTTAGCCTAAAATAATGAAATTTTAAGATCAAAATAATGTAGGAAAATAAACCAAAATAACAAAAGATGAAATTTATTAGCATTAGCATAAAAACTTTTTGCCTGTTAAATTGTATTTTTAGGTGTATTTGCTAAGTAAAAAAATATCATAAGCAAAGAAATAATATTCTTTGACCACTTTTTATTTTATATAAAATAAAGATACCTATTAGATTAGAAAATAAAAACACAAATTATGGAGAAAACAACACAGATGTAATATAAATATCTTTGCTATTCCACTGCATTCATGCATAGAGATTATGGGCGTTATAAGCCATATAACATTAATTTATATTTATAAATTAGAAAAGAAGATTAATAAATTGTAATGATATAATTGCGAGCCTATTGTTGTGAATATGTTTACAGTTGATCTAAATATGTGCGTTCAAATTAAGCGCAATTTCCTACATAAATCAAGAGTTCTCTAAAATTATAAGTTAATTATTATATTCTACACACATAATTATCAATAAATTATATAACGTATATAAATTCTGGTTAATATGCGACTTTATGGTGTATAAAAATTAACATAACTTTATTTATAGATTTTTGTACAAAGGTACAATTAATAATAGATTAAATTCAAAAGCTTTTACTTCAATATTTTATATTTTAATAATGTTTAGATATCAATAAAACATATTTTTTTAATAATAATAATTTATATTTAGAATCCTAATTTACATGATTCTTCTGATTTACACGTATAAGATAGAATAGGAAAATTATAATTTCTGAAAGATATTTTATATAAAGACAAATAAACTATTATGGTATGCTATACGTTGATGAAAGTATTTTTACGTGGTTTTCTCAATACTTTAATCGTTTCAATTATTTAAAGAGTGCATATAAATACAAAAAACTATTTCAATATTAAAGAAGGAACGAAAAAGCCAAAAACGTCTTGACTAAATAATTTAAAATCATAAAAACTAAATTTTAGAGTTGTATTTTTTTTTAAATTACGATTCCTGAAAAATCCAATACAATATAAAAGTCAAAAAATAAACCCTTATGTAAGATTGAAAATCGTTTTAAAACAAATAAAAATATAAAAAGCGTACATAAAGCATTAGTGTTATACATTCATATACACCCATCAGCTTCTTAAATTTGCCTAAACTTTTTATAGTTGAAAGTATTCAATAGTGGAAAGGTTAAACGAATATGAATGACACGACAAAGATTATTCGGTGGAAAGGCTATGATTATATGTTAAAGAAGCTAATAAAATATCCATACTATTAAAATTATACAAAAATTGTTAAACAGATATTCGAATTTTTTATATGATCAAAAACTGAAGATGGAAAGAGATATCATATCAAAATATACCTTATGCTACGCCTTATTTCTATTTCGTATATTTTAGATGAAGTAAAATCCATCTGATAAATCTCCGAATTTTTTAGTTATTTACCATCAGTAGAAAAATTTTAGTTTACAAAAAAAGTTGAAACACATTTAAATCTTAGAAAAATCTTATATATGTAACAAATTAACATTTCACCACCAAATACTTTTGTTTAAACTTTTTTTTTGAGAAAATATTTATTAGCCTTGATGATTTTTTGCAAAGAGATATAATTTATTTCTTGATGTTTGTATAAAAACCAAACGAAAACTAGTAAGCAACTAAAAAATACTTTGATCATATAGTTTTTGATTTATTAAATGTATCTTTATAGATATTTTAAATATTATTAAGTCTAATAAATTCGTATAAGCTATGCTTTTAATTGGAATAAGAACAAAAGTAAGATATATTCAGAAAAAATGATTATCTTGGGTTTTTTTAATATGAATAACATTTGCAAGCAATAAATGTTCATCTTTATTTACGATGACACAAATAAATAAATAAATGAAGTAATGTTTAAATGTATAGTGATCTTATATTATTTATAGCCTTTCAAAATTAGATCACATGAAATTTCCGTGCTAAAAACTTGAATTTTATATATTTATTATATTTTTTTAGCCCATGAATTGGATTAATTTCATAAAATGCATTGATTTAAACTAGGTTTTGTTGTATTAAATAAATTTAATTTATTTATAAATGTCAGATAATAAGATCAAAAATGTTTTAAATTTATAATTATAATTTTTTTCATTTTGTTGGGCGAATTAACTTAATAATACAGATGATGGCGTTAAAATATTTGATTATACCGTAAGTTATTTGGATTATGTGTCGATAGAATTATTTATGATATGATTTAAAACAAAAAAAAGTGATCTTAATTTAATTATAATTAATATCCGTGAATTTCAAATAGATTTATAACTATACTACCCCCATAATAATGCATTCTATAATTTAAAAATTACATATAATACTATTTTCTTAAAAATATTATGGCAGGAATTGTATTTTCATGATATTTAGAACTAATAATATAAGAAAGTAATTAACAAAACAAAAAAATAATGATAGAAAAATTCAGAAATATAATCATGGATTTGTTAACCTGTTATCGGAAGAAATTATCAATTCAATCTCTAATGCAAATAATAAAATCAAAATCATATTTTTATAATATAAAAACCCATTTTAGGAATTTTACATCAGTAAATGGTATACCGATACTTGTATGTTTTGTGCTTAGTGTATATAATCTTATGGATATTAATGATCAAAAAAGTGTGATTGCAAAAGTAAAATTACATAAATATATATATATGCTCTAGAATGATAGATAAGAAAAAAACATAGATGATTGATATCTAATTATTTAAACAAATTTTTATGTGACTAAAACCAAAATTTTAATAATAAATGAACCACAAAAACTATTAAATAGAATTTCGAAAAAATTCTAAGCAACTAAAAAATCGGACGAATTATTGATCATTTTGTAATTTAGGTAATCTTTCATTTCGTAAAGAACCAAATAAATGGTTATGACATCATTTTTCCTTATTAATATTTCAGTAAAAATTGAAAAAAATAGAACCATTCACTTATATTAATAGTAGCTTTCCTAAGTAATCACAAAAAGAAGAACATATGTGAAAAAGTTCATAGAAAGATGTGTTTCTCTATAAAAGCTTCACATTATAGATTTGCTCCGAGTATATTTTGCGTATTTACATTAATGACCACATTCATATAATAGTGACTAAAAGACTAAGATAACATTGTTAATTTAATCAATTTTTTTGTTATATATTTTGATTTAATTTTTATAGAATTCCAAGTGCATATACGCTTTTTAAATTCTACCCTGTCATAACTATAAATGTTAGGGTTTTGAGTTAAGCATCTATCGTAATGATCATATATTTTATATTTGGGTCTAGTATATAGCACAAGAATAAAGAAGCGCATCAGGACAAAATTATTTCATTCATAGAAAAACATACAACAATAATCAATATTTTATCAATCCGAATATTTTTTAAAAGTGTATTGACTAAAAAGCGATAACTTTAAGGCATACATTAATGGGCCCCAGAATACTATTATCGATTATAATTCGTATAGAAAATCATATCAGAGCTTATACTCAATATAATGTTCTAACTAAAAATAAAAGGTGTAAAATTTTCATGTTTTTATACAGTTAAAAAAGCGAAATATCTGAGAATAGATTTCTAGATGATTTTAATCGTAAAAAAAATGTTTTAATATTCACTTATTTCGTTTATTGAATAAGATCTTTATTTGATTGAATGCTCATTTTTTTCATAAAAATATATAAAAATAATATTACTTCGATTGAATATATCTTTTATCTACATTTGATTTATATCAATTCACTTCCGGCTTACGACAATGTTAACAATTCGGACAATAATTTATAGATAGAAAGCATTTATGTGAAATTTTGTATTGTAATCTGCGATGTTCTCTTCCTTAATAACGATATTGATCGATTTCGCTATATCATATATAATATTGGCCATATCCACCTTTCTTAAATCTTCTTCATTAGATCTATTCAGATCTTTAGTATTAAAAAGGTTTTCTTCAATGTAATATTTGTATATATGCCTTGTCTGGTTTGAGACTTCGAGTTTTATCGTTATCTTTTATGAAATTGTGTTATCAAACCTTCCACTACATGACACATGCTATAAATATAATTTTTAATAAATATTAATTGGGATAAATATAAAAGGATAATAGATGGATAAATGGTATTTTAACATAGCAGACTATTATCAAAATCTGGTGATACGCTTTTAGATATTCGAAAACCATACTTTAATAACAAAAACGGCTATTATAATGATAATATAATATAATTAGTTTATTTTATTTTATTTTATTTGTTTTTATAGCCTATCTACTAGCATATTATGCAGTCGATATATTATGATAAATCACTTACTTCATAAAATATCAATTTTTTAAAGTTTCTATAATTTGATGTATATATTAGCTAAATTGACAGAAATAAATTACAGGCAATCCAATCGCTAATTCTATTTTTTGCCTAAAATATTTAATCTTAATTCCAAAAAAAAATATTCTTTTCATATCATTTCAAAACTTATCGTAACAATAAAAAAAAAATTACCTACATTGGGATTTAAATATGACTTGTACCATCTACATTTATTGATGAGAATTGTTTTTTTGTTTATAGGTTTGGTTTTCTTAAAAAAGCAAAATGAAATTTCAAATCGAAAATCAGTTGTTTTATTTATTATTTCCTTTTATTGCCTATTTTACGTATTAAGCCATAAACTTCTGTATTGCTATTTATCTATGCAACAACTAAGAATGGTGTCTCATAATATAGAACCTCAGTTCCAATTATTGTCGTTTAAATTCCAGGGTATAGTTTGAGAGGTAACTTTTATCCCAACTAGAAAATTTATTCTGTTTTATTGAATAAGAAAATTTTTAGATGATTCATATAATCTTGATTTTAAATTTATGAACATCAGTATTACTTTTATAAAAATATTATATAAAATGCCAATAAGTCTTATATCATATTATCTATCTATCAGTTTATGTGATAAGCCTTAGGAAACATTATCAAATTCTAATATAAAAAAGTTGTTGCTCCTTAATGACAAAAATACTCTACTACAATTAAAAAAAAAGATTTTTCTACGATAAATCCAAATAAATTAAACATGTGCTATCTAATATTTATTTGGCCTTAATATATGAAATCAAAAAATTATTTCCTATAATTAGTAAAAAAATGATTCTTAGTAACACAGCTGGACTCCCTTTGAACAATTTATAGTTTTTTTATGTATTTATCTGTTTTTTTTATAATGGATGTACTTACATGTACAAAATTATTTTTGTGGCTATTTCTTAAGTATGCTTTTTAAGTTCAATCGATAGTAAAAATTGCTTACTTTTTTGCAAACTTTATGAAACAAATTTATTTGTGTTTAAAGTAATTATTATTTTTCCCTGTTAGTTTATATTTCGCTTGTTATGCTTATTTTTAATAATAATAAAATATATATACTGCGCAGTCTTGGTGTTTGAGAGAACAAAATTTATAATATTTTGCATTTCTGCAGAAAATATTAGCACATAAATACAATAATAAGAATAACGAAAAACAATTCTATTTTTTTAAACTTTATATTATAAAAAAATAAATTTATCATGTGAATTTTTTGAACTATAATATATTAAAATATATAATGTATGCTTTTTTTTAAACCTATGTTAAAAATAATGCTTAAAAACACAAATAATAACTATTATCTTATTTAATATTTTGCGAATATATATTTGCAAATAAATATGATTTTTTCTCATGAATTTATTTGTATTCGCTGTTTATACTTATAAATATGAAATAATTTGTCTATATATCAAAAAATAATATTACATTCTATAATAAGTTGTCTATCTCCTACATGTAACCCACTTCATTTGCTGGAAATTTCTTTTTTTGGATAATATTGATGATTATAAATTATATTGGCAGACGAATTAAACCGACATGTTATTTTTTTTTAAAAAAAACTGGCTATAGGGATTTTAATCCTACTAAAATCCTATTTTATGTAATTTTTGCACAATTCAAGTTACTCATAGCAGAAAAATTGATTTTTACGTTTTAATTACAAATATTAGAATAGTTTGCTGGCTTGTGTTTATTGCTTTAGAGCTTATAAAAAAAATTGATTCATTTAAAATTATGTAATACAAGTAATAAAAAAGACCTATCCCAATTTTTTTTCGTTAATAGACGCATCAAAGGTACTCATCTTCGAATTAATTTTAGTACTAGCGTGTAAAGATGTATTAACAATTTTTACTAAAGATTAAATGTAAAGCATAATAGTTAATAAAAAGCTAGGGTTTATAAAATCTTATTTCATAAAGTAGAATGTAAATTTTATTTTATAAATTTTCAGAGAAAAAAATAATTGCACCGAAATAAAATTCGATATTAGATTTATATATATTATATAAAAAGACTTTTGGATTTGTTCGTATAATGCGGTATTTTCATACACTATTTATAAAAACCTTTTTATTCACGTAATAAAATTCATAAGAAATTTTCACATAAAATGTGAAGATGGAACTCAATATGGAAAAAAAATTATACCTGGATTATAAATAACAAAAAAAGCATATTATTTATTATTTTATTTTACATCGGTCTTCGAAATTTATTTGTGATCGTATATGTCATTTATCATCATTCGTTTTTAAAAAATCAATGATATAAGGGTCTCTTGAAAAAAATATAAAACTATTTATCACTTCTATTTATAAAGTTTATATTTAATTTTCGAAGATTCAATAAAATATTCATAAAAATCAAATTTATTTTTCTTCTATAACGTTTGAAAGCATAAAAATTCACTATACAGATTAAGCTATAGTAAAAAAATTTTCTTACCATCATATGATTATCGATGAGTGATAGAAAAATTTAAACTATATATTTTGCAGCTATAATTTTTATATTTATTATTCCCCCATTATCAAATTTCACATTCACCCATAAGATATGAACCGCAAGGTGATATGAAAACAAAAAATTATATCAAGAGGAAAGTAGCATCTGATAAATAGAAGCGGTAACAGATGCTGTAGGCAAATAAAATATCAAATTTATTCTTTTTGTTTGATCCACGATATTCTTTCGATAACAAATTTTTAGCACGTAATTCAATTATAAAGTAAAAAAACAAGAATATTCTTCAAATATTAACTTATAATATGAGTCAATGCCAACGTAAATCATAATTTAAATCAACATAAATGGTGATGTAGTATTTAAAAATGAGTTACTTTAAAAAAATTGCAATATCAAGCAGATTTCAGAATACATAAAAGAAACAATCAAACACCTCTTTGTTATGTAAGTATTCAAATTATATTTTACTTTGATATTTTCGTCTTAAATATGTTTTAATGAATTGTATTTAAAATTTTGGAGCGCAAAAAAATAAACCATCTTTTCATGTATTTTTAAGAAACTTATAATATATCGAGAATATCTGACAAGCAAATGTTACCAAAATAGCCAATAAAAACAAAAAATATAATTTTTAGTTCCAATCGAATGGTTCATGATTTTACATTAAATAGAATATTTATAATTTTTTATCTGTCAAAATAAAAAAAAAGTTCAAACGTTTATAACTCAACAAAGTATAAAAATGTCATACAGCTTTTTTCATCATTATAAATGAATTTTAGAATGTTGAAATATACAAAAAAAATATAAAAATTCATCACATGTAACTTTTATATTTTCAGCATTAAAAATATATGAAAGATAAAGATAAATCGTAAAAATATATCTTAAGTCTGATAAGAATCCCAAATAAATACTTGATCATTTTTACTTTTAAGGCATAACATTTATATAAGTCTAATTAATGCCAATTTGTTTGTATAAAAATTAGTTTAGTAATTATTTTTGTGCATGAAAATTATATATTAATATCTGCAATAAAATGGGCGGTTCAAATATGTCTTTTATTTTTCATGAATTATTTTATAATGAAGAATGAAAATCTGCTGCTTTTTATGGCTCAAAAAGATATTATATTGAAAAAGATCACGATATACAATCGGTACATGTTATTATATACATTTGATTAATTATGGATTATATTCCAAATTTAGTAGATATTTTATACGAAATGGTATAATGAAATAAGTTCAAAGAATTAATTAATATAACTAGATATTGACCAAACGCATTAATTTAATATTAAAATGATTTTGAGGATAGAAATTTGCTTAAAAAAGTAACTGAGAATATATTGTTCGTTAAAAGAAATATCGCAAAAATAAGTAGTAAATATTAAGTGCATTTGAGAAAAATTAGGTATAAGAAGTACGCAGATGTATGTAATTGCCAATTGTAGTAGAAGATTTCCGAGTGTAACGTTTTTATTATATTTTATTTAATTCTGTAGACTTTAAAGAACTAGAAAAAGGAAATTTTTATTTCGTATATATGTTATGACAATCAAAGTTATATTTAATGCATGTAATTAGAGAATGAATATGCAGTATAAATCTATTATTAATACAAATTGCTTTTTCATGCTATAAAGTCAATCTAATTCAACATAGAATTTTGCATTAGTTCTAATTATATCATTCTATAAAAAGTATGATGTGTAAATAATTTATGACCATTTTATTTAATTGATTTTTTCTATACATTTTGAGTCTAAATGCATAAAATAGACCATCTGTATTTTTTTCAGGTATATAAAGTTTCTGCTATTAATGCTCCATACAGTCATTTTTAGTAAATTTGGCATCGAAAAAAAAATGCATTTCTCTATTTAATATGATATATTTATAGAATTTAGCGTATAAATTAATCAGTTATTCCTGTATAAAAATCACAAATAGATTGTCTTTTATGTTAAGATACTGCACATACGTAAAGTTTACAAATTTTAAATGTTTTGTATATTTTTTTATTGCGGCGCGTACCGTTTTTTCTAAATTTATATTTTTAAGTTGTTTAGTTAGCAAAATTTATTCGCATTTTTATTATAACTAAAAGTATAAATACCATAGTACTATTGAAAATCACAATATAATTTTGATCATTGTAATGGTTTCCATTACAATAAATGATTCTTTTTCTTTCTATGTCAATCTGATCTAGTAACTTGGCCAAACTGGTTTGGAATAGATGGAAAATATTTAAATAATATAAGTAAATAAAAATACACTGAGATATGCTTCTTAAAGTTTTATCGATTTTTAATGGATATCATGAACCTAAAAACAACATTTATGTCAGTGCAAAGCAATATTATATGTTTTCATAATGAAAAAAAATCATATTCACATATGAACATAACAATGGTTTCATGTACACCTTATATTTTAGATAATACAATAATAATAGAAAAAATTTGTAAAATAGACGATAAACTATGTCATTTTTTAAATAATTGATATTGCCACAAATGAAATAGCTATAGTCACATTAAACATCTAGAGATATAAAAATATACAATAAGATTAAATACATATAAATTAAACAATCCAAGTATTAGATAATAGATTATGATGTCTTTACGGGGAAAATTCTGTATACTGTTTAAAAGCAATAAAATGGTAAATATGTGCATAATAAAAACGGAAATAATTTCATCATCTATCGATCTATATTAATGGTCATATTTAAAATAGCCGCATATGTGAAAACGATGTATTTGTTCATATTGTTTTCTATTTAGATTTTTTTACTGATATAATTATAGATAATGCAAAGATTATTTTTTTGAAAATAAACCAAAGAAAATAATATACTATTGTCTCATAAAAGGTTCGACAATGTAAAGATCCGCAAGTATCTTTGAAAGAACGTGAATTTTTTCGTTAATGTTCCACAGTTAAAAAAGAATATTGACCGATAATATTGTTTGGAAAATATTAATACTAAATGAAACCTAAGGGTCTAACCAAGTAAATTATAATAATAGAGCAGAAATATGTAGCTAATCCTATAATATATAAAGTGCATAGTATAAACTGGAAGTAAATTAGCACACGATTTCTTTATAAACGATTTCATATTGCAGGTTTCGTCTGTCTTTATAAACTAGCACATATAAAAATAAAGTTCCTATTATAACTTATACTTCAAACTTGGCCCATATACTAGATATCTATAAAAAATGACATTAAGAGGTAATTGTTGCATATAAAATATTTTTTGATCGTTTCCAATTAGTTCATAGCATATAATTTTATAAATGCCATTTAAAAATTTGTGACATAGTCAGTAAAAGGTATGCATGAGTAAGAAAATCCCTCTTCATATTTTAATACACAAGATCCGATTTTACTTTATATTTTTTATTTTATATTGCATAATCTAAAAACCTCTAGAAATTTTGTTTAAAAGCAAATCGGCTAATAAAGGCAATATTTAGAATGTATTTAAATCTAAATCTGCTATTTCTAAATTTTAAGCCCTGTCATATTCGGACTGATTGCATTTTAGCATAAAACGACAGGATTTTATTCACATACAAGACCAATGTTATGTTATTTCAGAAAAGCATCAGCAGCAGATATATACATGCTATATTTTGTGAATCAATTTTGTTCTTCAACTATTTTTTGGACGCAAGGCAAAAATTCGATTTCACTGATAGTTTAATCCGAATTTTTATAGTTAAGTTGACCCAATTGAAATATATATTGTAATGTCTTTTCCTTTTTATTATTACTCATTTTTGAATGATTAAGCAGATTATTGAATATAAAGTGCCAAATATATTTATTTAAATCCACGGAATTAAAAATTTATATAATTATGTATTGGAATTACTGTCTTGACTAAGTAATTTACTAGCACATGATATCTGGTATGTTTTTGTTAGTGTTTTTTTCATTTATATTGATGGGATTAGCTTTATTTCTATGGCATAATATTTAATTAAGAAAATGAATAGGCGCCCAAGACTTTCTTTCATTAAAAATAATATACAAAAAAAAATTATGAACTATTTTTTAATTCCTTTATGCTGATATTATAAAAAAATTCGATCGCAGTGAGCTTTAGTAACGCATGATTTAACAGAATGAAGCACTTTAGTTATCATACATATATTGTTTATATTCAATGTGCTGAAAAGATAAATCTTCCTAAATTTTTATGATTTTGTGTATTTTTTCATATATCGAAATGATCAACGGTAAAACATTTGAGAACAGCCATATATAATAAAATTCTGATTTAAATATATAATTTGTATAAAAATGCATATAATTAAAATATATATTTTTTTATATTAGAAGCTATTAAAGAATTCGTTTACCCTAAAATTTATATCAAGACATATTATACAAAATTTAGAGAATCATATTATAATTAAACCATTGTAATCATGCTTTCAAATTTATAATTAAGATTATGTTGCATCTTTAATTATTTTTTTGTTTAAGATAAATCGAATATCAACTTAAAATTTTTAATAAAGTCAATAGTTCTGGACTGAAATGTTTAATCCATATTTATAATATAAGTATGTTATATTCGCATAAACACGGAAATAAAAGCAAATCTATTTTTTAAGTTTTTTTCAAAAATTTAGTCAATATGACAAAGAAAACGTTTTTATTTAAAAAAATATAGAATTGATAGACTATTATCTCTTGAAGAAAAGATTATATTTGATTTAATATAACAAAAAAATTTTACTGGAATTAAAAATCAATAGGATTTTATATATCGTCTATAAATCATAATAGAAAAGATAAATTTCCTGTTGAATTTAATATACACTTATAGTCGCACATATTGCATTTAAAACACAGCACACAAAAACCTTATTTTAATATAAAAGCCAAATGTCTTGATCCATCAATATATGCAGAAAAAAAATTAATTATAACAAAAATTTAGTCAAGAAACACAATCTACTGTTCAATTCTAAATCATCAAAGATTTTGTGTGTACTTATGAAAATAATTTTATTTTCATTTCTTGTAACTTATTTTATGATATAATTGTGCAATAATGCATGTTTTTCAATGATCCAAAAGGTACCCATAATTTAAAACTAATTGCTTTTATTTAAAATGAGCGGAAAATGATATTTGCAAGAGAAAAATCATTTCAAAATTTTTTTGTAGATAAAACGAATCATAAGATATAGTGATGTTGTGATGTATTAAATCAAATTATTTTCATACTTCTGATATATAAATCTAGCGCTGGTCTATTAGATAACTTATCATTTACTTAATTTTTGTTTAAAGTATTTATATTTTTTGATATACATTTTAAAAACCTTGCGATCGAGAAAAACCCTTGAATTAATAAGTCTTGAACGGAGGAGAGGTATTGAAGATGATTTCGCGAGGAAAAAATACCAGAAAGTATTAATAGGTTGTATGTACGAGAGATCAAGCAAGTTGTGCTCGAGAACAAAACTAAAAATATAACTATGAATTTAGCCCTAAAATAAAAAAATATACAGATGCAATTTCTATAAATCTAAATATGGCCAAAAAAGAATTATATATTGTATACATTAAAAGGTCATTTCAAATTTTATTTCTATAAATCTAATATGGCCAAAAAAAATTATTATATTTAATACAAATGTAATTTCCAATTTAATTTCTATTAATTTAAACATGCTTATGAAAATAGTCAGGTCAATATGGACTATATTCCCGCAATAATAAATGGTTACACTGACAGAATCTTCACTCCGAACCATTAACCGAAACTGTAAATGTTCAATAGCCGGTTAATTCTCTCGATATTACCGGCTATTATACGAATTTACAATCTATTGTTAATCACCTTTCTGAAACGTAAATTTTTAAAAACATCAAACACTCTTTTACAGGCTAATAATGGAAATCTAGTACATGTGATTTGTTATCATTTTTCTATTCACCATAGATTTATATAAATTATCCTTGTAGCATCTTAAATTATATTTTTGAAACATTTGATAGTACTCTGTTGATATTAGTTCTAAAAAATCATAAATGTTTTTCTTATATATTTTGTTTCCCCATTCCCATTCTATTGATTTTTAAGTGGATTTCTGCATATTGAAATTGTATTTCCTCCACTTTATATTGTTTTTAATTCGCTAAATGCAAGCCTTTAATTTAAAATTTTTTGTGCTTTAAATATTCTCGAAAACATTTATTCGCTTTTGATTTTAATTCCGAGAAATTGGCATCTTTTACAAAATATTTATTGTTAAAAAGATCTAAATAGTTATATACAGAATTTTCTTCAGAAACTCTAATAGTTTTAGATTTGGTCATTCAAAATTTATCTATTCGTTTGGTATTATAAAGAAGTTCAGCAAAAGACATCGCATTCAAAGTTCCATTTTCCCATATATTATCGTTTACAAATAATTCTATGTGCGGATTACTGTTTGAATAAACCGATCTTTCACTACATATTTGACTTTCATTTAACAAGAACTCGATCATAATTTCGAATGTGTATATGATGAGCTTATTTCAGTTAAAAGATTGGTTTCGTGTCGCGAAAAAAGTTTTTTTGGTTTTTTGTGTTGTTCTGGACTAAGAGCATCATAAATAACTTTATATAAAAATTCTAAATTTCTTAGGGTATTAAATATTTTTCTTTATTTGAATCAAGATGCTCTAAAATGGTATAGCCAATAAAATTATATATATTACCGTTAAAATAAAACAAAAAATATATATAATTTATAATATGTATTATATATTTACCAAATCTTCAAAATTATCACTGTAGTTTAAATGATTTTAGAATCCCAACTTTCTTTTTTCAGATGTTATTCAATCTAAGCCACAAATATTGTTTATTTTTAATAATAAAATTGAAACTGTATTTTTTTATGCAATTAAGTGGTGCTAATGAAACTATTTGATTTAATTGTTGTCAAGTTAAAGTGCACATATATTATTTCGCTCTTTCACAAATTTAAAAGCATAGAATAGTTAATTTTGTAAAAAGAAATATCTTTCTACCAATATTTATATAAACCCTATGTTCAGGTAATAATTATGAGGTTGATTTAATTAAATTATTATGTATTTTTAAATTATAGTAATATATGAATATAAAATTTGGGAAAATAATAATTTACTGTTATCATATCTTCCATAATATGCATTTATTAATTATAAAAAATGTAAATCAAAGCCACAAATCAAAATCAGGCATGTACCCAAACAAAACGATTAAGGAAGCACTTGAACTCATAGGTTTTGAAAAAAGGTAGGTATCGAAGAGAATATAACCAAGAGTGTAGATATGATGTATCTACGGTAAATAAATTACGCTATGTTTGCGGTTAAAATCAATACTGCCAAGATTAATACATAAATATAAATATAATATAAGTTGTGGGGCTATGCTTAGAGAAAGTTAAAAAAGTTATTATACCAAAATAAATAAATAAATAAATACATAAATAAAAACATAATATAAGTTATATAGTTATGATTTATGGGAAAATCTAGAAAATTATAATATCAAGATTAACCTATGATTAAAAATATAATATAAGTTATTTAGTTTTGCTTCGTGAAAAAATCTATAAATCTAAGATGCCAAAATTAACCCATAAATTTGAATATATGAGTAGTCATGTAGTTTTGAACGATGAATTTTCAAAAACTTATAACACTAAAATTGGCCCATAAAGAAAAATATAATATAAATTATCTGGTTTTGTTCGAAGATAAAATCTAAACAATTATAATACCAAGATTAACGCATAAATAAACAGTTAACAGCTTCAATTAAAACATATATAATCATATTTTTAATTTTAGAGCTATTTTTTAACTTAAAAAAGTCCTATTATTTATTTGTGGGAAACACAGATTAATTACTAAAGCATATAACATTTTCTGTAATTTGATACAATACATATAATTTAAAATTCCCATATTCTTTAATTTAATTTATAATATACTCTTACAAATATTTTAATCCCCGTTCTCTATCATACATCTAATAATATTTGAAAAATAATAAATTATCTATTTTTATTTCTATAATCAAAAATATCTTGTAATCTTAGATACCAACCTTTCCAGTTTTCAATACAAATTTGTTTTAGCAACGTGGGCTTTTGCGATATAATTTAAAATTTGATTAAAGTTTTAAATTTTCAGCGATTACATATATAAAATCAATTATTGAATGCATAATTACAATGAATCAATCATTCTATGAAGATCTTTACTTACACAAAGGATGCACGACAGAAGAAGTCAGAAAACAATACTATACTTGTCGAAAGAATTCCATCCAGATACAAAAAATGGAAGCAATGAAAAGTTTGATAGAATAGGGAAAGCCTATATGTTTCTTCGTGATAAAAAAAAAGAGACTTTTATGACTCTTTCGGATCCAACGGATTATCCCATTTAAAAGATGAAAAGAGTATATTTTTATATACAATACTGTTGTGTAGAACATACATAAATGCTATGATCGGGACAATTTTTTCCATAGCCTTATTTTATTTTGTTACTCCTTTGATATCTTTTTAAGAGAAAATGATATTCTGACAATAAAGTACTCGACTATATTTACACCATTAAGTGTACCAGCTGTATTATTATGCATTCTATGGATAAGAACCTTGGGAATACTAAAGAAATCAAAAGAAGATTATTCAGAAGAAATATACAATTGCCTTATTATAATTGCAAAGATAATATTGGTAGTATCACAGTATGTCCTAGTGTTCTTGATTATAGACAACATCATAGTTATAAATCGAACACTTTGGTTATTGCCTTACTTTATTTTTGATGGCACTAAAACTATCAATTCTTTAGTTGAAGAGTTTCGATATGGCGGATATAAATATAAATTAGAATTGGGGAAAATGGCCATGAATTTTCTATTAAGACTTTTATTAATGCTATTTTTGCTTTTAAAGATTAATATGAAATGGAAAACGGGCATCTGTTGCCTTATTTTAGCCATTGCAGCCGCTTTTGTCCAGAAAAAAACACCAAAAAAAAAAGAAAGCGATGCGTGTCCTTTTAGTAATGCTTTATGTAATAGGATGTCTCAGCTTTGGTCAAATGAAGACAGACTTGCTTTTAAAACTGGCTTAATACCGCCTTTCATTATTGCTATTTTAGCTATAGCAAAAGGAATTACATGAGTGAACAAAATTAATGCCTAAATCTATCTATCTAAAACAGAAGATGATTTCCTACGAAACCCAAGAAGACTATTCATAAGTTGTTTAAACAAAATGGAAATCTATACATTCTCATATAACTTATTTGAAAATTTATCATGATTAACTTACTTAATCGTATTATGAATATTCAATAATTATTTTAAAACATAATTTTTGAAAAAACTTTAGTATATAGGCTAATATATACATTGTAAATATCCATTTTCTCTTTGAGTATAACGTAATTGATTTCCGTACGGACATCGTATTTATACTCTTGCTATATCCTCTTCCATTACAGTTTCTTCTATAGACATTCAATTAAAAATAGGGACATATAAAAATATTAGCATTAATACAAAAATTATTTTATTTCAATTATATTTAAAAGCATTTAACCATTATCACAAAAATATAAATGTAAATTTTATTATTAATTTAAAATTAGATTTGTATGTACAAAAATTGAAAAAAACACTGATAATAGTATGAAAATCCAAATTATAATTATTTTTATAAACATTAAATTACAAATGAAAATTATATAGTTATTTGATATTATGACGTGGGATGGAGTGATGACACAATATCATAAAATTCCCATAAACTACTCGAAGTTACAAACCGAATCGTGGCATATATACAAACTATAGAATTTAAGAAACCCTTATACTAATAGGTATTGATAAGAGGATAGGTATCGAAGAGGATGTTAAAAAAGGGATATATGCAGGAGTATAGATATGATACATTCACAGTAAATCAATTATTTATGCTTAAAGTCAAATCAAAAATTATTTTGCCAAAATTAGCCCAGCCCATAAATAAAAATATAATATAAATTATGGATTTATGCTTGAAGCGAAAATAAAAATCCGAATACTTAAATAACCCATAAATAATAGAGATTATATAAGTTAAGGTGTTATACATGATAGGAAAATCCAAAAATTATTGGACCGAAAATATTCCCCTTAAATATAATATAAAAAATGGAGTTATGCTTTAAGAGTAAATCAAGATTTGCGCTTCCAAATTTCACCTATTTCAAGAATAAAAAACTTATATAATTTAAGGAGTTAAGAATGAAAATAAAATGCAAAACTACGTAATATAAAAAAACCCATGAATAAAATATTTTGTATTGAATATTCATATATAATTTAAACATATATCTAATATTAAAGATTTAGGAATGTCAATTGAAACATACACACAAACATAAGGATTGAGGAAGACATTTTCTCTAAAGAGTCTGGAAAGAAGAAGGTTTATCGGAAAGATCATAAAATAATGTGTTAGAATGTAGTATTCATCGGAAATGTTATAAAAGCATTCATAACAGTGATTCAATGTGATTTTAAAATACTTTAAATAACATTAACTAATGTAAAAAATTATCATTTGAATGCAAAACTCCGGAAATTTTTTAGAAAGCAACTACGTTTTTATCATATATTTTACATTTTACAAATACTTTAAAAAAAAATTAATAAGTTATAAACGTAGAATATGTATTTAGAAAGACTGTAAGATCATATGCTTATTAAGAGTATACACCGAATCTGTAATATTGAGAAATCTAAAGTTTTGCGCAAGCTTACACGAAACCAAAAGAAAAATTAGACCTTGTATAAGATGAATATTTATAGAATGAATAACGAAGTCACAAACCAAATAGGTTCATATCCCAACTATAGAATTATGGGTAACCCTTGAACTAATAGGTCTTGAACAGAAGAGAGGTTACAATAAGATGTATGAGAAGAGTATATAGCCTATAGTAATAGATTTGATGTCACATGACGGCAAAATGACGCTATGTTTGAAGAAAAATCAAAAATTTCTTTGTTGAAAATAACCTACGAATAAAAAAATTGGTATTGTATATCAAAATACATGAATTCAAATTTAAAAAAAAAATATTATTTATGAATCCAAATTTTCAGCATATTTATTTTTGGATTACAAAGAACTTAACATTCTAAAAAATAAATTTTAATTATTGTGTATGCCATTCAAAA
Organism: Rhyacophila brunnea; assembly: GCF_057557595.1. Classification (NCBI taxonomy): domain Eukaryota; kingdom Metazoa; phylum Arthropoda; class Insecta; order Trichoptera; family Rhyacophilidae; genus Rhyacophila; species Rhyacophila brunnea. The sequence continues at coordinate 1,247,966 of NW_028233352.1, forward strand.
AAAAAGAAGCATGATTAATTGAATAAATAAAGTTTGTTTTATACATTAAATTAAAAAAATTTATTTCAATATGTTCTTAAAAATAATTTACGGAAAACAATAATCCAAAAATATACGATGAACAAAAATTAATTTATATGCATTTTATTTAACTTATTTAAAATAGAAATAAAAATATTGAAATTAATATACCAAGAGTTAGGCGATAAATGTTGATTATTTTAATTAATGTGTTTTGCATTGCGAAAATACATGATCGACTTTTTGAGAAATTTAGAAGCAATCATACAGCAAAATATTCGAAAAAAATATGAGAGTAACAATAAACAAAGATTAATATGTGGTTTTTGACAAATAATTTCTAAAAAAATGGTCTAGCAAATTAAAATATTCTAGTAATATTAATTAAAATATTTTTATAAACAAAATCACCCATAAAAAATCTATGCACCCAGAAAATAAACATTTGGGTGAAAATATCAAAAAAAAAAATATTTATTTGTGCTGAAACAAATAGTGAAGAGAATAAATATCAATTATGATTTTTATTAGTTTTAATATAAGTAAATAATAATTCATATCACATATTAGTTTAAATTATAAAAAAACATAGATTATGACTTCCATTAGCAAAGGATTAGGGTAAAATATGGTTAAAATTAATTTAATCAAAGACAAACGTAATTTAGTTCACATATATTTGAAACATAAAAAAAAGAAAAAAGAATTAGAAATTAATGAGAGATGAATGCTAAACTGCAAATAAAGCGCAGTGAAAATATAAATTGTGAATTGGTATAAACGAAAAATTCTATTTTCATATAGAAACAGGTGTTAAATTGCGGAATTAAATAGTATTACATATAAATAAATCCATCGAGCATATGATAATTATTAGATTTTGTATGATATTTTTTTTCACTTTAAGTGAGCCCAAGATTCTCTTGATTTGTAAAAGCGATTTTAGAGCATTGAACGAAAAATATAAATCTATAAAGCTAATACTTGTGTTTCTGATGCAGATTTTATTTGATATTTTACAAACTACTTTTTAACATTTTATATTTGAAAATTATGATTAATTATACGATCCACAATTATATCATCTAAATCGTTTTATAATCCTAAGAAAAAATATAGTGTAAAAATTAAACTATATATGAACTTTATGATTAGAAACCACTACTTTATTCGTTCTGATTCATTGTTAAATATTTTAGAAATAAAATTTATTTTACTTGCACAAAAAAAATTCTTTTAAAAATACAAATGTTTTTTCTCTAAGCTCTAGCATAATTATTTTTATAGTAATCTAAAATTATTATTAATTAATCTGGTAGAATAACCTTCAAATTCAAATCACTTAAAACTACTCATAAAATTTCATAATCTATTTAGTTTCATATAAATATCGTATTTCTAGACAAGTATTATAATTAGTTTATATATTTCGATAAAAAATTCATATTTTAAATACTTATTCAAAGATTAAAATCAATAAAAATATACATCACTTTCATTCTACAAAAATTTCAATAAATAAATAGAATGTATTATTGAAATTTTAGAAGTGTTTAAAAATGCACAAATAGGCCATGTATTTTCTTATATGATAAAAAAAAAATTTCATCACGTGATTAAAAAAGGTATAATCAGCCTTGACACTTCTAATGAACTTTAAAATGAGAAATTTAATTATTAGTTAATTTTGAAGAATGTATTTGCTTTTATATACTAATAAAAGAATACATATGACATATGTCATGACTCTTTATAGTGACGTTTTTAATTTAAAATATGTAAAGGAGGTAAGAATCCCTGATGAATTAGAAACATACATGCAAGCTCTCACAATTCATAAGACACTCGAACACATATAATTTTTTCGAAAAAGAGCAGTTGACGTAATTAAAATAAGGGAAGGTATAAAAAGATATATAAAAGAGATTTGAAATATTTATTAAGGGTTGTTTGCAATTCTGTAATTGGAATATGTGAAAAGAAAAAACAAAACTATTAAAAAAAACCAAATTATATCAAGGACGCCAAGCAACGATCAATTAAGCTAAATCGAAAAAACAGATTTTTATTTTTTAATGATCATATTTTATTTTTTAGGAAAAGAGAAAAGAACATACATTATAATTTAATGCAATATTTTTTAGCAAGTCTTTTATTTGTATAATTTTTTAAATATAATTCTAAAATTTTCAGCAAACGCAACTTGATAAATGTTTCTTTGACACATCATTTTTATAGTATTGGTCTGTTCCGATTTTCTTTAATTTTTCCGAACATTTTTTACATGTTAAGGTCTATTAACTTAGGATATTATCAAAATGATAATTCTTATTATGCTTCAGTTTTGTTGTGACTTCGAGTTCTTATATGTCAATTATATTATATTAGTTGCGACATAACCTTAAATAAATCAATACTCCGAACAATAAAATATTTTGCGAATATACAATTTTTTTAAACCTAGGATTTATAATTGACAAACTCTAAAAAGCATTGGAAAAATTTTTATTTTACAGATTGGAAATAAAACTTAAATAAAAAATTGTATTTTATTGTATATATGTATTTTGAACAAATAATTTTATTTTTTTAGCTATCAGTAGTTCCTTGTTTAACTTCCAATGTGTAGAGTTACCACAATTTTTACAGTTCTAAAAATCCAAGTTGCTCAAATAAAAAATCACACTAAATTACAGTATAATAATTTTTTTTAATTTTTTCTATGATTTAACTTTTGTTTATGATTATTAAAAAAATTTGCATGTAATTTTAAATCTATTTTTTTCTTCTAAATGTAATCCATTTTATAATTAAACAGCCTAATAAAATGCATAAAAATAATATAAAAAAAGCATCCCAAAATAATTTCTATTTTTATACATCCAGAAAATAATCATAAGTTCTATGTATAACTTTGCCCTTGTTAGATTTTTTGTTTTTCGGACATATTTTAATGTCAAAAAAATGCTCGATTATATATTTTTATGCAAAAAATAGAAGTGCTCCTGTATTATTAAAGAATCTATATTCGGAGGACAAGAATGAAATTTTTATCCCAATAAAACATGAAAATTAAAATATTTTGACCTATTTGCAAAGCTTATTCCTTTGATTTATATTTATTCTTATCTTTTTAAAACACAGGAGATATATAATAAAATAAAATCGTACAATAAATATTTTTATTTTCAACTAAAATAAATATATAACCTTTAAAAGAAGTTACATTATATTTAATGTCTAAAATGGTGGCAAAACTATATTTTCGATTTCTTAAGCTATTACGATTCCTCAACTATAAGCATGTTCCATATAGGTGAAATATAATTTTACATCATATAAAAACACTATAATCCTGAAATGGATAAATTTAATATAAATGTATTTACAAAGATTTTGTTATATATTGAAATTTTTAAATACTTTCACTTATTTTTAAGTCTATATTTTATTATATATTACCAATTGTTTTATTAGTTTTCTGCGTAATTAGAGAAATAACCTACAATTAAAATTTATATATTTAATATTGATACCTATTAGAAGATCATAAAATTTTACTTGCAGATGACGGTACGATAAAGAAAGAGCAGGAGTTCAACTATAGAATGTATTAAATACGTAATTTTGGTCAAAAAAAACCTGACAAGAAATTCTTTGAAAGTATGATATTTTTTTATAAAAGCATTATAAAACTTTCGATAACCCCAATCAATATAATAGCTTGCAAAAATATCAAATTTAAATACCTTTAGAAAGTCAAATATTTTAATCTTTATTTTAGCCTGAAAATGTTCTTATTTTAAAGATTTTTATTATACTATATATCCTGCAACACAATAGAAAGTAGAAACAAGGGCCGCCTTATTTAAAGTATGGTTTCTCAGGGGATTACATTTAACGCAAAATCATATTTATAAATGCTCATACTTTACATAAGATTAATATAAGTAAAAAAAATATCACATGAGCATTATTAAATTTATATTCCATAATTTTAAAGATTATATATTTGATAATATTAGACATAAAATATATTTTATTTTTTTTACCTGCCAGTTATGGTTTTCCATAAATATTTTTGTAAATCTTGGATGAAGTATGCGTTTTTTACATGGTAAAATGGAATAAGGAACTAAAAATATTTTAAATTAATTGTACCCAAATCGAACTAGCTCTATATGTTCATATCCCTTCATGTTTGAATCTAAAGTTATTAGACGATTTCGAATTTTAATCGTGCTATAGAGTTGTACTTCTTTACCGTCTTTCTTTTAATAGTAGTTCAAAAGTAAAGACACACATATAACCAATAAAATAGTTTATAAACCAAAAAAACTTAAAACTAGATGGTATATAAGAGTGAAACAAGGTGATTATTTATTAGTCGGCAAATAAAGTCGAACTGTTTTTTCTTAGTATCTACTCAGTTTCAGTTTATTTATAAAATTTATTTAACCGAACCGTCAATGAATGCTAATTTAGGTATATATAATTGATACAACCAATTCAAAACGATATAACACGTGCTTATTCACGGATAAATTAATGGCTCAATTTAATATTCACCGCATAAAATATGTATAAATATATGCAATTTCAATGAATGTAATTCTGTTGCAAGGATTAAATTAGATGATTGGATGTTTAGCTGGCATTCAAATGCATGGTTTATTCTGGTTATATAACAGCATCCATGTTATTATATAAAGAATTAAAAGAAAAAATTAATTATAGTTTGACTTAATTCTACGGTTTCTAAACGAACAGCATACAAAACCATTGATCGTAGAATAATTGTTATGGATGCAATATAAACAAAAGGATTTAAAAAAAATTACTGAGATTAGCAGGATAGAGAATTAAATAAAATATCACGAGATGAAGCAGTATTTATGTATTTTAGAGCTTAACTTATGTGATTTAGAGTTTCATAATTCTTCAAAACTTTATATTACATTAATAAATCGAGATTTTGTTCTAATTAAAGTCATAAAATATGTTCTATATCAAATCTTGCAATTATATAGAATTTCAACATTAATTATCGTATTTTATTTTTTCATAAAACTTTATGATAAGGTAATCCGATTCTTTTTATAGATTATAATCTTCTATAGTCTTGACAGCTAGGAACTAATTTAGAAATCATAAAATACAATACATTAATGCACAATTTTCTACTTTACCAATTAGGATAATAAGTTCTGAGGATTATTTTATTTACATATCCACTTATTTGATTTTTAAAGTATAAATAATATAATTATACTACAAGCTCTAAACAAAACTAATTTATATTGGCACATAAAATAAAATCTGTAGAATAGAAAATAAAATAGTGATAAAAAAAATATTTTTGCCAAATTAAAGTATAAATATGTTGTTTTATATAAAAAAGCGATGAAATATATCAATATTACAAAATCAACTTCTTTTGTCTACTCATATGATGATTGTTATTAAAAATTTAAACCCAAAAAAATAAAGACTAAAAGAATCATTAGATTTATAATTTTAATAAAGATATCACAAATTTTTATAAATCTGAATTTAGTTTTTACAATAAAAACATTGGATTTTCAGTTTATTAAGCTAAAAAGTGGTGCTTTTGTAAAGATTACAAAATTTAAAAAAACACAAATTTCGATATCACTATAGGATTGAGGAAAACACCTAGAATAATAGGGCTTAAAAAGATAAGAGGTATCAAATGTGAGATAGCTAAGAGCATAGTTATGAAGTGTCTTAGAGAAATTAATAACTTTTTTCTTAAAAATCTTAAAAATTTATAGATTTTCAAGAATTAAATTACTATGAACTGATATCTATTCCCTATAATACAAAGAAATGACGAAATTAAGTTCTTCAATTATATTTAAAGGCAGATAAAAAGGTTAAAAAAAATCTATAAATATACATAAATTTTGAATAGATATATATACACATTATATAATAATAGAAAATACAGTGTAAAATATAGTTGATGGAATTACTTATATTGAGATATAGAAAATGTTTTTGATTACATATGCGTAGAACAATTTTATGATTCAAGGGTAACGACCTATGAAGTTATATAAAAAACAACATTATGGGTATTTTTTCGACTATATTTCATATATAAACAGCATAATAAAACAATATTTGCCCATAAAAATACATTTTAACATAAATATCATTCAAAAATTTTCTTAATCTCTAAGCAAATGATCAGTTCTTAAATACACATACCTCCAAACTCTATAAATTTTGTAGTCTTATATGAGAAAATGAATGTTTTATGTACATGATTATGACAGCATATTTTTTTGCGGTGTATTACAATAATACCTGACCCTATACCTTGTAAAGATGCGCTATTGAAATGAAGAACATCTTAAAGTACTAATTTAAAATTAAACTCGAAGATAAAGATTGTGTTTTTTAGTATTAAGGTAAAATATAAAATTTTTAACTTTGAATACCTTAACATATTAGTATTATGTTGTATGTGACAAAATGTTGTTTCTACGTCAAACAATACAAACAAAATTTTGTTTTTATCGCTTTCTAAAAACGATTGCTTTTTTCGTATCACCTTAAAGCTTTATAAACCTTTACTTATGCAAATTTATAAAATTTATAGGCCACAATAATAGATTACACAAGTTTATACCCTCTTCATCAAGTTATAAAAATAATAATTTTTTCTTTTCAATCGAATATTACTTTTTTGATATCTTTAAACCCTGATTCTAGCTTTTCAAATTTAGTTTTTTCACCATTTTCTATTTGTAACAAAATGAGTTAACAGTTATATATATAAAATACCGATAAATTTAAACTATCAAGGCAAGTAAAATTGGTCTATATAAACCTAAAAAAGTCCCTAAAGCTTAGAAAAATATTAATTTACATCCTCAATAAAGCATTTAATATGTCTTGAAAATGCGTAAATTAATATTAAAAAGTTGGCACACATAAAACATGAACTAGTTTTATATAATTGAAACTCGAATAGAAAATTATCGAATGCATCATGAATCTATATAATACAGTAAAATATAAACAATTATGGCAATACGTCAATCTATGCCCATTAAATATATAAATATGTTATAAGGTTTTCTGTTGTGAAATCATTTTGTCAAATATTCCCGATAATTGTGCTTAAAAAATAAAAAAAAATCTTTACATTTGAAAAATATATAATTTTTTATTGACATAAAATAAGCACCTCAAGGTATCTATAAATTATTTTAATTTATATATGTACGATGTTTTTCGAATTATGTGTTTAGCAGGATTAAAATAACTGTGATTTAATATCGATTTTTTATGATTTCATATACTAAGCCGTATTTTTTTTTCAAAAACTGTTGACGTATATTTTATTTTATTAAATTAAAACTAAAAATTCTTATCTGGTTATACTTTGTGTGGACTTAAGTCAAAAACCACAGTTCCATATATATTTTTATTAAAAATTGTTTTTTTGTAATCTGAATATTTATATCGTTTTTTTGTGCTACTCAAAGTTTTTTATTTCCCAAAATGCAAATCGTATCAAAAATATAAAATTTAATTACGCACTAAATTAGATACAAAAAAAAATGTTCGTTTTATTTTCTAACCAGCTAAATCAAGTGTTTTTATTACTTAAATATTTTTATTAATGAAAATTATGAAATCTATTTTTTCTTTAGCGACAGGGTTTTTCATATTGTATGTAAAACTCAGTAATGCGTTTGCTGTATATCTATTTTTTTCTATAAATCAGTGAATTAATAACGGTAAAAAATCAATTAAATAATATCATATGAAATATTTTTTAATCTAAATTCTTATTTGTGTGTAAGTTACATTTTTAAAATTAAACCTGGTTTTTTTCTTATACGTAAAAAACCAAAAAAAAATATATCATTAATTATAACATAGTCTACTAGAGAATTCCTTTTATATAATTTTAATTGATATAAGTCGTATCTCTTTTATTCTATTGATTAAATTTATCAATAAATGCATTTAAAGTTTTTCCGTATATTCTTCACTACCAGTGGAAAACTTTTACCTTTAAAATATTTATGTAAAAATCATATTCACATTATAATGATAAAAGAATACACTTTATATATTGAATTGATAAAATATAAAGTAATGAACATTTTTGGCTATTCTTGCGTGAAACCAATATTTTAAATAAGCAGGAGAAACATAAAAAATATAATAAATTTTCTAAAAATACTTTTGCTGTAAATAGATTTTTTTTGCATATATGCATATAAATTTTTTACACTTTCATTTGGGTGACTATTATCGGCGGGAACTTTTATGTATTTATTGTAAATCATATATCTAAATGAATACGAAAAAGTTTAAGGTAGACTTAAATATAAAAACATTTAAATATAGTAAAAAAATAATAATATTTGAAATAAAGCTTATACAATTTTAATAAATTACTTTTACAAACAATGACAAATATAAAAAAAACATTTCATGTTTTCAAGAATTTGAAAGAATTTATTTATTGTAAAAAACTAGCAAAGAAAGACCACACAAAATAATATATATAAATATATTTTATATATTTTCATTTATAAAATTTGTGTGAATGTTTGTTTTTATTATAATGTGATGGTCAGGCCAAAAATATATAATTTTATTCTTAAATACTTATTTGCATATGCAAGAAAAACATTTATTTATTTTTTATATTCAAATAAATATTAATCAAAAAGAAGCAAAAAAATGCATAAAAAAGAGTCGAGTTAGATATAACATCCTATAATAAAGATGTATATTTTTTGCATTCATATTATTAGAATTACTCTCTTTTCACTTGTACTTACTAGATATATTGTTTCTTTTGATACTAAGCAATGAAAAAACTTAAAATTAACAAATTGCAAAAATTGTGCAATTACTGTCAAATGAAAAAAAAGTGAAATGTGTCTAAATTTTATAATATCTGTTATATTCAAAATAGAAAATTTTTTATAATTTTCAAAAAAATAATAAAGGATTTAAAATCTTGAGGAATTTTAGTCGAAAATTTCTTAAACACTCTTATTAGAAAGGTATCAACTTCGTAGAAATGTATATATAATAGTAATCCTAAAATAGATGTTAAAATGCGCATAAACTTTGACCTAATCATTGTGTAGGACTATTCTTTATGTTATATCATTTATTTCGAAAGGTAAGCATATCTATTTATAAGAATTTCTGCTTAAAATATAACAGTTTTAAAACAGACATAAAACAGCCTTATAATATGATTAGCAAAGCAAAAATTTACGCGCAACCCAATAAAAAATCGAAAAAAAAACGTTCAAAACAATAAAACACTGAAAAAATACAATTTGTTTTACATTCGAAATAAAATTTCTGGATAGTTTGGATTGAGCAACGACGAGGTTTTGTTATTTATTTTGAAAAAAAAGAAAAATTGTGTTTTAAGAAATTATAATTCTTTTTGCAATAATATTAAATTTTTTAAGAAACAATAACCTTTATATATTTTATATTATCACGGCCATAACAGGTTTACACGACTAAATTCTTTTATAGTCTTTCTGATGACAACTCATATAAAGTAAATTGTACTTATTTTTCAATTTATGATCACAATGCTATAGTATATATATTAATTCATAAAAAATAGTCTTACATAAAGTATATAAAAAACATAAAATAAAATAATTTTTGTGAAAATTTTAACATCCGTATAAATCAACTTTGCACATTATTCAATATATGTACAGTAGTTTGTCTATTTTAGATCTTCTTTTTTTTTATTTATATTTAAAAATTATATATTTATATGAACAACGTTAACTCTAAAAAACAAAAGTATAGTATTTAAAACAACTAATATATTTAAAATTTTAAGATTATCAAGATATCTCTTTATAGTGAAATCGCATGTAATTTTTTTTTAATATTTTATTCTTTTTTCCAATCATTATTTATTTTCTGCCATAGCACATTGAAAGCTTAATATATTTACACTCATTATTTTTTACAAATTAATGTATGTCAATCTAAAATTCTCTATCAAATTGTATCTTGAAAAATGAATTTGATCCCTTTCATTTTTTTTCAAACATGATCATCGAAAACTGCATTAAAATATACTGATAAATGATCCAAGGTTTTTTTAATAATATAGCTGTCCTAGCTTTATTTCTGTAGTTTCAACATATAACTCAAAACATAAATTCAAGATATAATTCATTCAGGATAACAAATCAAAAAATATAATATTTTCACGATTTAAAAAGCTAATCATGAAATAGTTTCTTTAATTAGCTTTTAAAATTTATGAAAAGATATAATACTTATATATTATCATTACGATTTTATCTATATGCAAATGAATTTTTAGCAAATACTGTTTAACGCAAAAAATAAACCTTTTAATGTATTTATTTCATGCACTGTTACCTTTTTTTTTCGAAATTATCACGGCTAAAATTCAACATCTAATACTCTAAAATAACAAAAAAATCTAGTCTTTATATCAATATTACAATAAATCTTTATTCTCGAACTTTTTTGTGAAAAAATATTAAACTAGATCGAAAAACAATTTTTATAATCATTTAAAAGATTTTTTTAGGAAAAAAATACACATAATGTGTGTTAAATATATTAAATTGTATATACTTTTTTATATCGAATACATGAAAATGAAACGATGTAAAACAATAAAATAAAATAATATAAAAAACATCAAAAAAGGCAATATGTATTAATACAGCGTAAATTTCACATATGATTTTTTTCAAATATGATCATTTAACGATCTTATTTTAGCTGTTAGTGAAACAAAATAGAAACAGCCCAGCTCATAAGATATTCGAAATTTATATACGGTCTAGATTTACATGAAACGGTTCACAAAGCTATAAAAAAAGGAAATTAGATTAAGTTTGTTATAAAATATACAAAGATGTAAATATTTATTAACATTTTTATGTAATTAAAATAATCGAGATATATTTAGAAAAAAAGGGTATATTGATATATAAAATGAAAATACATATATACGATTATTCCTTTAAACCTGAATATCATCTTATGCATGTATTTACTTAAATGGTCTAAGATAAAGTTTTCAAGAATACTAATATAACATGATTTATAATAATGTTTTTAAACGTACGAACATAGATTAAATTTACTTTCATGCGTTCATGAACATATTTTATAAATTTTAAATCAATTTTATGTTAAAATATTTTAAAAATAGAAAAAAATATTTTTTCATGAATTAGTAGCAATTTCAGCATTAAAAACCACACGTGGCTATACGAAGCTTATGATAAAAAAAATTTTGACTTACAACTATTTTTTATCATATAATAAATTGTTCATTAGCTCTATCTTTACTTGTGATTTTTTTTAAGTCACGTCGTCATATAAACAGATAAAAGCAAGATAAATCCATTTTATATTTATACCTGTAATTCGAAAGAACATCTAAATATTCAAATAGAAAGGTTTATAAAAAGATATATTTTAGGAATAAAAACCTTTTGTATTTTTTTTAAGCTTTAGATGAATTTCTATAAGCGTAACACAAATTTTTTTCATATCAACATCATCATAATAATATGGGCTGTATTACTGTTATAATCTACATAAAATCTTTCATTTAAAAAAATTAGCATAAAAAACTATGTTTTTATAGTTAGTATTCATGCGACCAACCAATTTAAATTTTTTAAACTTTCTGAATCATTTGTGATTCCTTGTTCCCTCATACTTACACACAAAGCCACCATATAGCTTTTTATTGTATATATATTGTATAATAATACGAGGATCTAGCAGTTCATACTATTTAAAAATATATAATTTTTATCTACCTCTATTTGTTCATAACTTGTAAATAATATTATGCACATAATACATAATTCCTTTTTTATTTTTTAATAAAATTCAATATGAAAAATAATTTTTTTTCGTCATTATTTATCATATATTATACTTTGCCTCTGTATATTTGTTAATCTCATCTTTTAAAAAAGAATTAAGTCAAATTACTTATGGTTCCATTTAATAAATTCTTATAACGATTAAAATATTGCATATTCCTATATTTTTGTCTTTTTATATATTTTTACGTAATTTTTTTTTGAATCTAGTAATTGTTGTTCAACTGATTTAAAGGATTGATTCCATTGAAGAAATATTATTTAACCCATTATATAATAGGACCTAAAAAATTTAAATGACAAACTTTCGGTGTATTTATTATTTATTTTGTGATATTATTCTTATTTATTTATGGGTTAAGTTTCTTTTTATCGATTTTATCTATTTAGACGTGTTCAGCGTGTTGGGAATATTGCACAACTCCTTGATGCATTTTTTGGCACCTTCCTCTTATCTATATTCATCAACTGCTCTTCTTCTCTCAAATGAGATGAGTTCAAGTGTCTTGCGGAGTGTGAGAGCTTGCATGTATGCTTCTACTTCTTCCGGTATTTATAACACCTTAACATATTGTTTATAATATTTTGTGACCACCCCATCCCAAGTCATCACATATGGTATTATTCGTGTTTTGCATTTGTATATTAAACCAAGTTCATTTGCCAAGATGTCATATTATCTATATTTTTCATTCACAACTTCAGTCAAGTTATCAAGGCTCGTTATACCTATTTCGATCAGCGTAATCATATTTTCTTTTTTATTGTATAGAAAAATATCAGGTCTATTTTGTGATTTTTATATAAGTTTATGGCTATTGTGTGTAATATTTCATTAAACCATAGAGTTTTAGATGTATTTTTTTAATTTACGTCATAAAATAAGATTATTCCTTGTTAAAATGGAACCTATATATGTATATATCATAAATTTTTTTTATGGTGTAACGTTTACCTGGGGCATTTTTTTTTGCAAATATTCTAATTTTTGACATTTGTGATATTTTTTGTTAGCAGAAATTCATCATAATTCTTTCTATATTCATGTGTAAGGGTGGTATGGTTGAGTGGTTTACAAGTCGGACCCCAGTGTGAGGGGTGCGGGCTCCACTTCCACTCACTACACTAATTTCCGAAACGAATTTACACTAAAGAAAGGGGTTAGGAGAGGCTAGTGAACAATAAAAGATATACTATAAAGCATTATAAAGCCATGAGAATCAGGAGGTTGCTACGTAAGCCGTTGAACTGTGCCTCCAGAATGAAAAAGATCCTACTCCGTTCAGCAAGGATATAGGTAAGTGTAGAGTGTGATTGCAGCTTGTAACTCTTAGCGATTTATAGTAGACAGAATCATATATCCTCCACATAATGACTGCATATATGAGAAAGGGCCCAATCCACGGTGAGTACCGGTGGCAATGAGTGCTGGGGGGATTTCACAGAGAGACGCAGCAGTTGCGCAATGGTTTCTATTAGTATAAAGCAAACTTCCTAAAAGGTAATAAAAGTAAAACATAAATAAATAAAGTAAATTCGATTAGAATTCATGTGTAAGCAATATATAAAAAGGAAAGAATTTACAAAAACAAACTGTCAGTTAAAATTTAACCAGAGACAATTTCATAGAGCATTGACAGATACAGTAAAACCGGAAATCAAGGCAGAAAAAGAAAATATTGTAAATTTCAGGTCAAATATGTGACTAAAAGCTATGAAATTATGAACTTCGATCTTACCTGTATGAAAACGCGCTAGAAAACAGACCACAAATGGTTGTTTTCACCGAAACCGAATTCTTTAAGATCATCTACTACCTGCCTAACTGGAAAGCTGCTGGATGCATAGGTATATACAATTTCTTCACAAAAAAAAGACAAAATTGCTCCCAATATAATATGAAACAGTAAAATAAGAGTGCCCTGAAAATAAAGAGGTAAACAGTTGGTTCTACTCGGGATCACATACCTCATACCCAAACAAGAAGCTTTAAATTTATCAAAATTCAGACATATTACATGCATGAGGGAGTTTATAAAAATTGAGAAATAAAGCTGTCACGATGATATTGCAGAAAGACGTCGAATCATGCAATCTACTATCGGAAAACCAACTTGGGACGGTCATAAGAGTACAGGGAGCGAAAGATCAGCCAATGATTAACGTTGCAATAAAAAGTAAACACAATAATGAATTACACGTAACATTTTACGACCTAAAAAAAGCAAATTAACACAATCAACCACGAGTATCTTCTGTCCTGCTTAAAAAATCTTACAATGCATGATGGATGATTGCCTTTATATCTAAACTAACAAAAAATTTAAGGTTATCTCTAAGATTTAGTAATGAAGAAATACAGCGGAAAAAAAGAGAAAAGGGTATTATACAAGTTGATATTCTATCTCCACTACTGTTTGTTCTTTGTATGGATCCGCTAAGCCGTCGATTAAATGAAAAGATTCCATCAATAACCATTTATCTTGATAAAAGGCATTTACAACTTTAAATTTACTTTTCATTGACGATTTAAAGATTTTAGCAAAATAATAAATGAACTTAAAACTAATGTCCGATGAAGCAACACAAATCTTCAGATGTATCGTAATGTAAATGAACGTGGCCGATTCAGCATCTAACAATATAAATTACAAAGATATTGCCACAGTAATAGAAGGAAAAGATAAATTTAAATATCTTGGGATACTGTAATATATCAAATCGAGAGCTAAACCCGAAACAATATATAAAATTAGAAAAGTAATGCTAGAAAGCTCTATAACATATGCAAAACAATAATGAATGGTAAAAAATAATTAAAGCGATAAATGATGCAAAATCACATTTAAACTACTACGTGGATATATTAAACTAAAACCAGAAGACTTAGAAAGCTAAACGATGAAATTAGGTAGATACAATAGACTATGGAATAAACTTGTAACATCTAAAAAAGAAAGATTATATCTTTGAAGAAATGAACTAGGATGTGGATTAGTAAATTTAAAGCTTAAATGTGAAAGAATACAATACCACCTATATAAAACTCTGAGCAGAGAAAAAGGACAATCACCCAGAAAAGCCGCAATATTAAAATTTAAAAATGGAAATGCAATCCACCTATTCGATTTAAATATATTACAAAGAACAAAATATATACTCGTTGAAAATGATCCCTCGGCGCTGGAATTATTCTAAAAAGAGAGTTTATTAGGCAAAATACAACATAAAACACTACATTAAAAACTCTTTGATGTTCATAAAATTTTAATGCTATAATTATATGGATCCTCAAAATGGCTACAATATGTAAATATCAGACCATTAGAAGAGGCGAGATTCTGTTTTATTCAAGATAGAAATGTATTCTGTGGAAAAGGATCAAGGAGCCTGCACTGTAACGACACAATCTAAACTGTCGATCACTTAGAAAGCAGATGTAAAAAAATGCTTATTCATGATTATACAAGAAGACACAACGAGATTGTAAGATTTTTTCCGTTCATGTTGGCATATAAATACAATTTCGAAAAAACCAAGAAAATTCACAGACACTAGGTACAAGAAATAATGGGAAATGAATTCGCGAAGATCAAAGTAGATACAAGAATTAAAACAGACAGTAAGTTTTCGAATGACAGATTGATATTTTTGTATATGACAAAAAGAAGAAATGCATCACTCTGATCGAAATTGCCGTGACAATTATTGACAATATAGACATAGTTAAAAATATAAGATTAAGCTAATAAGAATAGCTTGCATCTGAGCTGTCATTAATATACAAATGTAAATCAAAATCTATTAATATGTTATAACATAGGACGTTGTGGTGACACGATTTCATATTAGGTACCTGAAGGAACTGGATGTCACGACTCATGTTATTGCATATATTCAAACCTTTGTATTGAGACAAAGCCTTGAATTATTAGTCTCGAAAGGAGGAGGGGTATTGAAGAAGACTTTGGAGAGGAGAAGATAGCCGAAAGATTAAATACGCTGTTCGTACAGAGAAACAAGCAAGCTGTGCCTGAGAACAAAAACTAAAATTACGACCATAAATATAGCCCATAAACAAAAAATACTTTTACGATACATAAATAAAAAAAACCATTAAAATTTCATAAATTATTGCATTATTAATCAATTCATACAATTATTTAATCTTTCTTTTTTTTGATAAATTTGCATGCAATAGAGAAGTTCCCTTGAACATGCAGATTATTTATTCTCTAATATATAGAGCTGCAGATGATATTCTTGTTGGAACCAAATTTTATGAGATCATTCACACCTTAATCAATTAATATTGGCTTTTTTATGTTGTTGATACTTATGGATCAAAAATAAAAATTAAGAAATCGGCATTTTAGTTCACATTTTTTATAAGAAAAATATTATGATCAGAAAAAATTACATAAAAAAGTAAATAAGCTTTTGAATTAAGGCAATGGTTCAAAAAAGGTTGCAAATGTCATGCAATTTATTCTTGTAATAGACGAATAAAAGGAACAAATAAGCGTTAACAGAAACCATTATCTTCTTATTATAAAAATTATAATTTATATATTTGCCAACAATCTTCATGCGCATGTTTAAATATACTAAAACCCTTTTTTAATAGACATATTATCAGAGAAATTTTATACAGCGCTAAAACATATAAATTGGATCTAAGAGTTTATATATTACGCGTTTTAATACTATATATAAAACTATATTATTGTATTACTACAAATCTATTATTTAAATACATCAAAACATCACAAACACAATAAATATATTAAGTAATTTAAAAAAAAAGTTATTCTGTTTATTTTTGTGCATATAATATATCAGAAAACTGAATTATAAATATTAAAAATTATCATCAATCACCAATTACCATATTTATACAATAATTTTGTATGATTTAAAAATTAATACATAAAATAGAAATAAAGTACAAAATAGGCTTGTATTTTAGAGTCTTATATATCTATAAGATTTTCACTTTTATATTAGAAAATATATATTATTAATACATTTTTTAAGATTTAAATGCATAATAGCCACATCTACAATTAATGTGAATTTATTTAGAACATAATAGGATAATAATTATAATGTAGTCAGGATTCTGAGAGCTCAAAAAAGAAATTTTTCTTTTATTATCTAAATATAATTTTATTCCATAATTTATTAAAGTTTAATAAACACGAAATAGAGATTTTCTAAATCTAGTGATTGAATTTTTTTATATATTGTTAAAAGAGATTTACATCTATTAAAAATGCCGATATTATGATTGAAGCAATTTAACATACGCATTTAAAATATTTTACATTTACTTACCACAATTTTATTTCTACTTAAAGTTTTTTTTGGCAATCTTAAAGTTTTTAAATTATAAAAATATAAAATATTGTCAAATTATTAAATTTAAGTTAGAAATTTGCATTTGGTAATTTACTTATTTTATATTCAATAATTTATCGATATTTTATAAAAATTTAAGTTTTGTATTAGAATGAAATAATAAATAATATTGCTAAGCAATCGAGATTTATCTGATAGTATCTAGTATTTAAAAGTTTTAAATGTAATTTTTTTTATATATAAAGAAGATGTAACCTCGATTTGAACTAAAAATATACATAGATTTTAAAACATAAAATCAAGAGATGGAAGTGGTAAATGAACCCCATAATATATAATAACGGGTCAATAAATAATATTCAATGTTGAAGTTTTTACTGAAAATTAAAAAACGATTTAAAAATACTATATTTAAAAAAATATTTAAATTTTTGGGCATCAATTAATTAATTTATAGGTAGAAGCTCAATATACAAGAGATTTCTACATTATATGTTCTTAATACCGTTTCTTCAATAATTGTATTTATTTAAACAAAACAATGTATAATCTACAATAAATAAAGATTAAAATTATACTAAATTATATTCCATAGATTCTTACAATTTCTATGAAGGGATCCATTCAATTATACTACATAGCACGATTCTACCTTATTGTCATTTTTATAGTTTCTAAAACGTATTTTAACTATCTTTTTTTATACAAGGGTTCTAGTATATCAAATTTTAAAAACCATTTCTCTATTTTTATTTTCATAATATGTTGTCAAACTTCTACATGGCCTAATAATGTAATAACCATGCACCATACAAATTCAGTTGATATAGAGAGATGACTCAGTGTTTTCCAAATATATAAAGCAGCTATTTTAATATGACTATTTGTTATGGACCTACATAAAAGTAGCATCCTTTTGGCCATTTCATATAGTAATGTGTTTGTGTTTAAGAAACGATTTAAATGGGTACAAATAATGTTTTTTTAGTATTAATTGATGTTCAAGCTAGTTTGTGATACCAGAGTGTATCTTAATTTATTTAAATGATCATTATGATATTATTATTATGCATTTTGTGCACTTATTACATGCATTTTGATTATATTTTTTTATTAGCTTTAAGCTAATAGGTAAATTTATTTTAGGGCAAAACTATACGTTCTAATTTTAGTTTTTGTTCTCAAGCACAACTGGCTTGATCTTTCCTACAAACGTGTAAAAATACTGTCGGCTAGTTCCCCCACTCATAAATATTCTTCAATACCTCTTCTCCGTTCAATACTTATTAGCTATAAGTTTTTCTTAATCCAAAAGTTTGTATATATGCCTCAGTCTGGTTAATACTACCAGATGTGGATTTATAAATATAAATGTTATAAAATTTCTGAATTTTCTATTCTAGCTAAAAAATTGTTTTATCAACGAAAATGATGCAAATATTCTTATAAATCGTATATCGCTAAGGTGACTTACATTTATTTACTGATTTATTTGATCTTTAGAACAGGAACGATCCATTGAAATCTTAAGATAATTTTTATACAGTAAAGTACATTACTTCTGATAGAACAAAATCTTATAGTTACTTTTAATCTACATGTTTTTCAAGATATGTTAATTTAAGTTTTTTCTCTCTCCTATTGCTTGTATTTTTGCTTTAACTTCAGCTGGGATTTAATGATTTAATGCTTTATACTTGTATTAAATATATTTTCATTATTTAAATATAACTATATAATCTTCTTTTTTGCCTTTGTATCCCCACTTGTTTTTATTTAATTAATTATAACAAAATTACAAGTCCTCAAAATTTTCAGTATTAAATTTGTATATATTATATAAAACAAAAATTGTGTATTTATTATGCGTAACCAAACCAGCACACGAAAATATCGGGCTCTTACGATTTATTGTTTACCCTTAAAAAACAATAAATTTTTAAAATAATAGCTCTGAAGCTATGAATTAGAAAAATATGCTTGCGATAAATACAATTAAACCGTATTTTGCAATTTTTATTACTTATCGGATATCTTATAGCCATAATTTTCAATAAAAATTTTACTTAGGTTGATAAATGCTTTTATATGTTTTCATAACATAAAAAACTTAATCATAAGCGTGATAAATTTTTAAATTGATTTTTTGTATAAACGATTATTACCTTAGAATGTGTATACATTGAAATACCCATCTTCAAAGATATGTTTAATTATTTCAATTCCTTCTTGCCCTGTTTATTTATATATATATAGGTACATTGATCAAATATCAAAGACTGGTGATCGGTTTCTAGTATTATATGAAGCATATCTATTTTAGTGGGCAAGATAACACAGCATACACTAAAATTTGCTCTAAATCTGGTATTTGAAAATGTCAGCACATGAAAGGTTAATTAATTTCCAGATCTTTCTTTTTCTTTCATCCTATTGCCATCAAAATCTTATAAATCAATTTTAGTATAAACACTACGTTTTATTTCCAGCCAATATATTTTTAGCTGGATACCACTCGATAGTCACATGATTTCTTTAATACACATTTCAATATTCATTTGTGAACATATTATAATTTATATTATCAAATGTGTCTACAAGCAATATTTTGTAATATAAAATTGCTGTCTATTGATAAAAAATTTTATGGGTTGATTTTATTTATTTAAATAAGATTTTGAAAAAAACCAAATACATATTCGCTTCTAATATTTCTTCAATTAATATATCAAAACCTGATAAACCCGCAAATGAAATACTTGTGTAAAATTATTTTAAGTATACTAAACCATATTAAAAACCAAAATACAATGAAAAAAATTATCTGATAAACATTTATTATGTTTAATAAAAAAACACATACTATAATAAATATACTGATAATATAGAACTTGAAAACATGCAGCATATTTGTTTTATAATAAAAATTGGTTCAAAATATCTTTTTCTTGGTTAGAAAACAATAAAACATAAGAGTGTATGCACCTAGATTGTGTTTAAGAATTTTACTACAGATGGGGAACAACACGATGTTCAATGAAGTTCTATATGTATTTTTTCGTTAAGATTATAATGTACATGCGTTCAACATTTGATTGATTTACATAAAGTAAGATTAAAGGTTTATAAAATAAATTGAAAATAAAAACAAAAATATTTAGTCCAGATAAATTAATGTCTATAAAACTTGACCAAATTAATATTTGGTTTTTCACTATCATGCATATATTATGTACGGATATGAAAAATGTTTAGACAAAAAATAGAAATTTATAATTTTCCTAGATTATAATCTTCTTATATATTTTAAATAAAAATTCAGCAAAATCTATCCTTATTACAGCCACGAAAGATTTTTTTCTGTAATAAAATAAAATTTATATTGAATAAATATCATTTGTTAATAAGAATACATTTTATGTCTAGCAAACATTCTTTTTCACAATCAAAATTAATCCCGAATCTTCGTTTTGCTCGTCTATTATATGTGAATTCACCTGAATATTATATATTTACACAATTAGAGATGATAAAAAATGTAAAAATTTATTTTTTCTATATATTATTAGTCTTATATTCACTTCGAGCTTTTAAATTATTCATGCATGAAAAATCAATATTCGTTTACAGTATAAATGGTCTTGAATATCTAATGGCAGTTGATTTTACAATTATGCATACAAACATAAAAAAAATGGCAGTATCTGTGTCGATGTTTTTATTACTCTTGTCAATTTTTTTATTCTTTGACTATAAATTATATGCAAATATCAATAACAATTAGAGATAATAAATTAACAGAAACGCTGCACATAAACACTAACCTACAATTTTAGATGCTTTGTAACTAAAAAAGACCGTTGCCGAAAATAAATTTTTCTTTTAAACAGGATCGCATCAAGATTTAAAAACATCTATATTATCTGCCGATCACTGCGTTTGAACTCGGAATATAGTATCTTAAGATATAACCACAAAAATTAATTTTACATCCTCATAATAATGATCTGTGGATAAATAAATCGTTCAACACATTATATCATTATGATTTGATATTACTTTATATAACAACAAATCTTTGGGTATAGCATAATTTGTTATGCGAAATTAAACTAAATAAAAAATAAATTAAGAAAGTTTTGCATATCATGTGGTAATTTTGATCTTTATATCCAAATACACCATACTAAAATTTTTTAAAATATAATAGTACACCATATTTTTAAAATAATATATAGCCCATCTTTTAATTTATATTGCATAATTTTAATAAGATTCGTATACCAGATAATGCATTGCTATATGAATTTTATACAAAAATTGTTTTTATATAGTGGAAGTCATTTTAGGACACGATTAAATAAAATGTATGATTTTTATCCCAATCAAGTTATAAATTCTATCCTTTATTCAAAATATAATGTTACTAACCCGAATTACTATTTACACTCGCAAAATCCCAATTCTGAGATAAAGTTATTTTTTATTGATTGCTTAGGAATTAATGGAGTAAAAATATTTTTTTTATCATTTAATTACAAATTTATATTTGAACATCATTTTACATCATAAAAAATACGTTTTTATTTTATGCAATAGAGGATGGAAATTCTTATTGTTTTTAAATACGAAAAAAATATGCATATTCTATATTTTTTTTTCAAATCATATATAAATTTATAGATTTTAAAATTTGATATATTTGTGTGTATACATGTAGCATATCATCTTATCTTATGTTTAGATTGAAAAAATTAGAAATGCAGAATACGATAAATTACACGTAATGAACTATAAAAAACCAAAATTAATACAATATCTATTGTATTTAATGTATTTCTTCTATCTTAATAATTAAATTTTTTTTAAATGACTCGATAGAAAGATTTATATTGTTTTCGTCTTATGTGTATTTTAAAATTGATAACTGATATATTCTTCATAATATTATATGCAAATATAAAATTCCCTTAGCGCAATGTATGCAAAAAAAATTTAAAGCTAGCTAAATGAGTTTATTTTATGTTTCTTGCAGTTTAAACCTGTTTTCGGTGTTGTATAAAATGTATTGTATATTTTTCTTGCTAAATAAGTTAATAAACTTGATATTGCGAAAATATTTTTAATTTATCATGTCTAATTGTACCAAAGTATATTATTATGCTCTGAAAAGCTAAAAAAATTTATAATACTAAAAAAAATAAAATTCTACTATGACAGAGGCTTTATAAAAATATCAATATTTCTCTGCACAAAAGTTATTGTTTAAAATTTGGTTTTTATGAAGAATCTGCAATAGAAAATGTAAATTACAGACTTTGTGTTCATTAATGACAGCAAACTACATGCAAAAAAACAGTTAAAGGGTTTCACAAAAAAATGCGAAATAAGCGTCGTTAAATAAAAATGCATTTTTTTATAATTTTAATTAAAGACATAGATGATATATACTGTTTTGATATAATTTTTATATAACAATGATACTATTAACTAAAATAATATATTAGGTTGAATCTATCATTATATACATAATTTTTGATTTGGTAAACTTATTTTTTATTTGCTAAATATTATTTTATTCAACATATTTATTTAATATAAAGTAATTATAAAATAAATTACATTATAATAATAATAAAAAAAAATATTGATAAGTATATCAATATCACACCATAATTTATCTAAAAAGGATTTTTTTAAAATATTTATCTCTTTAGTTTTTTTCACTTGAAAAAAAATTTATACAAATTTACATGTTATGTTTAGCAAAGAATGTTTATACCTTTTACTTTTTTTTATTTTTATTTTGGTATTTTTTGGGTGATAAATTTAAGTAAGTAAACAAATGTAGATTTTATTATTCCTAGGATCGATAGCAGAACATGGTATTAATTATATAAATTTCTATTCATTAAAAGAAATAAAATCGGTAAATGCATGGTCTGCATAAATTTTTTTATGAGAAATGCGCACAGCGTATGATGCTGAATATATATCGTAAATATAATCTAAAGGTTTGCATAATTTGCAAATAAACATAATAATTATCTTGAAATGTATAAAAACGCAAAAAAATCTGTAATTCATGCTCAAAATATATTAAATTGGCTTTTATTGAATCAAAACTTACAAATTTCAAATAATGTTTCCTAAAAGGACGACTTTTTTGCATGGATCTATAAAAAATAAATGATCAAAAGATTTAATAGGTAAATTAATACATCTTCTATTAAAAAAAATGTATGAACAGTATTTCACATGGATTAATATATATAGCTTTAATATCATTTCTTTTGAGATCTTTTTCCACATTTCATGTACTATAAATTTCGAATTTATATATAAATTTATGCAGGTACCTCGTTATAGAAAAAAAATTAATATTTTTTTATGCATATCAATCGTAATTTTGTATTCTAACATTATAGAAATATAATATGTGATCATCAATTTTACATATATTCTTGTATTAATCTCGTTTATGGCTTTATAAGTTTACTAAATTATTTGTCTGTTTTGTCTAACATAATTTATATTCTATTAAAAAGTTTCAATTTTTCTTTTATATTAAATGAAAGATTTTTTTGACTCTTTATTTGTATTTAGTGTGATCTTACTCGAAAAATTAGCTTATAAAGCCTTATGGATTCACGATCTGCGAACACGGGTAAGCTATATTTTACTAATAGAATTTCTTATATACACACAAAATTTGTATGACTTCAATCTCTTCATATTACAGTTTTCATATTTAATTTTTTGCATCTATCTAATTTATTGTTTTTAAGTATAAGATTTTCATTCCACAATGTCTATATATTGTAAGAATGTTTTACACTTATTATGATTTTATTTCTAATAATTAAAAATAAAAATTATATATATTTAATGGATTTTAGTATTTCTATAAGCCCGAAAATATAATTTCTTGATTATGTTGGTAAAGTTCTTGAATACGAGGAAAATATGACAAAGCTTATAAAACTTTTCAAATTACAGCTTCTATAAAAAAATACGCCTGGTTTTAATACTCATTTAAAATACAATCAAAGTCTTTCACGCATCTTCATTTATTCTTTGCATATGTTTGAATATAACATAATATTTCTAAAGGATCTCTAATTTATATATTCAAAGATTGAATATAAATTTCGATATAATACCTATTGCACAATGCCATAAATTTTATTTCTAAGTACATAGACATTGTTTTACATCTTTTCTATACCTAAAAACTTATAAAATAAGCTTTTATGTCAATAAATTACTAGCTGTTTTAGTTTATGTAATATTTTTATCCAAACAAAGCCCATTCATATTTTAATTTATAGCTATTATGTGTATTTAATTTTTATTTGTACACTTTAAGTACAAATTTTTTTGATATATAAATCTATATTATTTAAATTTTCTATGCGTGATTTTCTAAAAAAAGCATGCTTAATATGTTGATTGCGTATTTTATATTGGAAAATCAGAACTATATAGGTTTTTTGTTCTTATTGCACTTTTCTTTAGCCAATATACTAATGTCAAAGAACTAAGAACTGATTTTAAAAGAAAATATAGAGTGTTTTGTTAGAAGAAATATACATTTACCTGATTATAATTCGAATAAAGCTTCATATTATTAAAGTTATGCACAATATAGAAAAAATAAAAAAATTACTTTTATGTACAAAATAAAAGTAAAAACTGGTTTTCTGTCGCATTTTGTCATTTTACTCATATAATTAAAGAAGCCATGCGAGCCGTTTATCTTCATAAAAAACTTTGTTATTCAAAAATATAATTAACTGTATAAAAATGCGCTATTAAATAGTTAAATGTGAAGAATATATTTAATAAAGACGACATACCAAGTGCACTTAAAAAATAGGCAAACTAACATGATTTAAATACATAAATTACTATAATGGATTAAATAGGTAACACTGTAAACTAATAACTCACAAAATATAAGAAAGCATGCCAAAATTATAAAACTTATTTTTATGCATTAAAATCATATAATAGGCTAGAAAATTCATATTTGGTAAATTTTCGCTTATTTTTCTGCTTTGAATATTTCATCAAATATATTAGTATACTCAATTATATTGTCAAAAAACTTAATAAAACAATATTTTTCAATATAATTATTTACAATTTGTCTCTTTAGAAGATAAACCTTTCAAAAATTTAACCAAAAAATATAAAGAACTTAATGCATGAGGGTTAATATTGAATAATTTAGATAAAACTGCATTTTCTTGCTTTAAAAATTATTGCTACATTTTAAGTTTCATTTGAGAAATAATTAACATCTTTTTATATTTATAAAATATTTGTAAAAAGAAGATATCTGAAACCCTTATCTTATTGTACAAGAAGAATTACGCAAAATATTGCATCTTTGTGATGAGATGGAATTTTATTTAATCTATATAATTAAAATTTGACACGCGATGGTTGTATCGATTTATATAAATGAAAAAAAAGAAACTAATATATTCAGGGAAAATGAAAAAAGATTCAAAAGACCTAGTATGTTCTCTTGAATTGAAAACACAGCATAAAAATTTAAATGTTTTTTTTTTGAAAGATCAAGAGGTTTTCTTGTTTTAAATTTGACGCACTTCACTCAGATTATTAGAGTTACAAATATGCACGATGTAACTTTTTACAAAAATTTCACTTGAAAGTTCAGGATTTAATTGCGAAAGTTTTCTTGCTTTATAAGAATCATATATATAAGATATTTTTTTTTACAGAATACCATTGTATAATTAAATATTGTTGTTTGATTGTAAAGGGCTAGATATTTTACTAGACGGAAACGTTGAATGAAAAAACATACTCACACGCAAACTTTTTACAAAGGGGATAGAAGGCATTACAAAAACAATTTAATCAGAATTTCATGTTGCATATCGTATTTTAATTGTGGTTTTTAAAAGTCTATATAACATATATGAACCAAAAGCTATAGAAATAATATAGTTAATTATAAGAAAAAATAGAATCTTATTAGATCGTCGCTTGTTTTATAATATCTAACCTAGTATTATCAATTACTTATGTTCAAATCTGAAATTAAAATATGAAGTAAAAATAACGTTACATATAGACAAATAGTAATCATAGAAGATTGAATATTATGTCATTATATATCAATCTGGAATAATAATAAAATTCATGTTTTTTTTTCTAAACATATAAACATGATATTAGATAAAATAAGGATAAAGATTTTAATTAAAAAAATAATCAAACATAGATTGTGCAAATTATAGATAAATCATATTAAAACTATTATTTTGTTTTGTATGAAATAAACCTCATGTTTTATCATAGTTTAAGATCATTAAAAGTCGCCAAATACATTCATATAACAAGTTTATGCTTATAGATTTTTGTACTTAGATAGCGGCAAAAGGGAAATATTTGCTCAAATAAAAACTAATGAATCATAGAAAAACTTGAAAATATAATAATGAACGAAATTTTCTAAATAATTCTGGAATAAATATCTAAATAATAATTAAAATCGTAATGGAAAGGATTCGAATTTTTATATAATAATATTGCTTTATTGTGTGTTCATCGAACAGAAAGACTTCTTGGTAAATTAAATTTTGGAATTCAAATTCCATTATATATATTAATGATTTTTATATCATTTGAACGATCATAGATAAAAAAATAGTTAAATATGTATCTAATAAAAGCATGTGTGCATTTTAAATCTTTATTCTGAAATAATATAGATAATATAATATTTTATTGACTACAACCTCAGAGATTTATTTTATTTGCCTCCTGCAACAAAAACAGGATGTAAAAGCCATATTATTTATGCATTTAAGAAAAAAAGTTCGGAATTGGCCATATAAACATAAAAACTTTATTGAAATAACGTTTGATTCTGTACTACATATTTTCTAAATATTTGAAAGCATTATCAATTAATGTATTTTTTAAATTTTTATCTTACTGCTAAGTGAAAAATAAAATAACAGACAATTTAAGATATTTGATAGCTATATGTTTTGTGAGTATTTTGTTTCTAAACTATACAAAATTAATATAATATATTTCTACAATATTGTTTCTTTCTGATTTTAATTTATATATAAAACAGTATAAAATGAATTCAGGTCTAAAAATAGCTAGTCATAATTTATGAGTTTTATATATATTTATTCTTTTGTTGTCTTTAAATATATTTTTTAAGTTTAATGAAGACTTAGGCGTAAAATAATTATATAATCTTCTTACATTATATTTAATATGTGTTAAAATTTACTAACAGATTTAAAGTAATTCTATTATTAGTCTTTGATCGAAATTATTATCAATATTCGAATTTTTTTATGAAGTTTATATATTTAATATCTACTAGCTAGAAACAGAATTTAACTATTAGAATCAAAAATTCTAGCTAAAGAATAAATTAAAAATTAAGTTTTTATTATAGAATAGAAATAAAAATTCCTTTGAACTCATAAGAATTATATACAATAACTCATCGAAAAAATTAAAAAAATAATTTTTAAAGTAAAAAATATATTATAAAGCTTCCTATTTATAGTATATCGATATAAATCATTTCACATAAAACGTTGCGAAACTTCTTCACGAACTTGATGACTTTTATTTAGTTATAATCTATTCCTAATAGCATAATGAATAACTGGAATATAATATACGAGCTAAAAAAATGCAGATTTTTTGCTTGTATACTATAGATTAATAACAGTAAAATTGTTAAATTCCATATAAGAATAAAAGTTGAATTGATCAGTAGTATCCTTAAAATATTGCATATATGGATCCTTTGAATAACAAATTAATTGGATTTTTTATTATTGAAGCTTTAAATTTCGGTAAAAATTTATATAGATTTGTAGTTCTTTTTTACGGGTTAAGTTTCTTCTTTTTATGAATACCATCTACTTTGACATATAAAGCCTATTAAGAATATTGCACAGCCCAGTAATTCAATATATGACACCTTCCCGTGATCTTTCTTCACAAAAATCTCGTCTTCTGTCAAAATATATGGATTCAAGTGTCTTAACAAGTGCAAATTTTTATAGATATGATGAATTAAAATATGAATTTATAACATTTAGAAACAATTTATATGTAATTTACACGATGCATGGTATATCAAGATAAAACAGTCACCCTAATGAATTATTAGACCATTTAATTACTTGAAAAACCGAATAAAAGGGGTTATCTATGCCTTACTGTTATTTTATAAGCGTAAAAAGATTCATTTTTGGCCTTTCTTTTCTTGAAATTAAATCTTTTACTTATAATCATCTTCACTAAAATGTATTTTGATTTAATATGAAGTTTCATATTGTTACTATAATAAATTTATTTTTTGTATTTAATTTATGTACTCAATAAATGTTACTTGTTTTAAGATATAAATACGTTTTCATGTTACGCCCTACTTATAATCTATATTTTCGCGTATCAAAAGTTTGTTTAAAAGAACACTTATGTGTTTAAATATACATTGACTTATAAT
This sequence comes from Rhyacophila brunnea, assembly GCF_057557595.1. Lineage (NCBI taxonomy): Eukaryota > Metazoa > Arthropoda > Insecta > Trichoptera > Rhyacophilidae > Rhyacophila > Rhyacophila brunnea. Next base: position 1,276,802 of record NW_028233352.1, read on the forward strand.
AGAATGAAAATGTTGTGGGTTATTAAATATACTATGCGATTTATTTTTATGTTAATATCTGTGTTTAAGATGTGTATATATTATAATTTTAAACCTTTTATTTTTAATACTTTTCACTTTTAAAAATTTTTAATTGCTAGATCTGATATTTATGTTTGATTTGTCACAAAACTACCAGAATATTAATTCTACGCTTATTTTAAATTTTATAAAAACTGACCATACATCTACCAGCGTACTTCTAATATTAAAGGATAGAGATGAGCGTATATATAAACAAGATAGCCAAATTCCATATAATTATCATCATAATTGTGAAATAAAAACGTAATGCCACGTTTGCTCATACTTTCAAACGAGACATGTATTGCGTCATGTTTAACAGAAGATAGGAGTGATCAATAGATTCATGTGATGTACATCTAAATCTAAAATATCTCAAAATATGCCGTAAATATAGTGGCAAAGTTTCTTTGGAGGTAAAATGTTATTTAGATTTCCAAAACAAGCATTATCCCATTAAATCATATGCATCAAATTTTTGAAGACAATGATTGGTACATAGAGAATAGTCATATATTTTAATATGAAATAGAACCAAGAAAAGCTCGAGTATAGATATAAAAAAAATTCAAGCGTATTTGGTGATCCTAGGAAATTCATAAAAAAGAATCAGAGAAAATATTGCACCATACGAATATGTCGTTATCTTACCAAGTAATATTATCCTATGTGCTAAAATATCACAAATTATGTAATGGCTTATATAAATTATATGGAATTTATGTCTTCAATTTCAGTTTTATATACTTTATGTTATTGTTAGAGTATCACAAGTTCTTTTGAAAAGCTACTTTTTTCGGCTAACAAATATCGGTACATGCTTAAAACTCTAAATATTGCAATCAAGATAAAACAGCACGAAGAAGACATATACCAAATTTAAATAACTTCATGTGTAAAGATTTTTAGAAAATATAGGGAGAATGAATGTAGAGGAAAATTATAACGCTGATTACATAATCAAAGATAAAAAAAAGTGCATATGTGCCAAAAATGCAGAGATGTGATTACTTTCAGGGATATATAACATTTTATCTAAACTGATAGTTATTTTTATCTATTTAATGTTTTATTTTAACATCCGAATAAAAAAACACCACGGATGAAACTCAACTACAGTTATAGCAAGAAGGAAATACAAAGTCTATTTTATGCCTGAATTATCTAATGAATCAGAAAACTAGGCAAAATAAAAAATTTCAGCGAAATTTATCTGGAATAAATATGTTTACAAATATCTGCATCACATAACAAAGTCTTTCAAAATGCTAAATAATTTAATAAGCTTTAATACACTTTTTAAACAATAAGAATATGTATAATTATAGAAGAAAATACTTAACACTCATCGATGATACCATTTAGCTATGTTCACTGCTATAAAAATGATGTGTAATTTTACCGGTTCTATTCTGGCACAACCTATAATGTTTTTTAATATTATGTGTTTAGTCTAATTCATGTGCGCCAGCCTATTATAAAATAGGCAAAGCAATTACTATTATCCAGTATATTATTGACGACCCTTCGAGTTCTTTTATAATTTTCTTATTTTAATATGTAAAAAGTGTAAAATGTGCTTTGTATGAAATAAAGCCATGATTATATTGAGTTGAAACCGAATAGAGCACATTATACTCTTATAATAAATTTAAATTGATAGATAAAAAGAGCATGATTTGTTGGCGAATAGCATTGCACTTATTGCAAATTTAATTTACATAGCCATATAAAATATGTATTGTCGGCTACCAGATATAGTAAAATAGGTATATGATCACAAACAGTAATATATACGGTCTAGTGCTTTATGCATATGATCTTTGGTAAATATAAACCAAAATTCAAAGAAAATTAGAAAGCATTACTCGTGAAATGATAGAGTGGTAACCTTAAAATTTATGGTTTATTTGCAAATGATAATACGCAATTTTAATTTAATTTGCTTGATATTCCCATTGATAATAGCATGTAGAAGCTTGCTATAATTTTTAAATCAAAATAATATCGATTAAAACGCGACGAATGTCAAAAGAATAACCATCTTGACTATTTTCTAATATAAAGCACAACACAAGAATGCCATCTTGCGTAACTATTAAATAGTTTAATAATAAATCACCAAATTTCTCCTGTAACCATTAAAAACTGCTGTGAAAATGGAACATATTCCAAGCCATAGGATTATAAAAAATCGCAAATTTTACATCATATGGTGCAGACATATAGAAGAAGAAAACAAAAAATGAATATTTTAAAAAAGATAAAAACGTCTTCTTATAAAGCACATTAAATAATTTGAATGTTTTAAGAAGAATAATAACCATAAGAAATTACTTGTATATAATTAGAGTTCAAAAGTATATATATAATTTACAAGCGAACGCATTTTTAAAAAATCGAAAACAGATGATGTTTAATGTTCTATATATACAGGAAAAACAAAAATTATATATTTCTTATGCAAGCATATATTTTATTGAGTAAGTTGTAAAATATAGAATATAAAATTGCATAAAGGTTATTTTTGAATTTTAGAATCCACTTAAATGCAAAAAATTGCGATTCTTGATTCAATAAAAATTTAAAGACAAAATGTATTTTATATCACACATAAATAAAATTTGCAATGCTTTTTGTATCTAAATATAATATGATTGTTCATAAGATTCTAAGGGATAAAAAAATAGCATATAAGTATACCGTTAATATTAAATGAGTATTTAAATGTACATACCAGGTGTGGGCAACCTTTTGGCCCGTGAGGACACTTTCTTGTTATGAAGATGATAAGAAGAGGCTACAATTATATATTAGTGAATTAAAAAAATTAATATAAATTATTAAAACATATACACTATAAAAGACATTTTCTAAATGCGTTTCATTAAATGTAAAAATTGTTACTGTACTAATACAAATAGTGTATATTCTGGCTCAAATTCGCACACCTTCGCTCTTAATTGAATTCAGAATACATATCTGTAAATTGTATTTTTAGTTGCTTCTTAATATAAGTAAGGTGATAAAAGGTAGAGACACAACAATACGTACTTATAAAACATGATAAAAAAACCGGCGTGAATTATGTTTAAATTTAGAATACTCCTTCACATTTTTTCATATATGTAATAGATCTTCTTATCGTGTAAGTGTGATTTAGTAATATAATTCATAGATAATTCCAATAGCACCATTTGAAGCTCACCAAGCGCCTGCATTGTGTTCACAAGATGAGGTTTAAACAAGAGCTGTATAATAACTAAATATTCATCATATTACACGGATTTAACATCATATTTAATGAACAGGAACTTAATTATTTAGAATATGTTTCCAACTCCACTGTTTCCATAATATTCTTAAGTTTTAGGATCTTATACCATTAAGAAAAATTTATTTCTTCTATCGATCTTACAGAAATAAGATTTAGTAAAAATCACACTTTAAATCAGAAAAGCTTTATATTTTTACGCATGAAATACACATTTGTATTCTTTCCTTGTAGGGGCAAATTGTGCTCATTCTGTTTATGTGTTATATTACATAAAAAAGCAAGGTTTCGATATAATGATATATCTTTCAATCGACAGCCAGATCTATTGTGGTAAAAAAACAGATTATATATGTTTCTTAAAAACAAAAAATTTTGTTAACTTACACCCTACCGATTGCCTAAGATCTTGCAAATATTATGAAAGATTAGATTGCCGATTTTTTTATCTGAAATAAGCTTATTTGTGTGCTCAAGATATCTTGTTGCGCTTTTTCGGATGCAGATAAAAATTGAACTGCGTATAAATAAGTATCCTTTAAATGACTAGTCTTGGCACGAAGAAAATGTAATGTATAATGCAATATAAATAAAATAGATAATTCAGCTCGATTCTTTTTTTTTAAAAATGCAAATATCCTCCTTTTTTGCCTTATATGGCAGCACTCCATCAGTACATATACTTTTTAAATTATATAAATGAACATTCGATTATCTTCATCTATATGCTAGTAAAACAAACAACTAAAACCTCGTCTTATATAATCTAATTTCTCTAGACACAATGCATCTTCATATAAGAAAAATTCTTTATTAATCCCGGAAAAGGATATTTACCCTGTGTAAGTCTCTTTTCACTGTCAGTTTAAGGACAGTAATGGAAGATAGGAATCCACATTTTGTTAATCAAAACCAAATTTTAAGTAATAAAATTATAATACATGTTATGCTTGCGTAATTTAGCGCTTATAAGTATGCAAAATTGTTTTTCGTTACTGATTCTGTATAAATGCATTTCCGTGTTTCCATTATGCATTCCCTGATAGCTCAATATCGCTAATTGTTATATCGCCAGGTTTCTAATAGACAAGCTACTCAAATTGTTGCCTTTTAGCATTTTTATAATATTCACTAAGGTTCATTTATGGCTAGATTTACTTTTATCTGTTTTACTTGAATTTAAACGGCTTCTGTTACGTGCTTCTGGTTTAACGTAAAGTATTAATTTTCTCCATGGTAAGCATAATGTATATTTGCATTATCTTCTTTAACGTAAATTGAAATCCTTTATGGATCAACAGACCATCTTATCTTTTGCAGTAACAAGTAAATTAGCATTGCCTAGATAAAGTTAAGATTTGCTTTGCATTCATAATAAAGTGGCGGTTTCTTTCTTTATTCTTTCTATGAAATAAATTTTATGAATCTATTCCAAAATTAATAATCTCTTGAGCGCACAAATATCTCCTCTTGAGCCAATTTTCACTAAATGCCTCAGGTTTCTAAATTGGTTTTTTTATGATAAAATTATAATTGCTACATATCTAATAGTACGAAAAAAAATAGGAATATTTAATAAAAAAATATAAGTTCAACATTTATTTCATGATTTTATTTATATGCTTAGATTAAACAGGCAAACTGATATTGAAAGAATTAAATTTAATATTAAAAAACCGAAATTTTTGATTATACAAATGAATTCAATGTAAAATTCACTCGAGTTAACAAATTTATGCGGTCTTAGGTTATTAAAGACATAAAGTTTTTGCAACTGATGATCTTTGTGAAAATTTTAGAGATTTTTTTTTCTGTACTAGTTTTTAATTTGCATAAGAATTTGAATATATATTTATTTTGGTGTTATATACATTATAGAAAAAAACATATACAAAATTAATGTAAAATCATGCTTACCATGCTAAAAATGTTTTTAGATAAAAAATGCACATATATATTTCCAGAACGACCAGAGTTCTAAGTTTTATTATGAATTTGCACATTTTATCATGAAAAAGCACAATCACAACTCAATTGTCTAGGATTATTCTCCAAGGAAAAGAATATAATTTTTTGTTTACTTTTAGTTATAAACATAGTATCGAATATGAATTGCATGTAATCAGAACATTCACACTTTACAAATTACTTAGATCACTTTTTAAGAGCTTTTAGACATAATAATGGATTTTTTCTTCGTATTTAAAAATCAAAAACAGAATATATTTAGAGGATTACACTAAGTTTAAGATGATCAAAAAGTTATAAAACATTGCGTTCATGGTATATGAATGCATCAAATAGTATAAGTTTAAAGATTCACTCAAACCTAAATATTATCTATAAATCTCGATAATATTTAACACTACATATATATTTTGCACTCTCATAAAATGTTAAAGGTTGTTAAATTTTTATAAAAATCATTATATTTTTTGAAAGAAAATTAAATAGGAAAGAAATAAATTTATGGTAAATCATTATTTTTGACGTTAATTTTTTTGAAAATTATGTTCTGATTATTCTTAAAAGAATTTTAATTATATTTTACAATTATGTTATCATTTTTTGGAAGATTGATATCGCATCTATTATATTTAAGATATTAAAGTATTTGACGCCATATAAAAATAATTTCGCCTAAAAAACAATGTTTTAAAACATTGAAGTATTTTCATCTATTTAAAAGCATTTGTATTTTATTCTCTTTTTCGGTTAAAAATCTTTAATTACAGAATCTAGTTTCTTTATTTTGATATTCTACAATTTGCTAGTTTTATATCCTCATATACAGACATTTACTATGGCCTTAAAAATTATTTCATTTGCCATAAATGGAAGAAATACGGTATAGTTTAATGTATATTTTACAGATTATAATAAATTTAAACGTGTTTGTGTTTTTAATCGATACTTTTACACCTATTCGGTAAGAATCTTATCTTTTTTATAATTATGAATCTCTATATCAAGCCTTAATATAAAATTAATTATTATATTTACATCCATCGTGTTCTTAGGAGTTAAATTACTTATCAACATGAAATATGAGAAGCTCTTTTTTGCATCATTTATTAAGTTTTTCTTTTGAAAATTTATTTTGAAATATATTTTTATTATTTTATATTCGTTTTCTTATGCGCTTAAATATGTTTCTTTACTCAAAATTGTTGACACAAGAATATAATATAAATTAAAAATCCAAAATCATATGACGATCTTAAACGCCGGATTTACATATAATTGTCGCATGTAATATGAATTTCTGCATTTTTGTCTATCCTTAGCTCAAATATGTTGGAATTGAAGATTTATGTGTGCAATGTAAGATAATTAGACGCTAAGATTCTAAAAGCTTATTATCTTATATGAATTTTTGTGGTGGCTACGACTCCAAAGTATAATTAAGAACTGACAACATGCGCTATAACAAATGTTTCGGTGTATTTTATTGCTTCTGATATATATAAATATTCAGTTAAATAACGGTATTGATAGAATTTTCATACTTCTTATATATTCATCCAATATTTAACTATGGTTTAGCTAATCGCTTATATAGTTCTTGCTAACAAATTTAAAGCACACAGATAATACAGTGTCAAAATTATGTAAATGTGCGATTTATTTGTGTATATAAGAAAAAATTATAGATTTAACTGTTATATGGTATAGTCTAAATATGTTTTGATGCAAAGATTAGAAGGGGTTTTGCTATGAATACATGATTGTGTACGTATTTTCTTAAAAAATTGCGATAAATCGCATCTCTGTATATTTTCGTTATCACATTTAATTGCCACAAGATATTTTTTTTATCCAAACAAAACGCTATAAATATTAGAGCATTTTAAAAATCGAAAATCGCGCTATATTTTCTTAGGTTTTTTTCACATCGTATGTATTATAAAAACCTGTATATTTACCACACACAAAAAAAGAATTCTAGTTTGTAAATATGTTAATATTTATACAACTAATTTACCAGACGATAGATACTAATTTAATATAATACAAAATTATATGATAGTTTAGGTCGATATTTTGATAACCATTAATTTGATATAGGAGTCTAAAATCAACATTGTATAATTCAGAAAGCCATTAAAAATATATGCTAAAGTGATCTTCACAAATATAGCTATCATATAGGTTATTAATATAGAAAGAATTTGGCTTCTGGAAACATGATTTGCGAGGAAATTTATTCAACGATGGTTTCTAGGAACCGGAATACATTTTTTTATATTCTTCATTATATTCCATTCTCTCTATAATGCTTATTATAAAATTATGTTGGTCATTTATTTTATTTATCACAATATATAATATCTTATATTTGCATGTGATGTATATTTTCGAGGATCGATGATTTATCCGCTGTAAAAAATAGTATGAACCTATAAACAAGCTTCTAATCATAACTTACACCACAAATCATCATAAACTTGTAACTTTTATAAGAAATAACAAATTTCGAAGTTTAATCTTTTCAATCTACTTCTGTTTATAAGTTTTCCGCAACTAGAAATCATGTTAATATTCGAATTCAATCATTTTTACGATCTTGCATGGTGATAGTGTACTTGTACACAATTATGGCATAAATATAACTTTCAGATTTAATTTATATTAATTACGTACAATAAATGGTCGAAGGCAATGTTCAAAATTAAATATCTGGAATCAAATAATGTTATTTTATTCGAAATATGTTGAGGTATAAAAAATTTTATCGGTTTTTTTAGTTTCACCCATTAGTTTGAGATTTTTAAATTCGTGTAGATTTCGAAACATCCATATTTGCGAAAATATTTTTTTTAATATTACAATGGCATCTATACAATTATATTTTCTTCGTTATATTTAATTGAATAGATTGAATAAAAAACAATACTTCTGTTTTATTTATTTATAGTTTACTGGATACATCACAATTCGAAACCAGGTCTATTGGAATATTGTAAAAAATAATTATTAATTTGCTATTTGTAAGTAAATGGTACATTAATTGATTTATAAACATAAATGCTGGGTCTAGAATTACATTAAAAAGATTATCGTGAAAGATCTATTTTATATGGTAGTTGCATATATGATCCCATTACAACCCAAATAATTATATTTGCTGGACGTTTGGACCACTGTTTTGTGCCATTATATAATAAACACAGTAAATAATTAGTTTTTGCTCTTATATAAATCTAATAAATTTATTTTATGTTACTTGTTTAATTTAGTAGTAAAAGCATAAAGGACAGCTAAAATGAAATTAAACCAAAGTGAATGTCAGGATGTCCTTTGTGAGTAAAAGTGATTTTAAATTGATTTTCTATTATTATACTTCGTACAAATTTTCTAATTTTTCTTAGGTACGAAAAATGCATCATATTTTTTAAATCTTTTACTTTGAATAAACTTGAGGCACATGTATAAATATTCAGGTGGGAAGTTGTAAAATATATTATAGCAGAGTAAGATTTTAAATCTTCGTGAATATTCATATCTTAAACAGCTAAATCTAAAGACACATGTTCGTTAACTTCATATGTTTTTAAGTAGCGCCTTTGTTCAATGCATGCTTAGGATGTACAAAGAAATCCGAGGATATTAATAAACAAAGCGAATTTTAAGGGCAAATACCCAAAAAAAATAAACATAAATGTCGGATTTAAAATTTTCTGATAAAATATTTGCGATAATTAGATTAAATAAAAAAAGACTTAGATATTTTAAATTTGACCAAACTAATAAATAAAAATTTGACCTTTATTTTTAACACGGATATTTTAGATATTTTATCACATTTAGCTTTTTATTCCAACAATTCTTTTGAAATAGTTCAAACTAATTTTTTAAATCCAAACTTTTCTAATAAATCAAGTAATCAAAAAATTTAAAACCTCGAGAGAGTATAGTTTAAATATTTTTTATTTAAATCAATCTGATATTTAAATATTAGATGATATATTCATTATTTTATTAAATCAACTATTTATATATTATTTTATTAGTATATGTTGGGTCATATATGCCATAAAAAGAGTTTAAAAAATAGATATAAATCGTTAGAAAAATATTATTGTTTGTATATAATTTTTGATCTAAATTTATTGATATTCTAACAATAATATTTTTTTATTTAAATTAATTAATTGCTATATTTTAAATAAAAGCTAATTTATTTTCCAAATATTTTGTGCAAAAAATCATTCAAATCTTTCAAGCCTGTGATTTATTCACATAAAATGATTAGAGATTAATATATGCATCTTTGGTTATTAAATTGATTTCAAATTATACAAAAAAATGTAGAATGTGAATTACATCTAGAATTAATTTATAAGCATATTATAATAAATTTGGTTTTTCTATTATCTTAGATATATAATGACGAGAATTTTTTTCATTTTATGAATCATAGCTTGTTAAAATACGAAATATCAAAACAAAATTTTTTAGATATAATTCTAATTATTTTATCCTTGTCGTTTCTTCATAAAATAAAACTTATATTGCATTTATTCTTCATGTTTTAATATATCTAATTTAATATTTAAAGAATTATCTTATGAAAGTATTCATTTGGATACAAATACTTTATTGGCGTGATATTAATATTAAAATTCATCTCTATTTAGAATCACAAGTTTCTCTTTGATGTTGCTTAAGGCCATTATAATGTTTTTATGCTTAATAATTTGTGTATCTTTCTTTAAAAATAATAAACTGCGTAATTTTGCATTAAAAATCTTAATTTTTATGGTTTTATAGAATAAAAAATCTATTACATTTATACCATTATTAAAAACAAGCATGATAGATATAAATAAAAGATTTATTTGCTATAATGGTTCATGGTCATAAAAAAACAATCCTTTAATTAGCTTTATAATATTTAATGCCGTTGATAAATTAGAAATATAAATTGTGCTCATATCATTTTTAAATTATTTGGCAAATGAATAGCAATGAATCTCAAAAAGCTTAAAAGGAATCAATTATCTTTAGTTTTCATATGGTCTCAATAGATATTTTAGCGATATCTACTCTTTTACATCATTGGACAAAAATATATTACTTATAAGTGTATTTATGATTTAAAATACAGAACGTACACATTTTATGTTGTGAAATTAAATTTTTTAATAAAGAAAGATATTTTTGATTCTTTACCTTTTTACATCTAATCTGAGCACATTTATTTTATAATTTACATATAAATTTTCTTTGATAAAATTTTTTACTTTTTGTAGCGTAATTAAAAAACAATCAGTCTAAGTTCTTCTGAGAGCAATTAAAATTAAATGATATTATCAACTAATTTTAAAAGATTTTTATCTTGGAAAAAGAAAGAGGGGAAATACACACTATGAAAACAACGAACTTTAAAGATGTTCTTCACGAGACTTAATTAAAAAAGATATTGTTCTGAATATTATTTTTATAAAATTTGAATCATGTAAAACTTCAAAACTCAATTAGTAAAATGATGCAAAAAAAATAATTCCGTGTGTTCTTATAATAATAAAAAATCACAAAACATGTCAAAGAATGTATAATTTAAAATTATCGTATTTTAAAACTTCTATTTTTATTTATATATTTACGTAATACACTGTGATAAATCATACAAAACTCAATCATTTAATATAGGCTGTTCAGAAAATTATATTGAAAAATATAAACGTGTTTTTTGACAGATTTTTTTTTGGATTATATTATTTCAAAGAAATATAGACGTGGACATAAACACTTTTTAGCTGTTAGTAGTACTTTTGAATATAAAATGCTGTATTGATCTAATAAAGTTTTTTTACAGATAAAATACCTATCTGTTATATTTTTTTTACTAGCTCAAGTATTGCATAAAGTTATTTGTCTTTTTTTAGTTTTGAATAGATCAAGAAATCCATTATATTTGAATTGAATCCATCTAATAAAGGTTGCCCCTTTTTATTTATTTCCCAAATAAACTTACCAAAGGATGTGGAAATATACCATACGTCACACCATCAATGAATTATGGATGTTTTTCTTTTTTGATGCCCGGATTCTTATTTAAGACATTTAAAGTTTAAAGGTGTTATAGAGTTTTAATATTTTTAATTGTATTTAGAAAGCAAAGATATATAGATAAATACGAAACATTATATATATCTAACTAAATTTTGCGTTAGTGGATATTTCGAAGCATGACAGACGATATATAGTCAAATCTAGCCAGGTGTGTTAAATTTAAACATCCAAATAGTGGCTTTCTGTTTACTGATAAAAATAAAATTGAAGATCAATAAATTCTGGTTTAAAGTTTTGTTTTATCTAATCAGTTGATTTATAAGCTAGTAGTTAGTCGATTTAACGATTAAACATGAGACGTATTTTTTTTACCAATTTTTGTTTAATATTAATTTCATTATATAGAAGATTCGATATATATTCTTGAGTTTTATGTAATTATGTAGATTAAAAATGACTTTACTTTTAAATAATCATTAATTAATATTTTGAGCTAAAGATTTAATTTTTCTCACATGGCAGCTAATTGAAATACATTTCGATGCAAATAAAACTATCCAGTATGAAATATACTTCGAATCAGAGATAAATAGCTTTAGATGCGGCATTCTAATATAACTTTTATATGTAAAGAAGAGAATGAATATATTCCACACCCATAGAATATCTGTGAAGAATATGAAGTATCAGTTAATAAAGCTTGAATAATTTAGAGATGCAAAGAATTCATATTATACATTTACTTTGAGTAAATATTCGTTCATCATATAGTGTATAGCATATTATATCTTTATTTATTTATGTCATGTTTGCATATTTTAAATTGATGATTGCAATTATAAAATTTATGATGAAATTTTTGTTTTTGTCTTTAACCTTTAGCAATCGATAGTGTAATAAATTGATTCTTTCTTTATGTTACAAGTATAGTTTGTGTTGTCAAATTTAAGAATTAAAGGTAATAATGCAGTCTACACCATATTTAAAATACATTACACATTATTTATTTACAATTTCACTTATGTTTTTAGAAGAATAAATAACAGATATATGATACAAGCTCTATAAAAAACAAAATATTTATTGGTTAGGAAGAAGTAACAATTCAATCGTAAACAAAACAAGTATTATAACGCGTTTGCGCTAACAAACATCTTAACATTAGGTTTTTTCCCTTTAACGAAAACGAAAAACGCAAATAATATTACGAACTTCTGATCAAAGTTATTCTTGAAATTATAAAGTTAAATAAAATTCGCTATCATCAAAAAATTTATTTCAACGTAGTATAGCTATTGGTTTTTCCAGATCAATAATATTTTACATAAATATATAAAAATAAAATTAGTTTTTATATAAAGAACATATATTTATAGGATAATTACAATAATAAAAGATTCTTTGTAATTAATTCTTGCCCAAATTTTAACATGAAAAAATAACTATATATCTAAATACATTTTTTTTTCAGTTAATATGAAACGATGAAATCAAGACATGTTTTATATTATAAAATTTTGAAATTAAGTCATATTATAAATATATTTAGAAAAAATATTGCTTTGTATGAATTGAGTATATGAAACTATTAAACAGTTTATATATATAGATTATACAATAAAATTGATTTCTTAATAGACTATATTTTTATAAAATAATCTTAAAATATCGTATATACGCAATATTACGACACAAATAAGGTGTTTAAAGTTTCAGCATAAGCATGGAATTAATATACTTTAGATCACTAAACCAAACAAATACAAAGATCACACATAAATTTTATTTCAGATTAAATTATTTTAGAAAAGTTATAAAATCAAATTGATAGTGTAAAATAAGCAATACTAGAAATTGGTTATTTATAAGAAAATAATATGTTGCATGAAGATGCCAAATTAACGATAATGTTATCCATTGGGCATACAATGTTCTTCGACCCAGAACTAAGTAAAATGTCTGCGATATTCTAAAAATAATGACGAAGCTTTTAAATTTTCTATAATATTTTGTATTTTTAGATACCAGTATAGTTTTGTCCTATAATATTTATATAAAATAATTATGGTGTGGTTTATATGCGCTAGATAGTACAAAATAATTTACTTGTTGAATGTATTTTATTCCTGAATTATATTAAAAATTTAATAAATATTACGAAATACCTAGTCAATTAGCCTATATATGGGACAAATAGGTATTTTCAAACTTAACATATAATATATAATCATCCCTTTATTAGTAAACATTTTATCTTTATTTCATTTCGTGTCTTTGTAATTCACAGATATAAGACTTTATGTTTCTAATATGGTATAAATGTATAAATTTAATTTTTCTTGCGATTAATGTAATAAAAAAACTTATATTATATAAAAAAAAGACAAAATTATTATCATCATGGCAACATAATAAAAAGTCTATACTTTTATTTTGATGCGATTAAAGACTTTATAATATAATTATTAAATATGAATTTTCCGTGTTAAAAATATAACTGATATTTTGATATAAATATAAAACATTATAGTTTAAATGCATGTGTAAGGTATTTTATTTGTGATTCTGGATTAATTATTCAAAATGTATGATATATTTAAAAATGTATACAAAACCACATTTTGCAATGGCCATGTTATGTATAATAATTTTAAAATTGAAAAAAGTCACACTTCAAATATTTTTCTCATACTTGATGCAAAAATATGATTTAAAATTAAAATTTTACGGTATATTGTCTATCAAATTTATCTTTTACACGTAAATCACACATATTTATAATTTCTATAAGCAAAAATATTAAATCACATGTGACTACTGCAACAATTTAGTAAATTGGGTATTTGATATCATTTTATATTTTATTCTAACATTGTTTATCCAATTAAGTATGGATGCGATTTTTAAAGAAAATAAAAATAGTGCGAAAAAATTTGTGATACGATATACATACTATTATATACTATGCATACATGATTTTTACGCATATTTGATCATTCTTAAACTCTTAAAATTACCGATTTATATACCTTTGCGCTAATACAGTTATTAATTGTTGCAGCTTAGACTTATTAAAGTTCTCAAAGCATCCAGATAAAATTTTTTTACGCTTTTCTTTGTTTTATTTTTCTATCATATACGCGAGTTTATATTGATAAATATGCAAATTTAAAAATAAATAACCCTCGGTTATTTTTGTTCTCTTTGTTATATCAAAAACAATTATATTTTTCTAATTTTGTCGCGCTCAAAAATAATCATCTGTATATTTTTATTTGATAGTATTTTCATGAAAATTTTGTATTTTCATATATCAAATCCAATAATAGATTTTTTATTTATTTAAATCAGGAAGAAATATTTCATATGTTTTTTAATCAAAAATAAAATTTAAGCCACCCATAAATAAAAATATATATAGAACTTATAATACATTTGTCTTATGATAGTTTTTTAAGAATGTTACTTTTCTTTTTACATGTTTTATACTGTTAATTATAATAGCCCTTAAACATTTAAATTTGTATTTTGCGAATACCATAGAATCTTTAAATTCGTCAAAATTCTAAATCCAATAATACAATGTTTCTTTTTCACTAATTTATTTCTAGTAATGTTCTTATTTAGGAAATTTATCATACAGAAAAATACATAATCTATGTTTTTATTATAATCATCTGTACTAATAAGAGTTTGAAGGTCTAGTTTTACTGCATTTATAAAGAAAATATTTCACAGAATTAAATTAATGATAAAATGGTTCTAAATTCGTGGTAATTTTAAGAATTATAAATAATAGTTACTGAGTAAACAAAAGATTCTGATTAGTTTCCGCCGGAACGTTATGATTTTTTTGTAATAAAATATTCGAATACATATCTTCTTGAAAAATAAATCAATAAAAAATTATTTGTTTTATTAAAATAATATGCTAGAGTATTTGGGATTGTTTATTATATTACTCAAACGATTACTAAATTAGATGAAAACAGAATAATATTGCATAAATATATATAATTGTACACAAAAATAAAATTGACCGTTTAGATCTATTTGAAGTAATTTGCAAGAAGATATACACTTCAGGACGATAGAATAAGCTATATGAATCGCAGAACTACTTCAAAATAAAATATTGCCTAAAAAAAATTTGACAGCAATCAATAATCAAAAAATTTAAAATTATATCACACCCTGTACTAACTTATAATATGAAAAAGGTATTTTGAATTATATTTGAAATCTGTTTAATTCATATTTGCTAATATTTTTTAAATATATTTAATTTAGACTATTAAATAACTTTTCAATTTTTTACATTTTTGTTTTATTTTTCAAAACACGCATTTAAATGATAAATTGAGTTTGATAAACTTTAAATCATTTAAGATTTTTTATATTTGATTTCTGATAAAAAAAAATAAGATTGAAATATAATAAAAATGAAAAGTTTACCAGATTTCTAATTATCATGCTTAGATTTTAGCTATAAGTGTCATTTAAAAGGTTTCTTATTTACAATATTACGTAAAGTGACCCATGGAATATATAGGTTCATATTAAATCACTTTTATAATCTTGAAAACATAGAGATTCAATACAAATGTGCTTTTTTCGGGTTCCCTTATATAGCCAAAAAATCTTATGATCATAAAAGAAAAAATGTATTTCGAATTTATATTTAAAAGATGTATATTCCTTTACAAAAATTATTCACTATGTTTATCATATGTTGCAAAGCTTTTTGTGACTAAATGTTTTGAAAAATAGTGTATACTACAAATTTTTTTGTAATATGAAATGTATTATTGCCTGTTAATAATTTTGTCTTATTATCTTTATGGGTGTTTTTCCATTTATCAAAATCAATATCACATCAACATATTCGAAATTTAAAAGGTTTAAAAGTAGTATAGTAGGTCAAAAAAAATATATGAAATGCGAGTAAATTATGCCATAAAAAAAATATTTAGAGGTAGAAATTTTTTATATAAATAATTTTACGTGATATCGATTATCCAATTTATACAGTTGAGCTTTCATATATCGAAATTAATATACTAACTAATAAAATGCATAACATTTATAAACAAATTAAAGGTTTTTGAAATATTCTTATAATCGAAAATATGAATTAATTAATTAAGCACCACTGGTTTTTTCTTTTTTTTTTAGATAGGAAGATTTTGTAGTTGATATATATTTTTTAAACGGTTATATATACATTATCTGTAAAACAAGTAACGTGTACATCATATTTTTGCTTTTTTCATTATTCTAGCTATTTTATAAAGCTGAATTCTTCTTTAATCTTGCTGGTTACGTGCAAAAATGAAAAAAACATTTAAAAATTAATGATTTATATATTTTCTGATATAAAATCGGTATCGGCTTAAAAATATAAAATCATGAAAAATATGCTTATCATTGAAAATAAATTTCAGTACGAAAATTAAAAATTTTTTTATTCACTTTACGATTTATTTATTATTTACCATTATTTATATATAGTGTTACTTTAATACGAACAAAATTATATGTTATAGTTCTGTACAATGACTTAAAAATTCCAAATATAATATTATATTTTTATGGGTTAAGTTTCTATTTATAAATTTTATCTTTATTAGACGTGGTCAGCCTATTGGGAATATTGCACAACTCCTTAATGCATTTTTGACACTTTCCTCTGATCTATCTTTATCAACTGCTCTTCTTCTCTCAAATGGGATGAGTTCAAGTGTCTTGCAAAGTGTGTTGAAATACATGTTTGTTATTACTTCCTCCGGGATCACCAACACCTCAACATACTTTTAATGGAATTTTGTAACCATTCGTTTCCTAGTCATTACATATGGTATCATTCTTGTTTTATACTTGTAAATAAAACCAAGTTCATTCGCCAAGATGTCATACTTCTTATATTTTTCATTCGTAACTTCAGTTAAGCTATCAAGGCTAGTTATACCATTCAACCAGGTAATACTGTTTTATTTTTTATCGTATAGAAAAATAATAATTCTATTTTGTTTGATCAATATATCTGTTTTTATTCTGATATCAGCCTTCATTTCTATATTAACGTTGATCTCTTGAACTAAGTGAGTTCTGGTCTTTTTGGTTTTCTTAAAGTTGTATTTAATAAACACAGTGTATAAATTTTATCACCAACAAATATATACAGATTTTAAACAGAAATTATAAAATCCGAAATTTACTTGCTAAATATCGTTCTGAACATAATTTCAAATAATTATTTCATAATTCACATAAGAATGTATTATTAAATTTTAGTAAATGTAGTTTACAGATTTGTTTCAATTATTTATAATAAAATAATATTTTTTTCTAAAAATATAAATATAATCGCAGCATGAATGCGAATTCATAGTTTTGTCGTTTATATATTATCTAAACACCCTTGAAAGCTGAGCTTTTCTTTGAATTCTATATATTAAAAAAGTTTAGAACCTTTATAAAATTATTTTACCATTTATTACATTCATTGATACTTATTTATAGTTTTCATAAATAAATTTATATGGAACAACAGATGCGACTGCTAGAATAAGTAAATGCACATCAAAAATTCATGACTATATTTACTATATAATTGGCTGTATTTATAGTTTATCATCTGTTTGTACCATTATATTGCTAAAATGCGATCATTAACCTTTTTTTGTATAAAGTGTATAAGTGATTTGAGATCATCTTGCATTTATATATATTATTTAGACGATTATAAAAGTTTAATCTTGGTGTTTTAAGGCAAGCATTTTGCTGTGATATAATAAATATGTATTTGTACACCTCTTAAAAACTAAGTGGACAGTATTGTCTTGGTATATATTGTTCACCTGTTATTATTTTTACATATTAGAATATTTGTTTGAGCTATGATCCATGAAATACATTACCTTATTTATTTGATATATTTTGAATATATTTTATTACACACAACATATTATCATCCTAATATCTTCTATGACTAGTGATTCACAATTACTTCTATTTGCCACAATTTATGCCAAAATATTTTTTCATTTGAGTTTTTGTCATAGCTATTATTATAAAGATAAAAATCGATCTTTGTAACTTATTATGCGTAAATCAATTATTATTAATTGAAAGCTTAAATATTTACTCTTTGATTTGAATCACAGAGTAAATTTTTATATGATCATTTAGAACTGTTAATAGTTCTATTATACACATTTTAAATTTGAGAAAATTGATTTTGAGGCTTGCAATCAAATCCAAATAACCATAGTATCTCATTTTAAGATTTAATTGTGGAAATATTTGCACTATGATGTAAAATAACCATATTGTTTATGCTGATAACTATATGCAGATGATTCAAATATTTTCAATATAGTAAGTAGAAATATTTGAATAGGTTTAGTCTTTATATTTTGGACAAAATTTCTTTCTTTAAATCATAAAATAATTAATCTGGACCTTCTTTCGCTTTCTAAACTTTTTATGATTGAAACGGTTTATACGGTATATTAATTTAATAACCAGAGTCGCAATATATTTATTGTATTAAAAAACCAAATATTTTCTTATACCGTGACATTTCATCGATATTATAATAAAAACATCACTATCGCAGTTTACTGAATTTTATCCTTCAATTTATTTATATTGTCATAGATAATTCAAAGAGATCCATAATGTAGTATCAAATACGTTTTCTATAGAAAAAAAAGGATACCTGGTTATAAACCGATGGCACAAAGACGTCTGTAAAACAGACAACAAGATTTATCTATTACTTTTTGGAACTATTATATATGCCAAGATGATTATAAACCATTAATAATCTACATTTCTATTTCGTTTAATGACAAGACAAAAAACATTATTCCTATACATAAAATTTTTAATGTAATAGTAGATAAATATAATAGAATCTATACTTGTTTACGTTTATAGGTTTAATTTATGCCTTACACTAAAAAGTGAATCTAATGCTACGCTAATTTTTTTTTGTAATTTTAACGTCTTTTAAATAAAGGAAATAAACAATAAAATACAATAAGGCTTAACGATGTTAGAAAACATTTATATACTTTATGTCTTATTACAAAAAGTCAAAATCTAAATAAGCAAATTCATATAAATTTAAAGTTTTTGCAAGATATTCTAATACGCAGAAAATACTAAAATTATATATAAATAGACACCTGGATATATTAAAAGTACCAATTAAGATTAATTTTTTTTTACAATAGATTTAGTAATATAGGGGGGGATTTTTGATTTGTAAACACAGAATATGATATTTAAAAATAAAATTTTTATGTTTCAGCAAGCCTTTTTTTTACACAAATTTCCGTTAAAATCAATAAAGTCATCTAATGAAAAAAAAGGCTATAGAAGCGCAAAAATGGCATATATTATTCTGTCTTTCTAGATCTTATATTTTTAGTTCTTCGTATTTTTATCACAAGAACAAACCATATTGTATATAATTTTGTCAATAAATGTTTATTATTCTTAAATAAAATTGTATTTTATGTTATTTAAGTTTAGGTTATATAATCAAACAATATTGGACAAATCAAATTTATATTTAATGTGAAATTAAATTAGATGGTATATAATATGCTTATTTTTGATCTAAAATATAGTATAAGTTTTTTTTTGGCTATTGCGTTTGTTTTTAGTATATTGGAATTTGAAAATTTACTCCATTTGAAAAAAAATAGCTACAATATTTTTTTTTGCAATTATAAAATCAGAAATACAATGACGTTACTTTTGTGCAGAAAATCTTACATTTATATAATTTTAAATTATATAAGTACATTTTTGTGCTTTGTAGAGGTCTTTTAATGATAAAAATCCTTTTATGCAAACTAGCTGCATCTAAATATCTAAAATATAAACTTTATGATAAAATTATGAAACCTCTAAGATACCTGTTGTTTATCTATTTAGTTTTACTTATTGTAGTAACCTCGATATAAAATTCATATATGAGCTAGTCATGTCTAAAAATACTACGCGAAGCACCCGTTATGTTAAAATGTTTGTGAGAGCGTCAAAATGATATAAAAGTATGCTAATCTACAAATGCATTTATTTGATGTCATGTAAAATCATATCGCAAGTCATGTTAATGTATTTTTGATCCTTTACAGATATACTTATCACTAAAATATTGCGAAAAATGTTATTCATATTGATCAAAATCGTCTTAACTATATTATTTATAAATTATGTCGAAGGTTTATATTAGTATTAGTGATTTAACTACTATTTCGTATCATATGCATTCAAAAAATAAAAGAATGCATTTAATAAAAATTAAAATATATTCAAATTATTTTTTTATGACTGTGTCATTATAAAATAGTAATTCTTGTATCAAGCTCTTTTTTGGAGTGCCTAGAAAAAAATAGAAAGCTCATTTGTCTTATAGAAGCTATATAACAGATTTATTGTTGTTATCTAAATTATTTAGATTCAAGCCACAAAAATGCATATTGTAAAATATAAAAGATTCTTTACTCTATTTAAAAAGTTAATAAAAAAAATTTATTCTAACAATTTATTATTTTTTTTGTAGCATGAATATTGTGTTACGATAAAATGTATTTTTTTCTGTTACTGGAACATCTCATAAAAAAAGCAAAAATTATAGAACCTATTTTTCAAATAAGAATTCAAAAACATTTCTAAATATAACTGCTTTTTATTTCATTCAGTTAAATTCTTCTTTTACGGTGTAAAAAACAATAAAAACCAATGTTTTTAATGGTAAAAAAACCTTCAATTTATATTAAAACATATCTGTATAACAATTTAAGCAATTTTAATTAGTTTGAATTGTATATTTTCATGTAGTTTTGTTTCAAGAAAAAAATACAGTATAGATCTTAGTATGCATATTTACACGATAAATTATAATCTTTTATGTACTTTATAACAGATATTTTATATCGTTTAATGCTTCTATACACTGTTTCTACTTTAAAAACCAAAAAAAAGAATTTGATCGTTAATTCACTAAAAATAGAATAATGCCCCAAAAATAACATGTATTTTTTTTGTTATCTTTAAAAAATAAAACTCGGAAGAGTATATCAAGTAGCGTAGTGAAATTCAAAATCTTACCCTTAAGTATTTTATCTTTATGTTCTAATGCTAATGTTTCAATATATTTATAGAAAACATATTCTATCCTGATAAACAGATTAAGTATAATACATTTTTTTGTTCGAAAATCATTAATAATAAATTCTTTTATATGTAAAAATGTTAGTTTTATTTTTTTGAAGGTCGTAATTTAATTTTTTTTTCATAAGGAGAGAAACAAATGTAGTATATAACATAGTCGATTCCGTCGGTTTATATATAAATCTGTGCGTATTTTTATAAGAAAAGAACTATACAAGCACCTGGTATTTGATGTTAAAATTAACTTTTTATACAAAATAAACCGCATGTATAGATGTTATGGATTCATAAAAATATAAATGTGGTACGAAATTTGAATTTTGATCTAAATACAAATTATGTTGAGTAAAACAGTTATTTTGTTGTCTTTAACGGATTTGACATGGAAAAAAAGGTGCGATATACATTATCATAAATATTAAGAATTACTGAAGAATGCCGATCTATATCAGCTCTTCTGGCGCGTAAATACAACTAAAAAGCATATAAAAATAATAATAGAGTTCTTCCATTGCACAATAATATAATGCCAACAAAATTACGGCATGATCATATTATAAGTATAGAAACTTGCAATTTTTTCTTTTTTACAGCATTATTTTATGATATACTCTTGATTTGTTTCAAGTGATTTATTCTTTTACTACTTAATCATCATGATAATTTCATGAAAAAAATGCTACTAAATGGCTATATACATAATTTCTGCAGAATCATATGCGCTTCATTATTTGTAACATTTATATAAATGATATTTATAATCAACTTTTGTTAGATATTTTCTATTTCTTTCAATTTTTTTTTATGATTTTTTTGGCAGCAATTATATTTTTTGTTAGCTAAAATATAGTCAGAAATGTAATTATATAAAAATATTTTCTTTCTATATAAAAGTCAGATATGTTATACTCACCATAGTATCAAGTCTCATTTTTGTAATCCTATAATTATAATAAAATATTCGCATTGTAATGAAAAATCGTAATGCAGGTGATGTAATAGAGCTTTAATTTGTTTAAACAAAATTAAACCAGATTAAAATCAGAATGGGATGCAGATGTTATGTTAGATAAAAAAATGATAAAAACCGACTTTCCAAAATATTAATTTTGTGACTTAAATCAGTTGTCAAGATTAAGTTTATACAATTAAAGCGAAAAAATAAAACCTTTATTAAATGATATCAGAATCTTTTTTTATGGTATATATATATATCATGTCTTCGTAACAAATAAATCTAGAAAAGTAAAAGTTATAATAGTATATGGCAGTCGAAGAACTTTGACATGATTATTTCTATTTAATATTTGCTATATAAGAATCGGCAATAGAACATTTTTTTGTACAAATATTTTTTATGATTGAAGAACTGTATTTTTACATTTTGAAATACATTTTTGATTTTTCCTTTTCTATTTTCAAGTTTTTTTCATTCATCTAAATGTAAATTCCATATATTAAAATTTTTTATCTTGGCAAAATGATGCGACCAAATGTAAAAATATTCCACATTGCGCATTAATTTGCATGATAATCTGTGGTAATAATTTATTTAGTGCTATATAATAATAAATTATATTTTTTGTGTAATGTATGCGTTTTTTGTATTTTTTTGTTAAAATCAGTTTCGTAATAATTTTAATAATAAATTTTAACAAAAAAATGCTTTTTTTTATATTTACACCTATATTTTGTTGAGACACTTCTTCACTGATATTCTTATATAGGAATAATTTTTCGGAATAAGGATCTCCAAGAAAAGAAATTTACTACAAATACCTACGATCTTGTAGATTTAAGATTCTAAAAACATTGGTTCTATGTTATAGACAAAAAATGATTGTATCAAGATGATCTGTTCTAGTTTCTATATAACCAATATTGTATTAGTAGCTTAGAAAAGATACTTTGTGTTGTAAATTTCATAAATGTCATTACATTCTGCTCTTAATTATTCAAAAAAAGCTCCTGGATTTGCGGTTATTATAATATGTAGTTTATGTGTTAAAAATATTTATTTTATAGCTAATACAACGGTATATTTATTTTTAATTATATTCTTCGAAAGTATGATGCATATGACCTTTATTTCTCCTAAATAAATACACATAATGTGTGATATGCGTAATGTGTAATTCTATATTTATACATAATTTTTATGATGAAAGTTATTTGTGCATATAAAAGCCTAACTTTATGATTTAAAGTATCCAAATGAATTTTTTTATTCATGGATTTATTTCTGAATCATATTTATTTTTTTGATATATATACTCTCGTATCCATATATTGTCTAAATTTTTTTTAACTTTCTCTTATTCTGCATCTTTTTCGGCAACGTTTCTCTTTTTCAAACACGATATTTTAAGTTATTTCCCTCATCAGCCCGTTTGAATTATCATGATGATAATTATATAGATTATTAAATTGTATAGTCATACAATGACTTCTTTTATATTCTAAATTTTTTTTTCGATACAGTCACTGTAATTCCCAAAATTTGTGTCACATTTATGATATTATATTAGTTTTCGTGAAAATCGAGAAATTAGAATTCTTTTAACAGATAATAGGCATAAGAAACTGTTCATATCTGGTGAAACATAAATAATAAAAATATTTTAAGGTTAATTCTTAAATAATTAAGTTAACATATCTCTAATCATATATGAAAATATATGCGATATTCTTGATAAAAGATTACTATCTTTTGTTTTATTTATTTATTGCATTCGAAAAACCAGAAAAACATTATATGTTTACATGAAGATTTCTTACATAAATTAATATGTTTCAAATGTTATTTAAACATTCTAACCTTATAATATTGTGTTTTATATAATTGAAGATACATAAATAATTTTATACAGAACCAATTATATATAATACTTTAATATGTTAAACAAATGATACAATTCAAATAAAAGAATCTTTGAAACGTTAAAATAAATCTAGACATGAAGATTCGATTAAAAATGAATAAATTAAAATTATTAATTTGGCACGCAAAACCATCTTAAGCGTAAACGATCATCGATAAAAATATTATAATGTGTTTTTTACTTTCTAAATGATAAACAAAAGATATTTTCCTAGTTATAGATTTCGATGATTTGTATATTTATATTATAAAATACGAATTTGGTGCCCCTATATTTGTCTAAGTTATTGTATAAACTGGAATTTATTTTTACATTTTGCATAGATCTATTTGATATATTTGCTAAAAAAATATTTTAAAATCACTTACATATATTATCGATTATAAGTTATAATAAGGCTGTAATATAACAATATTAATTATAACATGATCAACGACTGACAATTAACGTTATACTAACCGTTTTAATCTATATCTTAAATTAATTTGTAGATTAAATATACACCGAATCCTGTTCTATTCAAATTCGATCTTGTGCCAATATATTTGTTTTATTATATTTGAATTTCATAACGAAATTTTTTTTTAAATGCTAGATTTGGCATTTAAACTATGCTAAATATAAAAAATCTTGTTAACTAAAAGTCGTTTTCAAGATATCACTTTAGACAAAAACAACGTAATGCTACGTTACGAAAATAAAAAGAAATTTATTGTGTAGCTAAATTGCAAAAAATTTAAAAAATATTACATTTTATTGCTATGTTGAATTAAAACCCCAAAAAACATCTAAGGTTTACTTTTACTTTTTACTTCATATTTTTTTTAGAAATTATGATAAAAAAATAAATTCATATGAATAAAGTATGTTATTTTAGTTAAATTCACTTTTTATTTTAAAAATAGTGTAAGATATGTGTTTGAAAACGAGTTTAAGGGTATATTATTATGTAGTTATCTTTTGTAACTCTATTTAAGGTTTTCATTTAAAACAAGACTTTTTTGATTAAAATTTATAAAGAACTAAAAGCTTTAGGACTAAAATAATTCTTCCGAATTCTATCCCTGAAAAATGTAAAAGAGTTTTGAGATATATTACATAAAAATTAGTTAAGTTTATTGCATTGCAACAAATTTATTATTAGAGCTTAAGTTGACATAAAAAGTGTAATAAATATGTGCCTTGTTTTTATATTACTAGTTACCAATAAAAGCATGAAAAATCTAGCGGTTATAGCATTTAACTTCAAAAGCATATGTGAAGCACATAAAACATAAATCTGGTAAATATGTGTACTTATGGTCTGTTTGTATGTAAGATGCACAACAATCTTATGTAAAAGGTTCAATCAAATCGCAGATTAAAATACACATGTTGCATGCTTTAGCTACATAAAAAATAATTCTGAATATGAAAATATAAGAATAAAAATTATAAAGTGTAATAATCCAATGGTTTCCTATATTATATTTATCATACAATCAAAACAAATGATGATCAAAAAGCAGCTTATAAAATTAGTTATCATTGGAAAAGTTTTAACGATATAAACATATATTTAGAATGATAACTACATCACGCAAAAATAGTATGCACCAAATATATTGAATTAGAACGATGCAGCACGTACATAAAATATCTACGGAATTGGTTATTTTAATGCCATCTAAAGGCGTCCGGTATAACATATTTTGTATTTAAAACTACAAGTAAAAGACGATTTTTTATTTTTTTTAATTTATGTGTGATATTACGAAGATATTTTGTACTTAATATTTTGAGGTATATATAAAGACAATTTCAATTATCAATAGAAAAATTTATAAAGTAAGTTTTAAATTTATAAAAACTTTACTATGTATAACTATTGTAATCTTGTGTAAAAGAGCTAAATAACTTATTATATAAAAAGTTATAGATTTTTTTTGCATGTTAATAATATAATTCATTGCATGGCAATATCTAGTTGAACAGCAACAAATAAATATATAAAACTTATATGGGTAAATTCAAAAATATATATTTGCGTGTATGATGGGTTGTTAAATTTAAATTTATCATTTTATAGGTATAATTGGGTTTTCTTGATTTTTTATTTTTATAAATAATTATGATGGTATAAAACTAGTAGAGACCTGTTCCAGATTTTACTACTATCCATGTTAACATATTATAGAAAAAAAATTGCAATATAAAGTATATGCGAGGTTTTTTGTAATATCACATAGAGATATAGTTTATAATAATACCTTTGCTGTAGAAAATCAAATTTTTAATATGTGAAAATTAAAACTAAAAATGTAAATTTTCCTATGTATTTTCTAAGAAGTAACAAAAAATATGATCAAAAAAATGTAAATAGTATATATGCCTAATAAATAGCAAAAAAAACCATAAGTATATTTTTAAAAGAATTTTGTAATAAAAAGAAATATTGACACTAAAATATATTCTTATCTAATATTGCGAAAGATTCAAGAA
This sequence comes from Rhyacophila brunnea, assembly GCF_057557595.1. Classification (NCBI taxonomy): domain Eukaryota; kingdom Metazoa; phylum Arthropoda; class Insecta; order Trichoptera; family Rhyacophilidae; genus Rhyacophila; species Rhyacophila brunnea. The sequence goes on from NW_028233352.1 coordinate 1,303,715, forward strand.
TTTTAATATAATAAAATATAATGGCACACATATGGCCATACAAAATTCTATATTTTCTTATATATATCTATATAATAGAAATAGAGAATGCAACAAAAACCTTAAAAAATATGTTCTTGTACTTTTAGGAATAGAATTTGATGGTTTTTATTTAATTATTATGCAAAATTTTTAAATTTTATGATAAAAATTATAATATTGTAATTATGAGTGTATAAATATATATATAATATTGTACTTATGAGTGTATAAATATATATATTAATATTGTAATTATGAGTGTATAAATATATATATAATATTGTAATTATGAGTGTATAAATATATATATAATATTGTAATTATGAGTGTATAAATATATATATAATATTGTAATTAAAAATTTACACACGGGTATATTATCCATGCATCAACTATTGCTGTTTTTGCGCAATCAACTTTCTCAATAGTTTTATGCAGCTATTCACTTAATCAAATATTGTTTTTAGGCAACAAAATAATACTTTATATTAGAATAAATCATGTAAGAGTTAAATCACTAGTTTAATGGTTGTTTTTAGGTAATAAAATGATACTTATTAAAAGAATAAATCATGTAAGAGTTAAATACTTGTAAAATGATAATGTATAAGAATCAATGGATTATAAGTGTAGTGCTAGACATTTTTTTAATAGAAGTCTGAATTTTGCATAATATATTCTAATATCCCATATAAAACCATTTATCTAAACATGAAAATATTCAAAAATGTAAAAGAATCGAGAAATGAATATTTTTTTAAAACTCTTATGACAATACGACGAACTAAGAAAATACGATAATTTTATTTGTTTGTAAGTATATACGTATGTTAGGAGAAGATAAAACTAAATTTTGCAGCAAAAAAACTTAACAAAAGTTTGTGGAGATTCTATTTTTTATTATTAAGGCAACGTCTACATATTACAAAATATCACAAACTTTTTTTTACAATTCAAAATAACTATAATAACATTTAATATCAGAACTTTTGGCGGTACTAATATAGACTGCATCACAAAAAAAATATTAGCAATATTTGGTAAGTGATTAGCTAAAAAAAGTAAAAGAATCTCTGAATTGAAATCAGTAACTAAACGTTTCAATTTTTATATAAAAAAGCTTGCTAGCGCAAAAACAAGCTTTTTCTAACAATTTTTTATCTTTCTAGTAGTACAAAAAAGCACAAATATACTGCATGTGCATTTTAGGTGCTTATTTTATTAAGCTTAGAACGCCAAATAATTTTTCGGAATATTATAAGTTTTTCACATAATATTAAATCTTCACACTAAATGAATCTTTGTAGTCACAGAAAGATGATATATATAAAATGTAGATATTCATATTATGCTCGAAATTTGCTTTAGTTCATGTCAGATTAACGTAAGATTGTATTATTTGTTATAATATATGAACGAAAATTATATCATGGTCTTTAATCTGGCCAGTATTGTTATATAAGATATAAATAGCAACTTTTTATATTGCAAAGGTTGACGCATAATAAATTAATATTGATCAGTTATTATAGAGTTCAATATACAGCTTAACCAAGAGCATAATCAAAAAAAAATGGATTAAACAACACGTAGCATCAAATCTTAATATTAGAAGATTTACAAGTCGTCCAGAAACTGAGAAACAGTAAAAAGGTTTTTTTTGACGAATTTATAGTTTTTAGTTATCTAATATATGTAAAAATTTTTCTTTAGAATAAAAGTTTGCAATAGATACGTCAATATTTTTCAAAATTTATTTTTTAGCTTAAATTTTGTAAACCAGCATCACATAATTCTTTACATCAGATACCCATCTTAACATTATATATTCTGCATCATAATAATTTAGCAAATAAATCTATCAAAAAAATTATTAGGGAATCAAATAAAATGTATATTATATTGTTTTAATAGGCATTATATATCTGTTTACTAATTTTTTACTTTTGTTATATTGATTGTGTTTTTAGTGCAGTACTATAACATTTTGTAGTTAAAAAAGCCAAGAAAATCATTTCATGTATAAACGAAAATTTATATGCTTTTAGCGCCATTGCTCTACTTTTTTAATTTTAAAGCCTTTTTTATATTCTAACAGTCAAAAAAATAAGTTTTTAATAGAATATAACGACTTTTATCATGGTAAAAAATCATTTAAAGACTTAAATTTCTATTATTTTTTAAAAATTTGCCTTTATTGCGGTTGTGCAATAGTAAATGATGTAATAGAAAGTCAAAGCAATAAAAAAGTTGGATATATTTGTATAATGAATTTAAAACAGCTTTTTGACCACTTGACTGCATATTTTTCTCTTTTACAGTTTTTTTATTTTTTTCACATGCACCTTTAATGTATATACAATTTTAGAAACGGTGTTTACACATCACTGGGCAAATACTAAACTAAGTTATCTGAATATAATCATTTTGTTTTTATGCGGAATGGAATTACCTGAATTTTTAAAATGCTCATATTTATATATATATTATCGTAACATCTTCATAAAAATCGATTTTAACGATAAAAATTACAATATAACACATGATTGATTTTTTTGCTTTATTAGCCGGCAATTATAGCAAAATATATTCAATTGAGGCATAGTTAACAATATGAATACACGAAAAACTCCAAAAAATATCAGATTACATTTTTTTTACTTTATTATACATAAATTGTTACAAATCTGTAAACATACGCTAAGATATAGTTGATTCTTTTTAAATATATACAAATTAGATGTATATATTATTTAGAAATAGATAATCTTGCTTTTATTGTTGAAAAACATATTATTTTAGGAATAAAAAATATGTTCATCAAAATATGAAAATTTATGTTTTAAATTTCAAATATATCGCGATTTTAATTCTGATCATAATTAAAATTAAACCTTATTATCTTAGGTTTTACTAATTATAAAATGTAATACTTGTAAATTAAAAAAATAAATTATATATAGGCTCTATGTATAAAATACATCGTAAATGCTAAAAAAAATTCTTTCATGAATTATATATAACATATTTTATAAAACAATACGGGTAAATCTTCTATATTAGAATACAAAAAACAGACTAGTTACAAAAAATACTTATATAAAAGAGTACGATATAAACATAGTTCAATATTTTATTATGATATGCAAAAAACATTTTTAATATGTTTTTCTTCATTTTAATTGTTTTTAATTATTGATTTTGCAATAAGATAAATTATTTTATCTATAAAAGATTATAATTAAAAATCTTATGAATTGCTATAAATTTTTTATTGGAAGAAAGTTTTCATTAACTTAAATCTACCAGGGAAATTTTTTATATTGTTTTAAAAATTTTATGATTTTATTTTGTGAATATATAGAAAATGCTTTTTAAATTGCATATTTGTAACGTTCTTTACAAAATAATATGGAATTAAATGATTTTTGCTGCAACAAAATATCATATTTTTTATATAATCGAATTTATGTTGGCAACAAAAGTAGTAGCGCATGCAGCATTTTATTCTATAAAAACACTTGGATACGATCGATCGTGCGTAAATGATGTATTATAAAAGATTGTAAATTTTATTTGTCAGAAAATTTTTTTAGATCAAATCGTTTATATAGAGCAATCTAAACTTTTGCTCGAGATACATGGTATATTGATGTAAAAATGTGCATAAATGTATATATAAATCAATTTTTACACAAAATTCAGCAAATCCGATTGTATTTTCCCTCATTTATTTTTCATTCTTACATAATACTTTCGAAACTAAAAATCGGTAGATGTTTGTCTCCTAGATACCTGTATTTTTTTAAATTTCAGATATTAATCATATATATATAAAATATGATTAAATAATAAGAAATCATCCAAATATAATTATAAAATATACAGCGTCCATATTTGTATATATGAACTTTTTCAACATTAATTAAAATATATCACACTTTCATATTATCTGCAAACACGATAATTGACTATATATTATAACGGAGAATTGAATATACGTACGTCCATATTTTAGAATAAAAGACGAAGAAAATAAAAAAACTTCAACAACATTAAAATTTGAAGATACAATAGTCAATAAATAGGCATAAAATTCTTTTATCTTATAGATTGCAAAATCAAATCCTAGGAAATCCAAATTAATAATTTGGAATTTTCATCATTATTATTTTGATTTATTCTTTATTTTTCTTGCTGAAATTTTTATGGCAAAAGTTTTGTTTTAGACAAGTTTTATATGTATTATTTCGCTCGTTTTAGAAATTTCTAAACAATATATGCTACATGACCTGTTTTGAATAGTAAATTAATGCTCTCAACTCTTAAACTAAATGCAAAGTCAGGCAGAAATCTTTGATTCAATAATTTTATCAATATATTTACATTAGTGTAAAAAAATTTCATTTCTTTAAATATTCGTAGTTATTCGCTTTAGTATATTTAGTTGAAGCTACAAAATTGTGTTTGATAAGAAAAGCAATATTTTCGTTCCAATCTAGGCTTTATTCCCAATCGAAAAAAAATTGTAAAAGGCATAAAAAAATTGGGTAACATTTATTTAAAATGTTCAAAGTTGTATTTTATCGCATTTCAAGTAACATTGCACGCATAAATATATTTAAAATCTAGTATGAAGACTGAAATGCTTCATATCTTCTTAATTTATTTGATAACTAATTCCGGTTGATCATAATTTATAAAAAAGCCGGTTAAAGATTAATTACATAGGTATTTTGTGTCAATTAACTAAAGTAAATTTTTTTTAGATCATAAATCTATCGCATAAAGAAATATTTTGGGTTTTGATGGCTACAAAATCCTTCCATTTTAGTCAGTCTAATACAATTCTAGTGCTTTTGAGTATGCAATTGGTTGACTCCTACAAGGAAACATCATTAATATTATTATATTGGCTTGAGCACCTTACCTTGCTTAGTAAAACTGTGTAAAGTTATTTCAGAGCCATGATAAATATTATGAGCAAATCCAAAAGCTTTTTTACCTATGATGTACTTATAAATGTTTTCTGTTCACTTGTAGTCACGGCTATGAGACTATTGATGAATTCGATAGTTACTTGCGTGCAATGATTTCTAGCCCCTTAATATTTCAGCTATAATATCGTTCATATATTTTGAATTGGAAACTGATATAAAAACAAAGAAATGTATTTCAAGTTATTCAATAAAATTTATATCCTACACATAAAAAGAAAACGATTTAAATTTACAAAAAATAACTTGATAAAATATATAAGTATATAATATTTAAAAAAAGTATAGTTTATAATTATACAGTTACAAAATAAAAAATTAAGAAATATAAATTATTCATTTCATCAAGTATATATAAAAATAATACAAAAAATTCTTGGTCTTTTGGCAAGAATATTAATCCATTTATTACAAATATTCGCAAATCGATGTATTTTTTTTAAGAAAGAGATATAAAAATATCCTTTTCGAATAATTTAAGATGGCCATATTAGCATTGTGCCAAGTTTTGCGGCTATTCAGATATAGAATTAGTTCGAAATATGTCAAAGCTTTTAAATATTAAATTAGATAATTCATAGAAAAAATTTATGTTATTAATAAACTTGTTATGTGTTTCTGATATGTTAAGAATATTATATCGAACAAGTTCTTTTTTAGTTCTATTTAGATATGTCTATATATAAAAAATAATTTTAACATAATTTTATTATTCTTGCCATTTGACCTATTATTTACTTCGAATTATTGTAAATAGCTAATTTCATAATTTTTATACAAATAAAAAAATATCATCAATAGCCGAATTGTAGAGCTTTATTAAAATTGAAAAAGAAAACATCAAATAAATTCAAGAGAATTGTAAGATTTGTAAACAAATGAAAAAATATTATAACGGATTTAGCACTAAATACATATACAAACTGCTTTTTTGGTTAATATAAGGCGAATCGTATAATAAATATTTTAATTTATAACATCTTATATCCTTATTATTTGTTTGGTATCTATTAAATATAACTCGAATTTTTTATAAAAACACGGTACATTAATTATACTTATAGTGTTGTGTTTTTGGCTTATATATTTTATCATGATTTTTCCATAAATTATATCGCATATTTTGTACATAATTATTTTATATTTTATTTGATTATAATAATCACTGTAGGCGATGTTAAATTTTATAGATTTACTTAAAAACAATATTACATAAGTCGATATTTTCACATTATTACATTCCATAATATAAATTGAATTTTACTACTCTTTTCATTAATATATAATAAAGGATATGTAATGTTGATCTTCTACTAAATAGAAAAAGTGCAAATTTGACATCTAAATTTGATTTTTATTTTTTACAATCAAATAATTAAACTTTTTTTTGTGTATTTTAGAAGTTATTGAAGGCAGAATCTTGACTCTATGTGATTTACTATATGACCATATGTTTTGTATATATAAAATTATCAAATGCAGCAATTTATTTATATAAAAACATAAAGCAGCATAGATTGAAAACAAAATACATAAGTTTTTGTAATACGCTAGTTTTTTTTTGCATTATGAGCAGAAAAATACCATTAAGATGCATAAAATTTTTTACTTATGTATAGTATAGATTTTTTTACACTATAATTTTGAGATACAATATAGTATTATCTTACGCTATCTTATTCAATATTCCGCTCGTAAAAATATTTATTTTATCTATTATAGGTAAGAATTAAATTTTTCTACAATTTTTAATAGATTGTGTATTTTTTACGTTTAGTTTAGAGCATCTTATTGATTCAGTTACGAAAATGACTACTGATATGTAAAAAAAAATCTTGATGCTTAAAATTATGGTATTTTGATGCCTTAATTGAAATGTTAAAATGATTATCATATGATTAAGTACAATTTTTATACTTTTTTTTTGACATCCCCGATGGATTTGCAAAACTATTACAATGTTTGTATTTTTCGATGTATATAATTCCACAACAGCCAACCCTACAAACAAATATTAAAACGGTTTTTTTAATTTATGATGTGGATAAATACTATATTTTAATAATTATTTAAGCTCTTTTTTTATAATTTTTTTTGTTTATCATCAACTGTATTACTATAACAATTTTCTAAATAGTTCATTATACACAAAAAATACTTAAACACATTCATGGAAAATATGTAAGCATGATTTAGGGTTTATATTTATTTTGATTTATATAAAAAAATATATTTTTCCGTTTTCTTTATTATTTAGATAAGCATTATTTCCACTTCTTATCTTGATTTGTAATTTACAGATCACATTTTAATTAACTTCTTTATTTTAAATTACAATATTATAACACGATCTTGACCTAGAAGAAGATAGCAATTAGATAATTTTATAATCTTACATTTTTATTGGTTTTTAATGTTAAAAATATATAAAATTAGCTACAAAAGATATGTCCTTAAAAAGACATATTAAACCAGCTACTTTTTTCAAAAATTAATTTAGTACATTCTTTTTAATTTACTGACATATTGTACATCATCACGTATGTGAATTCAAATTGTATATATTTTTTAATAGATTTGGCCTCAGTTTGTTCTTTCTTATAAATTTTAAAATGAAAATGATTAAATTTATCTAAATTAGCACGAGAACACAGTCTAGATTGTATGCTTGGCATAAAAAAATTCATAGGACAAAATTTGCACTTTAAATTCTATTTTTATACAATTGCATCTGTAATTTTTTTTGTTTAAAATACAAATATTCGTACGTTTTATATAAATACATGTCTTATCTTGCGATATAACTTATAATATTGTACTAATATGAACTCAACCTTTGAAATATCTCGAATAATCATTATAATGGTAGTTTTATTTAAATATAAATTAGAATTTCATATTAGATTTTATATAGATGAATTTCTGAATAACAATCATTTTTTAGCATGAACAAAAATAAAAAAGTGTTATTAGTCTGAAATCTCATTTTTTATCTGCTAATAATAATCCTTTTGCCATAAAAAGAATACTATTATGTTTATTAATCTACATGAAAATAGGAAAGGTTTATAACTTTAATTAGATAATCGTTTAATATACTTTCTAAACACACGACTGTTTATTTTTTCATCAATTTAACAGCGATAAAAAATACGTTAGAGTAGAAATCAACATTATATATGATTTTTCAATGGAAAATGTGAATATATTTTGATAGGCGATAGTACAAATTTTGCAGATAAATTTTTTTTATGAACTATTTAACATATATTTAATAAAAAGATGCTCTAAAACGACAAAGTACTATAACTAATATATATTAAATGTAACGAAATGTAATTTAAAGAATGGAAATTACAATTAAAAAAAATCGATAAAATCAAGTCAATTAAGCAAAATCTTATAAATTTATTACGATTTGAAAAAATTGAAATTGTTTGTTCATCAGACAGAAATTCATGGATATCAATGAATTGCAGTATAACTCTGATTTATTTTTATGAAGGGGTTATTAAAATCTTTAATATTGTAACTTGTACTAGTATTTGTATAAAATTCTGGAGGAAGTAGGAGCCTACATGCAAGCTCTCACACTCCGAAATACTCTTGAACTCATCTCATTAAAGAGCAGAAGAGCATTTGATATAGATAGATCGGGGTAAGGTGTCAATAGATGTATCAAGGAATTGTGCAATATTCCCAATGGGCTGACCACGTCTAAATAAAAAAAATCGATAAAAAGAGCATTAACAACCCAAAAATAATTAAAATTTTACTAGCAATATTTAAATTTAAGATCAGTTCATGCGAATTATTTAAAAACGATAAAAATCACATAAGCGGCGCTGAGCTTGATAGTGTGATCTTAAATAGAAGTAGAATATTCTTTTCGATATAAATTGACTCATTTAATACTAAACTATACAATTTATTATGAGTTCACATATAAAAATATTTTAATCATCATCTTAAAATACAAACCCTGAACAAGCTAAAATATGGTGAAATCCTCTTTTTGGGGTTAAAATAATACCAAATATCTTAAAAAATAGACAGCATTATCAAGACAATAGACTTTAAAAGGATTAATTTATGGTCAAATCCTGCAAAATACAATTATAATTTTGTTAAATACAAAACATCTTACATTAAATGATATATAACATAATTCGTCTATAGAAGCCTTTTGGTTCTCATCGTTTCACTTAATCTACACATAATTACATTCAACTATATTTGTAACCGATTAGAAATATAACTTGTAAAAAATCATAAATTTTTATTTTTTTAGTTAGGTAATGTAAATTTTAATGAAAAAATGATGCAATCTTCTTTAAAAGATTATAGTTTACTTTAAAGTTTTAAATAAAGTTATTAGAGGTAAATCGAAAGTTTAGCTCTGTTCTTAAAACCATAATATTACATTAAATACATATTATAATAAATTTTAGTTTCGAAAAATCAATTATCTTTGCGAGGGGCCGTAATCATTAAATAAAACACAACAATGAACGTTCTAATATAAATGAAACTTTATAATAATTATTTGCCCAGATTAGGTTTTCCTAAGTTATAACATTACTAAATATACCATATATTATTTCTCTAGCTTGCAGACAACATTTATATATAAAAACCGTATTTTTCATAGCAATATAATAATCCTGCCTTCGCATTTCTTTCTATTCCAAAGATGAACTTGGTATCATTTTAGAATGTAATGTTTGGTAGTTAAAAGTCACAAAGGCTCTCGTATAATATCTTTCTGTAATTAATGTGTATATATATGTTTATATAGTTTTTTCGTCAAAAATTATCCTTTTATAAAGAATATATGTATAACAGGATTTACGTTACTAATATGATGTTATTCTATATAAATGATAAAGATTTGAAACAAAAATAATCTGTTTTAGGTGTTTTGCTGTCGTTAACATATTTAGGCAATACAATTTAACAAGTAATTTTAAGATCACGATCAAAAGTATTTGAGTCACTTACTATGGGTTAAAAAAAGGGCCGATGATTTTTTTTCATATCTCTTCAAAGACAAATTTCTTTAAAATCGAAAATTACATAAAGCATGTATAAAATCTTATATAAACTTTATTTTTATTTTCATAAAACAAATATTTAGAGCAAATAACTAATACTTATCGAATATATCGTTTAAAAGTCGTTCAAAAATGAATTTAATAGTTTTTGTAGATGTACGACGAATAAAAGAGGGTAATTCCTATATTAAAAAATTTTTTATTCCCCCACATTATTTGCTATCGTGATTGAATATAATACTATATAACATAACGTTGTTGACCAATTTAATTCATTTTGATACTACTACAAATGTCATTTTATTACAGCAATTTAATGTGTTCAATCTCTACGGATACACATTGTAAAAAAATGACGTCTTGTTAAAACATTGTAAAGGAACACTTGATTTTTATTTATTATTATATTAAAGTAAAAAATATCGAGAATACTATGATACATTGTTATAAATCCTCCATAACTTTATATTCAAAACTTTCGAACACTTTAAATCAGCAAAAAAACAGCATAACTGCATAAAATAGTAACTTGTAGCATAAACTGGATAAATTACAAATGAATCATATATCAAAAAATATTAAATTTCTATCAACAAGATTCAAATAGATCATAAAATTATCTATTTTTTTCTATGTACATATTAAGGCAACAAACATCGTTTTAGATTTAGATGTATAATAAACAACTTCTAGATACTGAAAAATCAGTCTAAGCAAATGTTTAAATTAGACATGTGTAAAAAGATATTTCTTCATCAAATTTTATGCAATTTTTAGCTGCATTTCGGAATAAAAACAATTTTAATGTTCTTATACGCATAAAGATGCAAAAATGTGCAAAAAAGGATCAAATTTTATATATTTATAATATAATTTTGTTCTGAACGTATCGACTAGTTTAATTGAAAACAGACTAAGCAGATTTATGCCTCAAGAGTGTAGAGAATCCGCTTATTATCAAGATTGGAAAGCACAAAATATTACAAGTTTCATTTTTGTAAATTGAATTCTATCTATAACAAATATACTAAATGCATTTTAAATGATTTACCCATATTAGAAGTTGGTTGAAAAAAAAAATAAATTTTACAAATTAAATACTACAAGATTTGTTTCTATGGCTATTTTTATAAAAAGCATGTATTTTATTGTAGCCTAGAATATGCGAGATAAATTAAATTTGCATTATAATTACATCTACATGTATATTGTTTTAAAAAAAACTGTTTTCTTCAGCCCATTTATCTGCCATCAAAAGACATCTAATAAGGGTAGGTAAAAGATTAAATATAAATACGTAGACTAATAGTTGAATACTTTTTTTTGACCCTAACATATAATTAGCTAAAAATAATCTTCTGATTATAATAGAATGCAGTACACGTCAAATAAGATTTCCGATATGTCTTCGGTATATTTACAGCATGATTCAACTATCAATATTATATATATATGAAAGAAAAATATATAGAATAATTTAAAAAAGATTTATAGATAGGGATATATAGTGGCGAATAGATTTAAATATTTATTTTAGGAATTATAATCTTTTATCATATTATATACATAATCGAAATGTTGAATAAAAAAAGGTGATTAAAAGAACCAGATACTTCTTCAGTGAAATAAGCCGTAACTTAAATTCGAAATTTATTAATGGTTTAATAAAATCAAAAAAAGCATAATCCCAACAAAAATAATCAATTAAAGCCACCCCCAAATTTAATAGTAATAGAATCTGGATTATTTAGAGTTGTTCAATGGGATCCAGTAAATCAATTCCATGAAAATGGAAAAATTGAGAAGGAAAACAATTCATATTATGAATGCAATCAAAATTTATAAATTTTTGGATTATAGAAATATTTTTTAAGATGGTATGGAAAACATGTTTATAAATTGTCTTGATTATACGTTAATTATAAAGAATTAAAAACGATAAAGCAAATCAAAGAAATAAACATAAAAAACGATAAAAAAAATAGAACAAATTAAAAAGATAATAGCATAATAATTTAACATTTCAGATGGATGATTTTGATATAAACTGGCCCCTTTATTATTATTTAATTATACATAATAATTTTTATTTATTGAAGGTTAATTTCCTTTTTATCAATTATATACATTTAGACAAGGTCAGCATATTGGGAATATTGCATCCTGAATTTTTTTTTATAAGTTTAAAAGTATCGATAATACTCTCTAAAAAAAATATAACAATACTATTTTATATGATCTTAAACATATATTTTTACAATTTCGTTCTGTAAATAGGTCCTTGTTATGATTCAAAAAATATATTAGACCAGAATAAATAAAACATAAAAATTATTTATATTGAAATGATAAATTTAAAAAAATTGCTGCGAGAAAATGATATAAAGAAAAAATTTTCGTTCCGTAGCGTTTTTTCGCTGTACATAAGCAAAATTCATCATTTCGAATATAAGCATCTCATTATTGCATAAATTAACCGCTTCGTTTTACTTTCAATGGTTTTACAATCAGCGTTTTAGAGCGAAAAAATGTATAAATGAATTTTTATTATTACAAAATAAAAAAAAATACAATCGTTAAAAATATAGATCTAAAATATACATAAAAATCATTTCAATAATTTTCATTTCATAAATACTGTGTTTCCTTGATTTTTTATTAGTTTTATCCAAAAAAACAGCAGTAATTTTACTTACTTTTTGACATATGATCAAACAATATATTTTTCTTGACATAATTAATTTTTTTTGCATTCAACTATGAAAAAAACGAATTTTAATCTTTTTTTACTGTTTTCATAACAATTTAAATCCATCTACGTGGTTTTATAAAAGTTTATATTTTTATTCAGCCTAAATGAATTTGGATTTAATCTAAAACATGTCTTATATGCATTTTAATATTTTTTAGAATATTTTCACATGTGTTTATAGAGTGAATTATCATCTTAATTGTATCTTAAATGCTTACGCTATAATTTTTTTCTTTTGAAAAAAACACACAGATCGTTATTTCATTATGTAATATGAAAATAATATACAAAGAAAATAGATGTAAGTTTGATTTTTAAATTTTGAAAAATCTGGAATCGTTTTAAATTTTCAACATTTCTAATTTACGTTGAATACTTCTTATTATACTATTGGCACTGTTCGATTATTCTTCAGGCAGATTCTAGTTTTACGAGGTTTTCTAAACAATGAAAGCATATTGGTTCATGAAAATACCAGCAAGTTTTTCATTTACTTTCTATGAAAAAAAGTACATGTTTTGATTCTAAGTGTAAAGGGTTTAACACATCAAAATAAACATAAAACCAAATGCATACAAATTATATAGTAAATCAATAATTTCTTGCATCAAAGATATATATGGCATTCGTATAAAAATTCTAACATAACCCTATTATTTGTCGTTGATAATAATAATAATTCTTACTTTTATATTATATTCTTATCGTATTTGTTATCTAAAAAACGATATCTGACTTTTAATTTTTAATATAAACAGTCAATAAACAAACAATATAAACATTTTAAAAGGCTTAATACCATTTCATTTCTACTTTCTCGTATCTGATTGTGGTTTAAAGAAAAAAATCAAACATATCATTACATTTGCATAGTTTCGACTATTGATTAGTGCTTCTAACTACGAGAAAATTTACGCATATATATGCCAAAACCTTTTAAAATATTTCATTTTATTTATTAAGAGCACAATATCTTTCAATAATAAGGTTCGATCTTTTTAAAATTGTGGACGGTAATTTATAAAATTTACTAAAAAAATATAAAAAATCTTGCTATTTAAAGTTTGTAGTGAAACAAGTATCATTTGTATGTAAATCTCACAAAGTTTGCCAAACAAGTATACAATACCAAAGTGAACAAATACACAAAATATGCAATTATAACACTTATATCTATGAACTAAAGGAGTAAACATAACAGATGAATGATCAGATATACTTAATTTAATTAAATATGGAAAATATCCTTTCTATAGAGTAATATTATGTATTTCTATAAAAAAAGCATATAAATTTCGAACTCTATTAAAAATATCATTCTATTGGTATATGAAACCCTGAAAAAGTGATTTCAGTGGAATAAAAAATAAAATTTTATTTATAATTATGCATATGACATATTTCAAAAGTCTGCTGGCATATTTATATAAGGTTTTAGCATATAACTTTCATTTATGAGCAACTGAATGACTTTCTTTAATCAATTAAAATATTTGATTTTATTCATTAAATTTACAAATATTGTAATATAATTGTGTTCTTCTATCTTATATACATATTTACACAAGTTGCTTTATATGATGATAAGGCTTAAATAAAAGTTAAATCACTATATGGTAGATATTATTTATTTTATGATGGAAAAAAATGAATTTTGTAAACTGTATTATGGATGTTATTTTATCTATTTTATACGGAAATATCTTGTATATAAGAAAATAATATATTTCGTTAAGTTTTTATGTACACATATTAAAATTGGTGAAATCCAAAAAAAAAGAATATGCGAAGATATAAAAGCAAAAAAAATTCAAACTCAATATAAATAGAGTTTATCTGAATGAGTTTCTCATAATGCGAATATAAATTTTTATATCTAACTGACTATATTATATGATTTGGCGGAAAAGAAGTGTTTTAAAGGGGCAAAAGCATATTATTTTATAAATAAATTAAACAGGTTGATAAATCAAAAAAATTTAAAGTTATACATAAATTTATTTATTCCAAATCTTTTTTTATATACATCTTTAAGATTAAAAATGTGGCGTTTGCATATTTAGAATAGATTTAATGGTTTTAATTAAATGTAATAATCTTTTTGATGATCATATTAATATTTCAATATAATTAGCTTATCTAAGTTAGTATACAAACTTGGGGATTTTATTCTCTAAAATAATCTTATAATACTATTAAAATGTTCATTAGAATAACTTATAAATTAAATCATGTATAGATGTGATTTTAGATGATAAATACTTTCAAATATAAGAAAAGCTATATATAATGTATTTATAATTGCAAGTTTTTAGTTTTGAAGGTATTTGAATTTTTTATTCTGATAAAATTTAGAAAAAATTCAATGTATAGAAATTTATATTTATCCTCTAAATATACTTAACTTATATGGTCATTTATCGAGATATAAAAGTATTAAATGCAACAAAAGTAAAATATATACAAAAATATTGAATAATTCATTAAACTGAAGTAATTTTAATATAACATGTTTTAATTATGTAGAAAGCAACACACGTTCAATTGAACCGCCTCAAAGAAATAAAATCCTCTATGTTATTCAATTAACAGAAAGTTCGAAATAAAATAGATCATATGATCTCGAGTACTTTTTGGTTTAATACGAACCTTTTTGCGCACTTGTATCTATTTTACAAGCTAAGAGGTATTTTTTAACTATCTCAAATATATTAATATTTAAAAAATGTATATCCAGAAATTTATTTACCTATGTACAGTTATTTTATAAAAAGATGAAAATGCTCACACATTTTGGTAAGCGTACATTTATCAGCTTTTAAAATTGTATGAAATATATTTTTTAGAAATCAAAAAGAAAAGAATTTTTTTTTATATAATACATAAAATATATAAATGGCATAATAGATTCTCTTTTCAAAGCGAAAAGAAAACGTCTATTCTTATTAATAAAAAGGCGATCTATTTCTAATCAATATTAGAAATTCTTACATGAGAATTTCATGAGTTTTAATATATTATATCTTTTTATAATTATTGATTCGCTCAAAATCTCGAAAATAAAACGACTGTTATAAATTTTTTATATAACTTTTTTAAACAAATAATATCAAAACTATTATCTGAAGACTCCTGGTAAAAATATAATTTTTTCGAATGGTTATTTGAATTTTCTAATAGCTAAAATTCTAAAATAACATATAATAACAGACTTCTTGATATTAGTGCTTTTTTTTTCTTTGCAAGAAAAATTTTAAGGTCTATAAAAACACAAAAATAACATGTTCGGTTTTTGACATTTTTTTCTGTAAAAATCAGATACCATTGTATTCAAGTGCAAGAATAAATCTTGATATAAGTTACGATATGGCAATATTCATTATGAGTCTATGTTCTAATATTTTTAAATCCTATCAAAAACATTAGTGCCATTCAAATATAAAATAAAAAAGTCATCATACATTTCTGATATATAAATAAAATAATAAAACATATTCTTAGTTTTTTTAAATCATAGAATCATTTTTTTTTGTATCATAATTTTTTTAATATTTTAAAAAATATACATAATATATTTAAACTACTAGAATTAATCTATTATAACTATATTAAACAAAAAATTTAAATTTAAATTTAAATTACATGTAAAACGCATAGTCTTCGTATACTTAATTTTATACATACCAGAATTTTTTCAAATTTACTAGTTTGTAAGCACCTAGATTTCCGCTGAATATATAATGCCGTTTTTATAGAAAAATTAGTAAAATTATCATTTAGTGTAATATAAAATATAAGTTATTTTGTGGCGGTAGAATGTACCTTCATTTGTTTAATTTATAATTATTATGTGTTTTTGACGTAATTCAAACCTAAAATGCGGTTTTCTTTTTTTATACAAAATTTATAAATAGTATAAAGGTTTATCATTACTAAACTTCAACAAAAATGATACACCATAATTTCCCAAGTTTCTTAAATTCAAATTAATCTTAAAATATTTATAAAAATAATTATAACAAATGTTGCAACAATTTTTTGATAAGAATAATATGATTTTCCATTTTTTAAAACAATTTTCTGCTAATGAAAAGACTAAGTCAATAGATATATAAATGAATATTAACATTGAAATAAATGTTTAATACGTTATCCAGCTTATTAAAAACAGTATAATCATAAATTTACTAATATCTTATATAATAATATTATAAATTATAAAATAAATAAACGGTACACAATTTATCAGAATTTTCTTTTCAAAATGATTATAAGCGCAAATCATTTTTTTTTCTAATTAATGCAATTTATTAATGATAGGTTAAAATAATTCACCGTTGTTTTGTATCTTGTTATATATGGTTTTTATAAATTCACACAAAAATAAAAAACATCATACTTCAAATAAAAATATTATAAGTGGATTAGTTTATAAATGACATAGGAAAAACAACATACATTTGCTGCTAGTTTCTTAAATTGCCCTGTGTTGATATTTATTTATAAAATCATAAGAAAAAAAAGCAATATGCATACTTGATGACTGATTGTGCGCATAACAATAATACGTTTATCTAACTTTTTAATACCAATCGTGGCATATATTTCATTAAAAAATGTGATATTTAAAATTTAATATTAATACAACTAATTCATATGCAAAATAATTTAAATGATTCTATGCCCATAATTACATACATAATACCTTAAATATAAATTAAACGCGACTGTTGCACATTGTTCGTTTTTAAAAACTATATAAGTTATATTTGAGTTTTTTACAAGAAACCCTATTTTTAAACTCAGCTAACATTTTATTCAAGCCTGAAGTTTATTCATATATATTGAAAATTACACATACAAATTTAAGTAGATTTATGATTATTTATACACATATTTACTTTTATTTATATAATTTAAACCCCACAGAATATAATTGCATTTTTTCTTTTGCAATTTTTGGATATTTAAATAATTATAAGAATCGATTTGTTTTTCATCCCTAAAGATCCAATTTGTAGATATTAGAATGAATGATCTCAATAGGTTTTATTTTAAACTATATTTCCAATCTATCAGAATGAATTGTATATCATTATATTTGATTATTTATGGTGTGGAAACCTGAATATATCCAAATTATGATCCTATTATATAAATTGGACGCATTTTAAAAACAAGCATCTAACTTGAAAGCTATCGATAAATCTACTATATTGTATGTTCCATATCAATATTTCTGGTCGAGGATAGTGTCAATATTTAACAGAAGATATGAACAAGAATTGATCCATGTGTTATTTAAACTTTCTTAATCCATCCATGGTCATCAGATAGTGAGATGATGGCACTTCACATAGTCGATGTGTGCGTTGCTTAAAAACATTTGAACCTACAGATTTCGTGTGAAAATCGGACATCTCTAATTCATCCTTTTGAGCATAAAAATTTGCAAGCAGTATCATACTTCCGGTTATAACCGGACAGAAGCTTTATTTACCATTCACTTCAGAAAAAGGATCTTCAAATGATTTTTTTCTAAATTATTAACTTGTACTGTTAGATTGGTTCTAAATTAAGATTTTTAAATGCAGCTAAAAATCTTATTTGGATTATGCAGATCTCTTGAGTTTAAGGAAATACTGTATTCTTAAGTATATCTAAAAAGATCCTTGTGCCATATAAATATAGATATAGATGATCTGAAAATAAGCAAAAAGACGAAATTATATACATAATATCATAGATTGAATGTACGAATATGTAGATAGACGTTTCCTGAATAACTGGTTGTATAAATTAAATTTGCTTCTGCCTCGATTAAAGAAATGTAAAATATTATAAATATCTATTTAATAAATAAAGGAAAGGTTTTATAGGGATTTGTGCAGCACAAAAATTCTTTAAAAGATAAAATATTCACAAAGATCATTAATTTAAAAATATAAGATCAGTTATGAAAAAAAATAACAAATAAAATTATAAATAAAAATCTTTCTATTTATAGTAGTAAAAAGTTGAATCTCATATAGACTTCAAAATTTTAAATTAGTGTAAATAGAATGAAAAACGAACAAAGGGATAAAAATATCATGACAAAGTTTCCATGATGTTATATGTTAATTCAAATTATATTCAGTACAACTTGACATATATTCTACATTGGTCAAGAATATTTAATTTAGCAGATGGAGAATATGTTTGATTTGATATTTTATCATTAAAATTAAACTTGTAATTTCTTATCTAAATAATAAAATTATTTTTATCAACTAATGAAATGCAATAAAATATAGGAATCTTAGATAAAATTTAAGATATGTTATATATAGAATTGAATTTATAATTTTTTATACATTTTTTTTTAAATCAAATTTTTTGGTAAATTAACCTATGAAGCAAATTTATTACTTCTATATACCAATTAATTTCTTTGATATCAAATAATATAACCTATAAAAAAGAATAAACGTAATAGAAATAAGTTAACGTATAAAAATAAAATATATAAATGCATATGGTCTTATATAGTTTCTCTGATAATAAAAAATATTCATAAATATTTTAAATAAGTATTTAAAATGATATCATTTTACATACATTTATACTACATCCAAAAATTTAATAATAGACAAAAATATATGTTTATGTTGCATTACAAAAAGAAAAGGTAATAAATATAATACAGATGGAGCAAACTAAAAATAAAACCTCATAGCAGTATTATTTGTTGTATTTATGATATTATAAAAATACCTTGTTTGAAAATTTATTTTAAAGCTACCATATATATCAGTACAGGTTATTTTATTGTGCGAAAAAATACACATTAAAACCATAAAAAGCATTGAAAAAATAAAAACATGTGAATTCTCATAAGGTATGAAATACTTACAGATATCAAAATCTAGCTTAATGTAATTGAAAACTATCACAGAAAACTTTGTATGAATTACTATCAGTGCTTAATTTAAATTTAACAATATTTAATAAAAGTAAAAAGTAAAAAAAAAACAAGCTATCTAATTATAACTAAGTGCCAGATTAAAGAGCTTGTATAAATTATGTTCCTGGATTGTATGCTGCTTATTAATTTGTAATAAGTTTTTTTGTTCTATTATTAAACACTAAAAATATATTTACTTTTGTATGGTGGTGTTATTTTGTATAATATGACATATTATAAGCATTTGGTACATTTTTGATCCCATTAAATTTATTTATATTGCTATAAAGATAATAAAAATCATTTTGCTATAAAATTTTTATCATTTGTGTATAGAATACAAATATGCGTTTGCTTTTCTTTCAGTTTTAGATAGTTTTTTTTTACAAATAACATCGCTTATTGATATTGGACGGGTCAAATATTATCTTTGTTTAAAACACAGAATTATCATTGTATTAGACAAATATACTAATTATGATACTAAATATATATAATATCTTAGGACAAATAATCGGGTCTTTTTGTGCCCTAATAGTTCGTTTTTTATAGATATAGCATTTTTATCAAAGAAATACGGATCATCTGTTTTTATAGACTGTGAGATAAATTTGGAAAACATTTATCCTTCATAACATTGTACAGTATTAATGGAGGCATAATATCGTATAATAATAATTCTTGCCAGCCGTTTAATGTAAAAACAGTGCTTTATATACTATATAAATATAGTCTTACATAAAACTATCAATTTACAGCATTCTTTTCGTACCAGAACATTTATGTGGCGCAGTGTTTCATCTTTAGCCATAAGGATTTACTTTTTTAAAAATTAAACTGAACTTAGGCGAAGTATATTGCAGAGTTTTGTTTTGAATCTAAAGAATAGATGCAGTTTGTTGTTTTAGAATATTTCGCACATTGCATATCATAAGATATTATAATCCAATTGTATATGTAATTATTCTCGTATAATAATGATTAGCATGATAATAAATTTACCCTTCTTAAAATGCCTATTTCTTATTTTTTCTTATCTTTTTCTATGATTATACATGGCGTTTAATATTTAATCGTTCTTAAAAATTTACACTTATAAAAATAGAATGTGATGACCTATGAAATATTCTAGAAGAATTATCAACTTAGAATATAAAAATATTTATCGAATATCTAAACATTGTATGCAAATCCTGCATCTATTTGGTCTTTATTACATGCAAATATATTTTAGTCCAGTTATGTTTAAAAAAATTGAAATGGTTTGATCTATAAGCAGGATAAATTTACGTTTATTAGCCGCTAAAAAATATATATAAGTGCCTTGAAATTTTGTAAAATAAATTTTTATAAATTTATAACAATAATATATTTTTTAGATTTACAATTTGTAGCTATATATATATAGAATGCAATTTTTTATTGAACTTTGCAAGAATAACAATATAGCTTTCCGATTTTTTATTTTATGTACCATTTAATATTATTTTGCACATTTTTATATGTTGATTTTATTAATGTAAAATATATCTGCTGTATGAGGCACATATCATACTCCTGGATTATGAAAGACTTTTGAACTTATTTTTCTAACAGAATAAGACGAATTCATTTGTATTTAACAAATAAAGAGAGATTAAAAAGTATTGATATAGTGATTTCATATGATATATTTCAAAAGTAGTTACTCTGAAATACTAGTCAAATAAAAGCTAACCTGTATTTAAAAGCCAATCTTCGATGTATTAATTTATATAGCTGATTTGAAGAAAAGTCAAAAAAAACACACGGAATGCAATATAAATATTAAAATTACCATCTGTTTTGCATCTTGTCTTCTATATGATTAGCTCGTATAAAATCTAAAACTTCTAGAAATCCTTTTTTTAACTATATATAATGATTTAGCAAAAAAGAATTTATGTTAATCGGAAAACAACAATAAAAATGATTCTTACATGAAGAGTAAAAAAATATTTTATAGAAAAGAAAACACAAATTTTTGCTTAATAGGGGACTTTTCTATTGAGCTTTAACGAAAACAAAAACAAAAAAATCGAGCCATCAAATGATAAAATGATTGTATTTGGCTAAGATGCAGGTAATAGGAATCAAAAACAATGAAAAAATGTATTTTTATAAACTTATTATGTCTATTTTCACTGAATCATCATAGTAGATGAATATGCTTGTTATATAGTTCCTATTTGATTACATTGTAAGATCATTGCCTTTTATAGAATACACAGATTTAAATCTAATATTTGATTTTTTTATTGTAAAACACCATTTCCATCATGAATAACATTATTAAATAATATCGATCACATATTCGTGTTCATATTAAAATCATGAGAAAGTATTGTATTTTAGTAATTCTTATAGCGTATAAAATTTACAAAATAGGTTATTTAGATCAACCACGTCTATTTTCAGTTTATAAAATATTATAACAAAAGCTGCTGTAAAAATCAGTAATATATAGTCATGTTACCAGAATTATTTTTTGAAAACCGATACGCAATTTTAATGAAGGTCCAATGACTAAAATACAGCCTATTTTATATATCTATGATCTAATAAAACTTCAAAATATTATATATTCAACTTGGAATGATGAAATAAATCATTTACACGAAATAACATAGTCATCAGCAATATTGTACGTAACACTTTACTATTTCTAGATAAGTTTCATTTTTAACTCTTTACGAAACACGTAAATATATTAATTTGTCTTCCTCTAATGTAAAGAAATCAATAATAGATATTCAAGAGCCGGAATAAGGTGTGAAGAAAACCTGTATCTGTTTTTTGTTGTTTTTATTTATAAGCTGAAAAATGAAACACAGTGGAAGCTTTATGTGAAGAGGCGCTGTAAATAATGATAACTATCATGCAAAAAAAATATATGTTTTATATTATACATGAAACGAACTTATGAGAAAGACATCAAGATGGCTTTAGCATAAGACGGATTATACGTCACACATAAAATGCAGCAGACCTTAAAATTAACAAAAATAATTTTGCCCCTACCAATACAATGTGCGCAGATTAGGAAAAAAGAATTTTGGCACTGACCACTTATGAATTTCTGTAATAAGTGTAACAAATTGATATAAAACTAGAAATTAAGATCTTAGAAAAATTAAATTGTAAAAGATTAAGAAATTGATTTAAACCTAGCACAACATTGTAAATATATTCTAAGTTGCATTTTGACATGCATAAATGCTTATAAATGTTTATAAAAGCAGAATCTAATTAAAACCATAAGTATACAATCGACTGGATTATCAGATAGGAATGTTGTTAAGAAAATGATTTTCCTTGTCAAGTCAAGTAATGAACGAGTTAAATATCGATAAATGAAAATTCATAAGATATTATTTATGTTATATTGAATTGATAACGAAGAACATTTTGTGCAAGCTGCAAAAACCAATTTTAATTTGTGAAAACAGGCTGGCGAGGAAGATTTCTATAACAATAATTACCAAATAGAGCTCTACTAATGTAAGAATGTATATAAAACTATTTTCATATAAACACCATCGACTAAGAGACTCTAGAAAAAAAGCAACAAGAATGTATTGTATAAAAATAAAATTACGATATTGCAAGAAAAACTTATTAGAGCTTAGAATAATTTTAGTTATTGTCGTTGATATGATATGGTGGCAATAGAATGGATATATAAAATAAAAGATGCAGCGAATGTTGTTTTATTCTGATGGAAATGAATTCTCTGTTGACAGGAAAGTGGTGATATTGTAACGAAGTCATCATAAATAGATAATCTGGCAAAGAATAAAAAGAAATATTGGTCATGAATTAAATGCGAGGGCATAAAATCTTTAGATGTCTATATTTCTTCTCTACAAGACGCATAAACTTTGAGAAAACGTTTAGGTTCGGAAAGAACCTAGAGAAAGTGATTTTCGAAATTAAAATTGATTTATAAATATGTACATATTTATGAACTATACAGGATATACTTGGTAGGTTACCATACGATATAAAAGAAAATTTATTGCATTTATGAAATAAGTTTAGCCTTGAAAACTTAATTGAATCAGAAAATAAGAAATAAAGGAAGTATGACAATAATACAATCGAAATTGGCTTTATATTTATATTTATATTTTAAATATAAAAAATACAATATGCTATAAATTAGGTAGTATGGATGCAAAATTGCATAGAGCTGAAAATCACAGTAAAGTAGAAGCATTTATACAGTTCGCAAACTAGCTTAGAAAATCGAACTCAAAACATTCAAAAGAATAATAGCTTTGTATGTACCAAAAGATGCGATAAGTAGTTGTGTAATAAAATTGTTATACTATCTATCTCACTATATGATTACATTAATTTTAGAAACCCAACCCAAAAATGAGAAAACGTCGTAATTGTGGCTTTTATAATAATAAACAGAAAATTTAATCTGAAATCGTATAAAAAAACAAATATTATAGGGTACATTATAGACTTTAAAAATTTCATTCTGATATATATACATTTATAGAACTCGAATCAAAATATTATCAATATCTTCTGTCTTAAAAACTAAGTAAATTTTGTGTTTTATAATGATGTTTGGTTATTTATAATTATGGAAAAATTAATCCGTATTTTAGTATTTTTATTGTGTTAAAAGAATTAATTGAACGCTGCTGATAATAATATTATAAATTTTTTTTTATATTTTAATTATTAAAATGTATTCCACTGTATGATATTTTTTTCAGATTGCAAAATCTTCATTTTTTGTAGTTTAATGCAGTAACACAAACAAACATCAAATTATGTATTCTGATATTTCTATTATATAATAATAGTTAGATGTCAATTAGCAATTTTTCATTTAGGAAATTATAATTATTGCATAGGTAATTTGAACTATAATTTTATCTATTACTTCATTTTACTTACAATTATTACAGTTAAAAGTTTAAATAAATATGTAAAACATGTAAAATTCACTTATAATGCGGATTAACACCCCTTATAAATATCAGTTGCCATCATATTGTTCGAAACCACAAACAATATTTTTATTGTAAAAATATATTTCCGTGTATATAGTTACAAGATCTAAATCAATCTATTCCAAATTCATTATGAAGCGTAGAATAAAATTAATACAACCTTCATATTACAATTTAAATTTCGAGCTTTATTTAATGATCTTTTCCTATAAACATATGTAATTTCTTTTGTAATGCTTACAATATATAATATTAGCAATTATAATTGCTTATAAGCAATATTTTAATGGGACCCATGAATATTATAGATTCTAATTTAAAAATATTGATACAGTTACCCTCTATAACCATTGAACATATAATGTCGACTGTTCTTTGATCTTTCAATCTTTCTGACCACTGTTATTTCCTCGGTAGAATCGTCAAAGTATTATGATCCGCTATATGTTAAATGCTCGTTCTTAAATATGTATGTCGTCATACAGAT
This sequence comes from Rhyacophila brunnea, assembly GCF_057557595.1. Taxonomy (NCBI): domain Eukaryota; kingdom Metazoa; phylum Arthropoda; class Insecta; order Trichoptera; family Rhyacophilidae; genus Rhyacophila; species Rhyacophila brunnea. Next base: position 1,328,966 of record NW_028233352.1, read on the forward strand.
GAAACACACATTTTTAATAACTTTACAGCCACATCCGAAACTGTAAATTAGAGTACATAATGGACCAATGTAATAATTTATAGCATTTATTGACACCTTATTTCCATTATAGTTCAAAATGAATTTGATGTAATTCAATACTTTTATTACTTTTGGAAAGAATATTTCAGCCAGGTTATCACTCTTTATTAGACAAAAATTATAAAAAACACAAAAGCCATGCCAATTTAGTAAGATTTAATTTTATTAGCTATATATTAAAATGATTTTTTTTTGTTTTGAATACTTGTACTTAAGTTACATGAATCTAATACAAATGGGCAATGATATTCTCCAACACCAAGCAATATACCAAACATGGTGTACTGAAACCAGGTAGAATATTTTTTTTGATCAACACACACAGTAGTGATTTCTCAGAAGTATCTTCCCTGTTTTTAAAACTCAAATTTAATCAATCAAAGCCATTATTGCTATTATATGAATATTTATCCTAAAAACACTAGCGAATGGTCAAATCTAAACTATAAATCTCAATATTGAGTTTTTGTGTATATAACGGCTCATCAAAATGAATTAGTATTCAGGCTTTTGTTATAATAAAATTAAGATTTCGTAACTCGAAGATAAAAGATGAATCCCTATTTCACAGGCATCTCATTTAAACTTATAAAATAAAAAATATAGATTCTTTTAGAAATTTCTTTCATATGTGTTTTTTTTTGTCATTTAAAAAAATAATTATATCATATCTTATATCCAATATTAAATGAATTTGTCTAAGAATTTAGAGACAAATCTACATCTAGAATGCTTAAAGATACAATATCACAGTTAGAAACATTCATACATTGGCCATCAATTAATCATTTTCTTAAACTGTTCTCTTTCCCTAAAAGAAAAAAATAATCTGTCAGTCTATATTATATAGAAAAACATACTGAATAAATAAATTATAAATTATTTTTTTTATTTATGAGTTAATTTTTTTTTTTTATATATTTAGATTGGTCAAAACATTGGGAATATTGTACAACTTCTTGTTGTATCTTTTGACATCTTTCCCTAACTCATCATCATAAACTGATCTTCTTCTCTAAAATGCAATCTTATCAAGTGTCTTGTAGAGTCTGCGAGCGTGATGCATGCTTCCCCTTCGTGCGGGATTTATAACACCTTAACATATTTTTAAAAAAACTTTGTGACAAAAACATTAATGAAAAATTTATTTTTATATATTTTTCGGAAATAATCACAAAAAATATATAAAACAACATTCGTAAGCAGTGCATGTAAATAAAAGCAAACATATTGGTTTAAAATTCAACAACTTCTTAATTTTTATTTAATAAGTAAAATTAAAGAATTTTAATGCTGTGCAGTTATACAAGAAAATTTTTTAAATAAATAATATGGCAAATACAATTTGATGTGTAAACATCCACGAACTTTTGTGAGTTTTGCTTTATTATAAAAATTAAATTTGATCTATTTATCGCTTTTTATCCTCAAATACTAATATGAATGTCTAAAAAAACATGATAAAAAAATAAAGGAAACTGTATTAAATTTTAAAACAATGAATTTATGTCAACATTTTCAAATAACTTTATATAATCTTTTCAAAAAAAAAAGTTGTCCGTTATTTTTTTTATATCTGTTATTCATTTGATATAATTTAAATTTTAGTATCATACATTTTCTTGATATTCAAACATTTAGTTTCTGCTAAAATTTTTCATATGACGAAATATAATATATATTTCTGATTTTAAAGCCATTATTTTATATTCGATATCTTCAGGTCTGTGTGAATTCACATGCTTATTGTAATATGTTTCTCGGATTTATATGTAAGTCTATTTTTAGATTTTATGTATCCGATAAATTTATTATGATATATGTGTCATTTTTTTCTGTCATTAAATGCTCGTAGGGCGTGTAATATAACATATGATCATTATCACTACAGTGAATTCTCAAAAAAACTCCATTAATGCACGCTCTTTATCCATTATGTAAATTCGAATATTAAACCAAGTATAAAATAACACACCTATATCAATTTTGATTTTTAATATCTTATAAAATTTGTATTTATTGTCTTTTTACAGTCTATTTAAGAATTCAATGTCTCTTCTCTGCTATTCATTCGTATTTTTATGTGGTTTTAATATCGTAGATCTATAAATATTACATTTTTCGTATCTTAAATGCATAAATACTTTCATAGCATTCAATTTTATATGCAGTATATATTCTGCGGAGCAGCTCTTAGTTCGTTTTCATTCTGCAAAAGCGTATGAAATGATTTGTTATTTTTTTGTTAGTAGAAATTATAACTCTTTTAAACAACCCATTATGTTATGTTGACTGATGATCAAGTTATTATATAGTTTATGATGTGACAATTAAATATCTTCAATACATTTTTATTGTGAATTCAGACTGCTATCGGTTAATTCTATATCGGGGGTCTAAATTGCGTCAAAAAAGTGGTTTTTAAGGCATAAAATATGATCTTCTGTATTATAGTTTATAAGCTTGTATAAATATATTTTTGGCAATATCTTCAGCCAAGAAATAAATATGCATTATATACACTAAGGGACAATTTCTCTATTAATTAAATTTCTAGTGTTCTCTAGATTTGTTGATGCAAAGATTTATTTTTTTATGTATATTTTCTAAGATATGTTTTTTGGAAGTATTACAGCTATTCTACTATTCTCTATTTCTTGTATAGTATTTGTCGAATCAGATTAAAAAAAATACAAAGTAAAGAGATTTTTACTCTATTGTAAGTGTTAATATAAAAATAAATTTGCATACAATTTTATATTTTCAGTTTTTGTCGAATTTGTTCTAATTGGTCGACTTTACTTCCACTAAATTTTTATTTCTCCGCTTCTTATCTTGGGTAAAACTGTAAAACTTATATCTAAAACAATAAAATATTTGAATGAGGTTATTTTTTATTGTTTCTAAACGTTTGAAAATCCTTGTAGTCGCTATGAAAGCATATTTATTTTTGTTGATCAGTATCCAAATCCCTGATTACTTTCTAAGAAACTCTAAACTCGTTATGAAAATACTTCTAAGTCTTTTTGCTTGTTCTATATAGCCTTAAGATCGTTTATCATTATAAAAATATATTTTTTGCTTGTAATGGAACTGAAGGTATTGCAAAATTAGAGGGGTCAATGGTCAATATATATTTATATCGACATTCGTTTGATTTTTATGTGTAATGTACAAAAAATGATCTTTAAAATAATATTTAATCCTTTTACTACGGGTATTTTTAGAAATTTTTTTTTTACTTTGCTTAGTGTTAAAAGTGATCGTGGTATCGCGAGTATTAATATAGTACATTTTTTAGAATACTTTTAACGCAGTTCACTTGCCTTTCCAGAGCTTATTTGGGCTAGATGTGGTATAATATTGCTGTGATTTTAAATAGATTCAGTTTGCTAAGCCCATCTAAGACAAATTTTTCTATTCAACAATATTTTGATCTTAGTATAATAAATCTAAATTTTCTAAAGAAATGGCTGCTATATAAGTTAAATGAAAATATTTGAAGAGTCTTTTGTCTGTTGCTTGAGGATTCATAAAATTTAATTAAACCATCTAAGTATACCATTTCATATAAAATTTTTTTTTTATTTTTTAAAAATGTTTAAGTAGGGCATTGAGCGTGTTTTTAAAGTAAATAATTCTTTAAAAACCCAAATGGACCATTTTTGGAATAAAAACGGTTTTTATGGTGACATTCTCCGCGATTGCAATAAATAAAAATCCGATTGAGTATTTTAAATTATGTATACATTTACTTCTATAGATAATCTGTTATTCCGTCTACATTTTCAATAAAATGAAATTTTTATGGTCTTTTTTTACAACACTCTTTAGTGCTGTAGAATCAAAATCTAGAATCTGGTTTACGAATAGGCAAGATTTGTGATCTGAATGGTCTTTCATATGTGTGAGATTATATAGTCATACTTTTTTTACATTTCATGTGCCCAACGAATCATAATTTTACCATTTTTCTTGAAGGGGAATTATACCTAAATTTATTTTATGGCTAGTTACAAAATATTTGGAAAAATGATCTATTAAGAATATTAAAAAAATTTTAGAGCTATTTGTTTCCTGTATATTCTCTTTTTTTTATTTATGTAGTTCTTTTGTGCATGTGTATTTACTGTTTTTGTACTAGATTGCCACGTTGTGACAGTAAATTTAATTTGGTTGGAATTAGATCTTATACCTAAAATTTATTGTTCTGATTTTTGATAGGTTAAATATGTACTATTGATTTAATTTTTTGTTTATATGTATATTTTTGTGATTTCTTTATTTGAGTCTGCACCTTTATACATCAAAGCTAAAATTCGTTTATTGTTAATATTAACTTTAATCAATTTAATGTCTAAAAAGAAATTTTTATATAAACAGAGAAGATGTTACTAACTTTTGTTTGTGAAAGGTTTTGGAGATATTTTTGATTCCCAATGCTAGTACGCGCATTGTTTTGAAGATTTTGGATACTCTTTCTATATTAATTCATATAATTTAAACTACGTAGGTTTATATTTTACGTATATGAGAGTATCATTCCGAATTTTAAGTACCTTTTTATGCAATCCTTTTTCTGAAATATTATAGTTTAGTTTCAAGCTATTTATTAGATAAATTTGCTGCATCGGTAATTTTTAGTTTTATAAAGTATTACTGTGAACCTATTTAGCGCTGCACTAATCTTGCCGGTTAGAATAAATTTAGCTATTTTAGAAAATCCAATGTAGTTCGGATGGGCTCTTACTATTACAATAACATTGGATGATTACATTTAAATATGTTTTTCCTAACAAAATTGGCTGAATTCTATTGACATTGTATAAATTTAGCTTTTTTTATCATCTTTCATTTTATAAAAAATATAATCGTATCATATAAAACTTTTTTGATGTTAAATAGCATATATTTTTTTATCTAAGGTTGCTTGTATAGCAGTTTTAGCGCATCTTTGTAATTTAATTGTCCCACGCTTGTGCAGTGCATCGTATTTGGTAAGGAATAGATTTGTTTATTTTATATTTAGACTAGCGGTTGTGCATAAAAAATTAAAACTTCGTATTCAAAGCCCCAAATCACAGTTTTCTGTATAATATAAGTCGCATATTGCACTTGCTGCTGTCACTATGTATGTCAGATGTACGATAATCTATTAAAAATGTATTTAATGCTTAATTTTTGTTTATTAATATGCTAATAAAAAAATAGATGCGTATTGTTACTACATATAAATTTTGAAGTTTCATCTGCCTTTTTATATCGAAGAAAGAACCTAGGGATCACATTAGTATATAGAATTGTGTGCATGAACGTATTCATAAGCTTTTTAGGCGATAATAAAATCTATAGAGGTATTGTATTTTTTATAAAATGTTTATAATAAATCCATAAAAAAATCAATATATGTTTGGTGAAATATAAACGTATATTCTTACAATTTTATAGATTCTAGCATGAAATTCAGATATACGATAATATATAGCTTTTTTTATGAAACTCATCATCATAATAAGAGTAAAAAATCTCTTTCTTTATACCATAAAAAACTATAAATATGTAAAATATAAATTCCAATAATAAATGTTTTGCTCTTTTATACCATTGACCTTTTTTTTGCATTGCATCACATTTCTTAGATGCTAAAAGTAAATACAGCAAATCTTTAAAAAGATATACAATATATTGATATAACAGCTTAAAAATTTACATATGCAGAAAAATAATTTTTGTATTGTACAGGAATATGATTTTTTTGCTCTAGATTGGGAACAACATAAAAGAATATTCTGATTATTATAATATGATGATTATATGTTGAATTATATTACGATAAAAATGAATTAAACTTGGTATATTTCGCATTTTACATGTCTAAAACCAGAATAATGTTCAAAATAAATTTGATTGATATAGAAATATAAAGATCACCTGCACTTGTAACCAATAAAACAAGACAAGAAAACTATTCAAAAATATGATTGATGAAGTTGAGTTATTTTTAGCTCTTATTTCGCGATGATATATATTATTCAAAAAGACTTTTTGTTTTATAAATATATCTTTTATCTAAGAAAGATGATACACTGTAGAACTAACCAGCGTAAGAAAATACCCTGCTATTCTCGTTGAATACTGCTGATGTATTGGAACAAAGCTTTATAGCTATAAATTATCAAAAAAAACCCTTTTGTTGTATTATACACTTTTAATTAAAAAATCTTACACAGTGTGTTTACAATTCGAATAATTATTAAAGATACTATGAATCTCTTTGAATACATTTGACAGTCCAAAAACTTCTGTCTTCATAGGATTAATTTTTTTAATTTACTTCTGTGGCTTATGTTTATAAAAATATATACTAAACTATTAATGGATTAATAATAATGTGAGAAAAAATCTACCAGCTAAAAATTTTGAATTTTTTATGATAACGTGCGAATGTTTTTTTTGTTTTTTATATATGATAAAAAACTCATAATCAAATAAAGGTATATAGGAATCATAATTTTACAAACATCAAAGTAAAAATAAAAACGATAAAAGACAAGAAAAAATTTTCTTTTTTTTGAGATGAAATCATTAGAAATGCTATTATTTTTTATGTTTTAAAGTGAACAGTTTTTTTCTATATACATCAAAAAAAAATCATCCATATTTTCTTCTTTTTAATAAATCACTAGTAATAAAATTTCGATATTAAGTATATAAAACACATGTATTTTTTATTTTAAGCTCTTTATCGGCTATCTATAGTTTTCGGGTGTATATTTTTGAACTTCAAAGGACTTTTTAGCGTCTTTATCACAAAATTTGCTATAATTCATGCTAAAAATATTTTTGGAAATTTCACAAAATCTACCTATATCTAAATCATTATGTTATTCTTTTTATATGTGTGATTATTTTATTCAAGTCTTAAATATTTCAGAGATCTTATATGAGCATAATATTTAGTAGTTGAAATATAAACTTAAGTTTTAATAATAGTTTTGAAGTGAAATATGGGCCATAAACTAGCAAAATATCAAAATTCCAAGTATTTGTAATGTTAAGGTGTTTTAGAGACTATTATGGATATTAGGTTATTTTTAATGCAATCAAAACGATTGCCTTATAGAAAGTAATATAAGCAAATTTATTATTAAAAAATAATAACAAATGGCCCTTTATTTTAAATGTAGATGATACATGAATAATAAATGGGAGCCATAATTTTTACATTAAAAAAATCGAAATCTTATATTAAGATGTAGTTTTTTATGCGGTGGGTTATTTTATGCATTACTTGGACATTATAAAAATAGTGATCTAAATTAGTCTGATTTATTTTAATGTCTTCTCATGTTTCTTATTTGGATATTGTTTTAAAGGATTTTAGGTGATTTTGTGTGTGTAGAAAAAATGTATTTAAAAACACATAAATTTAAGACTGATAAATAAAATTTCATATCTCTAATTATTTTTTAATATAAAATCAATATGAAATTATATTTTTGTTGCTTAGGGATATAAAGATTGTCTTTTTTGCCTAATCTTATTTTTTTACGTTCTTTAGTCTTTTATAATAATATTAAATCATAATGTTCAAATTATATCAAATAATCAATAGTATTTAATGGAAATTTTGTAAGTAATGTATACCGATAACTAGTACATTTGCAATTATGAAAGTCCAAAGTATCCAATGCATTTATAAACACCTATAATTTGGCTATAAAATTCTAAATTTTGGCTTATTTTATGCAAAATTACATAAAGTGATATACAGAAGAATCAAATAAATAAGTTGTAATTCTACAAATAAATATTTTTTTCCGAAACGCTATCTATATATAAATTTATTTTAAACAGCAAAAATCTATTACGAATTAGAAGAATAAAAACAAGCTCTCACGCTTCAAATAATTCTGAACTCATCATATTTGTGAGAAGAGGTGCAGTTAATGAAGATATATCAACGTAAGGTGTCAAAAGATGCATCAAGAAGTTGTTTAATATTCCCAATGGGATGACCACGTCTAAATAGATAAAAATAAAAAATTAAAAACATTTTTACAGCTTACCCGTTATAATGTAATTTTTAAGAAAATAGTGCTTAATGGCAGCAGAATTAATAAACATCACATATTTGATGAATATTTACCCAAATATATAAACGTAAATTAGGTGAAATATATATGAATTTATAGATTAAATTGATCACATTGATTCTTTAATGCATGATGTTATATTGGTAGCGTTTTTTTTAAAGAAAACATTAAGATAGCTTAAAGAAATTCCATTGATTTTCACCACTTATAAGAAAGCAAATTGTGGAAGAATGTAAAGATTAAAGAAATTTATCATTATCAAATAAATTTATTATATATGAGATATCATAATTTTTACAAAACATAAATCAAATAGCTAAGTTTTAGACCAACCAAAAAAAATTAATACACTTATAAAATTTAACTGTAATTTGCAAAACAAGCATCATAAAGTATCAAAGAAAATGTCTTTGATTAAATCATAAATGAATAGAATTTTAATCTGATATAAAATTGAGATTAAGAAAATTTATTTAAAAATATAAACAGTCGTATATCAAATCAGAAAGTGGAATCTTTAGCCTTAGAAGCTAGCATTTTGGCAATATATTTTAACCAAAATATTATATTAAAAAATTAGAAAATGCGATAGTGTATTTAAATAGCTCAATCCTATTTTTTTATTATAAAACTTAGTTTATGTTACAAAAGCATATATAAAGTCTTATTTTTGCTTCTTGGAATGCATTAACCTATCGATTTAATGTCTGATAAACATCTTTATGTTTTTTTTTTATTTTGTTAAATAAACAAAATAAAATATATAAATATTATATTGATTAAATAAAGTGACTAGAATTATATAATACCTAGTGAAATCTACAATAAAATATAAAATTTTCGGCATATTACATCAGAAGAAATTATTAAATAAATTATCAATCGATTAATTGGCTTTTGAAATAAAATCTATATTATAAAAAAAACATATCAACCATATGTATTTTTTTTTATTTATAGTAAAATTTACGTTATCTTAGACTTCAATAAACTTAGGTTAAATTTAAAGGGTGAAAAACATAGAATTTTTTAAACTCGATATATTTCTGAAAAATATTATATCTGAATTTCATTGGATTAAATGACAGAATAAAGATTTTTGGAGGTTTTATCGTTTTTTTTCAATATCATTAATAAACAAAAAAGATCTTTTATAGCCAGATAATGACAGAACAAAAAAATCTTCGATCATATATTGGTCCAGAATTATATTTGTAAAAAAAATATGAATAATTTTTAAAATTATCGTGCCAATTTTCATTTTTACTTTTTAAAATATAATTAAAGATGTTTTAATGATTGTTTAAAAATCTTTGTTAAAGGATGTAAGTGAAGGCTTAATTTTAGCATCATAGGTTTTATATAATAATGATGCACCATATTACCCTTTTTTTAAATACGATGTAAATCCTTTCGATTCACACATTTTATTTATTATGACAATAATTATGCATATAATATGCAAATATTGTTACAAGAAAAATTAATTCATTTGCTAATATTACACCAAATATCTATCCAACTGTAATAAACCGTCAAGTGATTGGCTTTTATGTTTTTTATTTATAATTTCATCATATATATGTGAAATTAAAATAATGTAAATCCAACAGGTATTAAAAAATCTTAAAATCTTTTACTGCTAGAAATCCTTGAAAACATAAATTGCATCATGAAATAAAACTGCAAAAATGTTTCTTTAAAGAATATTATTCGTGATATATAAGACTTTTCATAGTAATATAGATATAAAACAAATAATTTTAAAATTTCTAGCAAACACTTAATTATTTACATATTTGAAATATAAAAATGTGTAAATATACTTAAAATTTCATAAAAGTTAGCTTTGAAATACTTCGATTTTTCTATTTATCGCTAGAAATAAATTTTTTTAGTAACTTTTATAATGCCTTTTGAATAATAATTTTGACTGTATGCTCATATACGAATAAAGTTTAATATACTTAATATTTCATATTACTGGTTTTTATATTTAATAAACGAAATATACCTGATTATATAAGTTTTTTTTATCAACATAATATACCGGCATATTTAATTTAAAACAAATCAATTTTATAAATTAACATATAATAATCTTTTTCTTAAATTAGGCAATATGAATAAAAATAACGATGATAATATATATTTTATACTGCCATGGTATTTTTTATTCTCTATATATATTTAATTAGTAAATTTACTGGTAGTAATTAGAAATTTACAAATTCAAATGTAATTGACGTGTAAATTTTAAACTACACAAGCTTAAATTTATTTTTACTATTAATAAATTTTATTTAATAGCATATATTTCTGTTTAAGAATTGTGTGTGTTACTATCCATCTATATCTTTCTTTGCTGTATTTTCTAATTTCTAAGCATTTAAAGGTATAATATTATTTATAGATATAAAATCCTCACACATAAACTTAATTTCTAGTTATATATATATATATTTAGAATGCTTGTATAATTTTTTATATTTTATAAAAAAAAATTACGTATAATCAAGACAAATTTCGATGGACTTTGTCTCTTTCCAGATTTCGTCACCAATAAATTGTATTTTTTGCATTTAACACACAAGACGCGTAAATTATGTATAAACACACAGTTGACCAGTCAATTTCAAATATTTCATTTTCCACAAGATAATCTAGACTATAATATTTCAAAATGTGAAACGTTTGTAGAAAATTTTTTTAGACCATAACTGCACGAATCATAAATAAATTTTAATATATAAATGTAAGCAAATCTCGCTTTTTATGGTAAAAAAAAAGAACGCACTGAAAAAGAACAAAATTATATACTGTTCATTTTTTTATGAAACGTATGCAAAAATTATGATCTTCTAGAAAAATAACTTAAACTTTATCTTTTTCTTGTAATAGCTGATTAAAAAAAGATGTTTACATATGGCAAATGAATTCGAGACAATGTGAATTAAACAAATATAAAGTTGATTATATAAATTAATGTTTACGACTTGTAGCCCTAAATCACTAAACAGTCACATACAAAACATAAAAATATATTTATATTCAAATAACTTCATTGGATTCTATCCATGAAAGAAATATAGTGTAGTTTAAGCAAACTATATAAATTAAATAAGAATACACGAAAAATCAATATATCTGCTTATAATAAGTTCAATAAACAATGATATATGATTTTTTGTGATATCAAAATAATTACTTATATTCTTAGTTAATTAAAGCTCGTGATATATTCCCGCTGAAAATACCAATATTGAAATTTATCTGGAAATCTATATAGTTATATTCAACGCAGGAAAAAATATGCGTTGATCAGGATAATTTATTAAGTAAAATCTGGTTTTTCGACTTATCCTGGCTTATCGATTTGGAGCACAATTTTAATTTTAAAAACCCTATTATTTATAAAATAATAAGTGGTCGACAAGAATGTTATCAAGATTAAAATATTTACAAAAAATAACCTCTTTATTGTTACTCGTTGAAGCAAACAGAATGATTAAAACTGCAGACGATAAAATTACATATGAAAATTTACAACTTCAAAACTGGGATGTGTTTAGATTGCATATTATTATCAATTCTCTTATATCCCCTGCTCATTATCTATTGCAGTCGGATCATTCCAGAACGAAATAACTGGGACTGCAAATTTGCTTGAGCATCTTATGATAAATGAAGCAGGTAGACTTGCCATGAAAAATATAAAAAAACTTCTATTTTTGAAAAGTAATTTTAAAAAGGCTGCAACTTCTGATGATATGACTAATTGCATATGTTTATATTTAGTAATGCGTTTATCAAATCTCTTGTGATTTTTTCAAGATTTTTCCGATTCTTGAGCTTGAAAAAGAATTTCTTGATAAAGAAATTAAAATAATAGTTTCAGAATTACATTTAAGCCACAAGAAATATATCTACTTTATAACAGTGTTATTATTTTATTGTTTTTTAAGAGATAGATTAAGGGCTTTTACATGTAGTAACAAATATACACTATCCATTATTAATTTCAAAGAAATGATTATTCTGTTTTAATAAACTAATTTTGTCTCTTTAAAATGATGCTTTGTAAATAGTTTAAATATTTAAATTTGATATACAAAATAGAACATGGTTTTCTTGTATTCCGATGTGCAAACTTTGCATTTCTCTTGAAGATATAGATAATCACGGGTTTCATATTTAAATTTTAAATGATTCAAATTCGATGATAAGATTTCATAGAGATACAAAATAAATAAGAGCAAACAAAGGTTTTATAGATTTTTATGATAAAAATATCTCAATAAATGGATTATAATTAAATCCATAAATAAAATAAGTAAAATAATTGTATCAATCGAGATCCCAATGTTTCAAAGTATAAGCATGAAAAAATCACTGTATTTTATTAATTTTTGATGACTATTAAAGGCAAAATTTTTTGTTTTGGATTTTAAAGATGAATAAATCAATCATAAGGATAGAGACATGTATATATGATACGATTTCTATTTCATTTTTTCGGACGTCAAAAGATATTACAAGGCGGGGTTGCAAATACAAAGAAATTATATTGATCATTATAGAAAAATATTTACTATTCATCCGAAGCATTGATGATGAAAACAAAAAATACTGGTTCACAGCAAATAAAAAATTAATTAAAGATCGGAACAATAAATAAATTGAAAAAGGCAAAACAGAAAATACTATGAAAACACATACAGTACTTCTCTTTTAATGCAAATTTATCCTGTTGAAAATATTTTTCGCTATATATATCAATTATGAATTCGATTTTCTAATCTTTGTGTCAACGATCGAAATTTTATAGAAAAGAAAATGTTGGAGCGTTTTGTATATAGCAGCAAATCAAGAAGATGAAAGAAATTATATTGCCAGAAAACACCATTATACAGGTTTCGAATATATGGTTTCTAATGATTTTAAATTTAAAAATAAATAATATAAATTGGATTGTTTAGAATATAAACTGCCATGGAATCTAAGAATGTCGACTATAAGTTAAATTATAATGAAAATGTGCACTTATTCGGTGGTAATAACTACAGTGATAATATAAATAGACCTGATATAAATGAATATAGAAATTTATATGGTAAAAAAATTTCATTTATACTTAAGATCAGATATTAATGGTGTAACAAGGCGTCAAAATAATAATCTGGAGAACTACGCGATTATATTAGTAAATCATGTATTATATCTTCTGTTAAATCAATTATAAAATATAACATCCATCCTGTGCCTAATAAACATTTTACGTACACAAAGTACAAATGAAGATGGTTAGACTTATGATAAACATTCATAATTACATTTTAGTTCCGAAAGATTGTGATTTAGATATTAAAATAACAAATCTGGTATCTATCTAAATTTCTTTCACCCAACATGATATATTAACGAAATTTATTGAATTTTATCGTATTTTTTTTCTGAACGACTTAATATTTGAAAAGCCCCATGAAGATAATCTATTATATCCATTAAGACACGCTAAGCAAATCGCAAGTTTGAAATATTTCATGTATGAATATACAAACAGTATCAGTAATTTAAATTCTCTTTATTACAGTTATTGTACAAAAATCATCGAGTTTGACCATGAAATTACAGACGAACTAGAGCTCAACGACAAAAAAATTATAGAAAACTTTATTTCCGTATAATAATGTCAACGACATTGACTCATATCGAATTCGAAATGCTTCTTTCATTTTTGGGCATATAAACTCAATTCATCGATCAAATAAAATCTTGTAAATATAACTGTGCCAAAAAACCTTCAAAAAAAACTTTTATCATTTTAAAAAGAAATAAATAATATTGATGATATTAACACTTACTTGAATCCTTAAATGCATCAGAAAGTACTATAGGCAAAAAAAGAACGATTTAAAGCAAAGAAAAGAATCTGTTAGGTTCAAGTCTTAAAAAGAAAAACAAAGATGGCTAAAACAATGAACAAAATATAGACGAGCAAGTTATATACGTTAAATATAGCGTAGAATCAAAAAGTAAATGTCTTACTGTTTTTTTAAAAATTGGACCTCGATATTCGGGCAATAAAAGCATAATAGCCACTCTCATAATTAAATTTTTGACGCCTCAAATTTCTGAAGAACATAGAATCAAAAACTGATCGTTTACGCTTTAGAAAATTTTATACATATATTTGAAGGAAACGTTTTTATCTGTTTTCAGGCAATATCTAATATATTATTGTATGAAATCATTAAAAAAATCATCTTGGAATACATACAGTGTTTATAAAACCCGATGCTTCCATGTACGCTTCGGTAGAAATGCCGAAAGAAAACCAAAATTTAACTGAAAATACATGAAAAAAAATATATATTTAAAATACTAAAAACAAAGCAAAAACGAACTAAAAATGATTTATGCGCCATTTCAAAAGAAAAATTTGTGAAATAATTACGATTCTATCTTAAGAAATATTATACCTCAAGGAAACATCTTAAAAATAAAATATACAATTCACATCGATTAAGTTGAAGATTGTTTTGACTTTCTGTGTGAATATCTTGTATTTAACTCAAGTGAATTTTAGTACAATATAGATATCAATAACCTTGAAAACACATCAATATGAGTGCTTTTATACTGAATTTTGAATAAATAAATATTTCAAGCTAGAAAGTAAATTCGAATTCTTTTAAAAAGGTTTTGTTGACAATTTGTAATTTTTAAAAGATTGACCAAACAAAGATTGAATTTAAATGGAAATCCATCTTTAAATTGTTTAAAGATTTGTAATTAAAGTAAATATTTTTTGTCTATATTTTTTTCTTTCAGCATGAAAAAAAATTCCAATATTCAATATAATATTTCATTGATGGGCCTTTATTTTGTGCTATCTTATTATACTTTTGTCTTTATTTACACCTATAAAGATCACAAACAATACTGAATCACGGATAACTCAAAAGGATCTTTCGGCAATAATATATTAAAGAATTCAGAAGATCATTTTTACAAGGTAAATTGTAAAAAAAAACTAAGTATGATTAACATTCAAAATCACATCTTAAAGTATTTTTTCTTTTAAATTCATAGGCCCACTAGGCATAATCCAGCATATTTTTTGACTAGGTTATAACTACATCAAACTAAAAGGTTCTGAATAAACCATGTTAAAATATCAAATTTTTGACTAACACAATTTTGCATATAGCCATTCTAACAACTAAGAAAAGTTTAAGTCTTTTTAACCAAAAAAGACTAGGTGACATAATAAGTTTATTGTGAATTATGTGCTTAACTAGAAACCACATGGTAAGGACGTAAGCTTACAAGGAAAAGCTTGTTAACCGCTTCGATGATGTAAAAATAGTAACATATCACATGAAAAATCATATATATTAGTTATGGGTAGTATAGATAACGCGCTAGTCGTGCATTTACATGTTTGATAATTTATATAAAGAGAAATCAACATTTTAACACAAAAATGTGCTTTTTATATTGTATGAAGGATTTCTTGTATAAAAAGATAAAATTTTACTCTCAAAAATATTTACAAATGCACAGGCAATAAAATGCCTTTAGGGTACTTTTGATCCATTTATAACAATTATGTCCATGAAGTACTAAGCAAAATTCATTTTTCTATATTTTTTGGTTTTTTAGTGCAATTATAAAGCTTTAACTTGTAGTTATAAATATGCTGGGGTTTTACAAAAATTTTAAATTTTCTTTTTAAAAAACCACGATTTCTTTGTCAGAAAAGACCCATAAATTGCGCTTAAATTTACTAAATAAACCATTTCTGCTGTTTCATATTAGTTATAGCTTATATATTTGTTTTGCTGTGGTTTTATAAACCTGATAATACGCATGTTATAAATTTATCACTTACGGAATTTTAGATATTATAAATGTGCTAGAGGTGGTATATATTTTATAAAAAAAGCTTCATGAATAAAAAGAGGATATTTTCGCTTTTATATTATTTTTTAAATAATGTTTTCATATTTATATATTCATGCTTATTGTATTGATCGATAATATATTTACTTATTTAATTGACATTATCAAGCGCTAGAAAATCAAACAAACTTAAAATTATGCTTTCAAAAAAAAAACATTTAAAAACCAAAACTGTCATTTGTACGTTTAGAAAACGTATTTTTAAATTTCAGCACTTATAAGCTACAAAAAAAAAGTTATGAGATTCTACAAAAACTCGATAAAACAAGATAAATGAACGTATTTCAAAAATATAGAAGAAAAAGAAAAAATATATAATGAAAACTATGATTACAAATGGTTCGAACAGCAAGTATCTATTTTTAAATACGATTTACATATTAAATGATAATTCTTTTTTTTATTTTCTGGATTTTTTCTTTTTATATACATTTAACTATATTCAGCATGCTTAATTACATACTTTAAACTAATTTCATATTTCATATTTTTTAGCCTGTTTACCGTTAAGTATTAAGTCGAATACAATTTCCATCTTTTAAATTATAGTTGTTTATTGTTTTCATTCACTTCTAGTGTGCGATATCAGAATAAATTTTTTTATAGAACTTAACAACATTTAAAATCAAAAATTGTTTAATATGTAATATTTTAAATACTAAAATACTATTTGTTCCAAAATTAAACTTGCAAATAGATTTATTGCCTTTATATTTAACATAAAGATAATAATTAGAAACTCTACTTTGTAGATGCTTATCAGACTAAATCAAATTTTTTTCTGAAAATGTTTTATATCCAAAAAGAGAAATTAGAAATAGTATCATATAAAGTATATGTGCTAAGATATTACAATATATTATGCTTAACACCTATATAAAAAATTACATAAAATCCTTTTTTATTTTGATTATACTTTTTTTTTACATACAAGGCCAAAATATATATACTTAAATTATAAATCAATAATAATATTAAATTAACAGACTTATAAACATCTCTTTTTTAGTTAGTAGTTGAAGATAGATGTGAACTATTTAATTTAAATAAATTTATTCCATTACTCGTATTTCGCGCATAGCTAACAATATATGAATCACGAAAATGTTTTTAAACTAGATCTGTTATGTATTTTACACTTGTGGCTAAATATGTCTAAAATTTTGTAAACTTTATGTAATATAAAATAAGAATTATAAAAACCCTTTTTAAATTCATTCGGTTTCCTAAACATTTAGTGTAAATTTTAATAAAATTCTTTAATAATATATTTCTTATATATGAAAAATATATTTGATTTATTTTATAATATATAAGCTATTAAAAACCTTTTTATTCCCTTTAGAGAATTATTGATAAATTTGCTTATATACAATGATCTTTACGATATAAACAATGATTTATTTTTCATAGAATTACTGTTCTAGTATATTTCTTAAGTATTTTTTTGTATATTCTTGGCTTAATCTGACGATTCAAATTTTCTTATATATTACTTATTGTATTTAGTGAGCAAACTTTCTTATTCTTTGATGTATGGCACTCTCGTGTTTGTATTATAAATACATGATTTTTTTTTGTGTTTTTATTTTCGTGATTTTATAACATGCGTCTGTTTACTGCTTTTTCTATACATTTATAAAGTAAAAGATTTGCATACTTGACTAAAAAGTATTTTTTGTCAAAAAAAAACAAAATAAATGTTGGCATTTAAGCGTCTATTGTTCTTAACCAGGTTTGTTTATAATATATTTTGGAAACAGATTTTTAATTCAATTCATTTTAATTTAAAATAATCATAGGAAAAAGTTATTCCATTTTAAAATTTCGATATTACCTTTGTTTTTTTATTTCAAGTAGATTCATCATATTATTAATAAGTGATAAAAAGCTCTTAATGCCTATAATAAGAGTTAGTGCTATGATTTCGAAAACAAATATATTGCACAAAACGTGGAAGCTAGCTTGATTAAATAAACTTATTATACAGTTTCGTTATCCTTGATTATCAGACCAATTAAATACATAGGATGCATAGAGGCCAAACAAATCTAGTTAAAATGAAAAAACTATAATTATTTAATATATTATATAGTATTATGATATGGCTTGTAATATACATTTAAATTTTTACTTATTGATTGATTATGATTCTATTTTTAAATGGTTTTATGTAAATTTATATAGAATTACAATACTTTAACAGTATATAAATTGTTTTTTCTGTATAACTAGCTAATTACACTAGTAGAACAGAAATGTTTTTTAGGTATGTTTAAAAATAGCCGCTGTACTGTTTATCATATACAATAAAAATATTGGACCAAATTTTAATACAAATTCAAGCTTAAAATGAATTTTAATATGTAAAATTAATATATATAGATATTTATTTCTTAACTTTACTCCATATTAGCATATAAGAATAATCTATTTTTCATACATTTAACAAAAAATTGACAGCTACTAATTGTAAAATATTTATAAATTTTCTAATTGTTAGTAGATTTTTTGGTGAACCTTTAGATAAAACATGTCAAACATTTTTTTATAATTAGCGAGACAGATTTGAAAACCCTTTTCTATAAAAAAATCACATGCAATACAAATTTCTAGAATTTGCAAAAAAAAATTTACAATATGTTGTATAATCTTTGTGTTAGAGTGTGTTAAGTCAGTCTATACCTGCCTATGTACTCATATTTAAATAGTAGTATTTTTCATTAAATCTTGAATTTTATAATATAGGGTATTTGCTAAACTGTATTTTTTATTTCGATAGTTTTATGTCAAATTTACTTGATTGATTTATTTTTCGTTATTTTAGTATTGACATATTAGACTATTGTATATTAAAATACTAAACCTAAGAAATCATTTCATTATAATAATTCATACACTTTTGATATTTATAATATATTACAAGGATATTTTCCATAGTATTAGTCATAGATTACATTAAAATTGCGTTAATTTCTGTTTTTTTATTTCCAGCCTATCTATAAAAAAATAAAGGAATTAAATGGTATAACATAAACAAAGAATAATGTATAAAGAGGCATAAAAACTAAGATCTTGTTTTAAAAGATGTAAAATTATTTATAATATGTACTTTTTCTGAAATTCGCATATAATTATACATTATACTCATATATTATTTTTTGTTATATTCACAGCAAAAATTTGTAATCAGCCCCCAAATTATCGTATAAGAACATAAAAAAAGTATATTTTAACAATAATTTTCAAAATTACTAATTGCTAGCAACAAATAAATAGATAATCTAAATTATGTAAGCAAGAAAAATATTACGTTGCTTTGTTTAGTAGTATAAAATGCAAAAATTTTACATTATTAATTAATTTCTTCTGTACATTTTTTTGAAAATCTTATTTTTTAATCTAAAAAGGTGGCACTTTTCTAGCAGAAAAAAAATGATTTGTTGTTACATACAGTATAAATTAATATAGATAGATAAATTTATATATTAAAAATGCTGATTTTATCTGGAATTTTACTGTAAGTATTTTTTGGTCCAAAATAAAATTAGCTGACTTTTTTGGATAAATATTCGAAAAAAAGTATCCAAATAAATTAATCTATGGCTAATTTATTTTATAATGTAAAACAACATAGAAAATAGAGAATGTCAGCATAAGAATTTAGAAGCTAGCAGTGATTCTATTCATGATATGTTATCGATTCATGTTTGAAATAGCAACAAAAACAGATTTTAAGGCTGGGATTGCTAATATAATCATAAATGTAATAAAATAACATTCACTAGAGGTTTAACTTAGCGAAAATTTTATATTTTATATAATCTATCTATAATACTTATAAATTAAATAGTAAAATAACAAAAAAAAATTATTTTTATGCCTATAACTATAAAGTTGACGATTTACATTCCATTAAATTCTTCCAAAATTCAATCTTAGGAAGATTCGAATTTTATACAGATATTTTGTCAAATAATAAATTAATCATAGATTCTGTGCTGAGATACTTAGTAAATTGCAAATTGTTAATTTTTTTGATAAATCATGGTAAAAAAAACTATATATCAATGCTATTTGATGATGATTTATGGCTTTGATTATGAACCAAATTTATGGGTCCGCAAAAATAGGCAAAAAAAAGTAATTTAATTTTTTTAAACTAATTATGTACGTCAAATAGAATTGACAGAATATAACGGGCTGCAAAAAAATCATGTATATGACTTTTTGTATCTGATTAAACTAAATTATTCTATTTTTGACGCATTTCGTCTTATATCAAAAAAATATTACTTGTTAAGCATGAAAGATTATAATTTCTTTGAAGAATATTTATGTAGCTTTTTATGATATTTTTGTATATTTTAAAACGTGTTCTATGCAAAAAAATAAATCTAATATGTTTTCCCGGGCTATTTAGAATCATATGAAATTTAATCTGTTTTCTGATGATACAGTAATAACAAAATTATTTTATATACATTCATTTAATATTTTATCTGATTTTTTGCGTTTAAAAGGAATATTTCAAGTATTACTATGTACAAAAAAAATTAAGTAATATATGTGTGTATAGGTGATATATTCTTTATAAAAGTTGACTTTTAATCTCCTTTGACATATGTTTACCCAGTCTTAAAAATTATCAACAGCTATGTAATTCTGAACAGTATCGGCGATTTAATTGACTCCTATAATCCACATAAATACGTGGATTGTAAGAATTTCATGGTTTTGGGTATTTGAACCGTCTCAATATCCGGCTGATGGTTGAAAAGGGGTAGTTATGTTACAAAATCATCGCATGCAAATATACGATATGCAAAGATATTGTAGGATCAAATAGCCAATAAAAACTTGTAAAAGTAAAATATTTATATTTTAAAAATTTATGCATTAGTTTACTCGATTTATTTATCATTTTTGTATTTATTGATGTTTAGAAAACGTAAAATAATCCAATTGATTTCCTGCTACTATTGATTATTACACAAGTGCAATATTTATTTTAGTTTATACTTTAAATTATTACTGTAATATAAAGATAGTTAATCATTATTTTTTTCCAATATTTTGTCAAATAGGCTATCTAAATGTTATTTACATAAATAATGTGCAAATTTCGTTGTTTTTATCGGTGTGATGACATAAAAAACGCCTCTAATTAGATTGTATATCAATTTTTTTGCTTAATCAAAAAATTTAAAATTCGAATCGATTTATATAACGAGAATATTCTTATTGTCTTATAAAAATAAATCTAACCCATAATTCATTGCAAAAACATATTTGGTTATAACAATGAAAGAATTTTAGCTTCTTCAGTGATTTATAGGAAGATAATATTTCTTAATGTAAATTCAATATTATTATGACGCATTTCTGCAGAAATATCATACGTGAAGGTTTGGCATAATGTGTACAGCGTAAAAGAGTCTTGTATATTGTTTTATTTGTATTTTAATCCCAGAATATCACCTTTATGTATATTAACTACGCCTCATATTATCAAATCGATCTCATGTGTTGAGCCTTCAATAAAACGACCCCAATGTTTTAATTACTTAAAATCCATTTGTATGAAGTTCAAATTTGTAATTTTCAGATTTGGTTTATTGGGGGCTACAATTTTAATTTGTAATGATTTTCGATACATTAATATTCATTAACTAAAATTTTAAATTATTATCTACTTGAAATAATTAAGCCCTCAAATTCGTATTGTAAGCACTGGCATGTCAATATAGCAAAAAGACTATAATTTGCATAAATTTATACAATTTATATATAATTCTGCTCTTTAAATCATGAACTACACTTATTTATAGCCTTATGTTTAATTCTAAGAATTGAAATTATTTATCATCATTCATTTGGATTTTTTGTCTTTAAAAGTTTCATTCTTAAATATATTACTTTTGCATATTTATATGAGATGATTTATCAAAAAAATACCATCATTATATATAAATGTGAAACCGTTATTTTAAGAAATATTCTACCTTTTTAATGTTTTTCAAAGGTTAATTTGCATGAAATCGAGCATAAGTGTATTGTCTCTTGCATATAAAATTTATTTATTATTCTAAATCCATAATGATCACCCTAATGTTTTTACATAATAATACAATGAGCATAAAAAAAGAGTACTTCAATCAACTGCATACGTACAAAAATGCTCATGTCATTGTTTTTAAACCCGATTTACTTCTAGAGCTGATATAAAGCATATAAAATATGGAATATCTTCTGAAACATATTAAATAACAACAACTATAATGAAAACATGCAAGAACGATCTAAGACTAATAGAGTTTATGCACATTTTCTACGATTCAACTTATAAAAATATTAAATTATTGCTTTATCTGTTCTGTTTTATATGCATATCAAATAACAGGTTTTATTTATATGCGTCGGATAGAGCGTACAGCAAAAAAATAATATGACGGATACTAATTTTCATGGGTGATTATTCAATTTTTGACTGGTAACCTACGCCGATGAGTAACACTTACCATATAAAAGCAGTATAAAAAATATAAATGCAACACAAAATGTCAATTTTCTTTTTTTTTGTTGTAGAATAGCAAAATTTGATCTTTTAAATGTCTGATCCGAGGATAATATATAATGAAATTCTTACAGAGTAATGATTTTGTAAAATCTCAAGATTCGTTTTGAAAATGATGGTAATTGAAATATTTTAAATTAGTTTCGAACTTTACATATATTTTAGGATAGGATAGGGATTTTCTTCCTGTGTTATATTTTGTCAAATCATATAAAAGACACAGTAAAATTATACCCGACGAAAAATTATATCTTAATTTTATATACATATACAAAAACAGATTATGCGATTTTGCGCTTCTTTTTTTTATTTTATGATTAATTTTTCTAAAGACGATAATATGTATGGATAACTTAAATATATAAGAAATATGCAATAAAATCAATATCTTAAGATATTTCTAAAGTATAATATTAATTTAAAAGCAATGATAAATCTATGAAATGGTGAAATGGAAAAAAACCTCTTTTTGAAAAAATTATTCAACATTAAATAGAATCGATTTGCAAAAAACTGCAAATTTTTTTATAGGGATTTTTTATGCGATATGGTAATAATAAAAAGCTGTATAAAATATTCCCAGTTACATGTATTAAGAAATTATGTATGGCCTAGATATATATAATAAGCATGAAAAAAAAATCCAATAAAGCATTTAAAG
Organism: Rhyacophila brunnea; assembly: GCF_057557595.1. Taxonomy (NCBI): domain Eukaryota; kingdom Metazoa; phylum Arthropoda; class Insecta; order Trichoptera; family Rhyacophilidae; genus Rhyacophila; species Rhyacophila brunnea. The sequence goes on from NW_028233352.1 coordinate 1,352,349, forward strand.
TGGTTTTATTAACCGTTTATAAGTCATTGAATATTATCCTGAGGGGTTTTATACATTTATTTATATTGATCACTTGAAAAAAAGATATAAAAGTAAAAACCATCATGGTTATATAGAAAATAACAATTTTTTTGATTTTTAAATCTACAAAGTGTTCTTGTAAGAAACAAAAAATATAAACTAAAATATGATTGTCAGACATGCTATATTTTTTTTACAAGAATAAAATTATAGGCCATGTAAAAATATAATGCCAACCATCAAAAAATAATTTAATGAATTTATTAAAATAAATCATAAAATGGTAAACAATGCGTAAATCACATTGAATTTTTATGCATTACACGAAAATATATATCTTACATTGACCAATTTTTAGATAATGCTTAATGTGAACATTATACACGCGGGAAAATACATGTTGCAATATAACATTTATATTCGTTGTATTTTGCTCTATTCACATTCTTTTTTATTTTTTTAGACAGATATGTCAAGCAACTTTTTTTTAAAATTATGATATTCCCTTCAAATTTTCAATAAATAGGTTGTATATTTGTGTTTTATGAAACCTTGATTAAATATAAAAGAATTAAGCTACTTTTTTCTTATGATTTAAGCTTTGAAAATATATTATATTTTAATATATGATTTAAATTCTTGACAATATATTATATTTTAACATATGATTAAAATGCTCATTCTTAATGCTTGGCATGGAAAATGTACGAATTTTGGGGAAATCTAGCTAAAATAAGAATACGTCCAGAGACAGGAATTTTGTCTTTGATAATAAATCTCTATCTTATATAAAAAAGATAATCTTAGTTATATATGCTGATTTCAATTTATTTTTATATTTACCTTCTTGCTTATTATTTTAAAACATCTTATATAGAGTGTATAAATATATTATATGTAGAATTTTTACGAAATAAAGTCAGTAGTTACAAAAAATATTATATAAACAAAAAAATTGTGCATGAATATATTTCTTAAATCAAAAACAAAAATCTGCAGACATTGATGCATTATATACGAAATTGATTATTTTAAATATATGGTGTTTTAAAGAAATTAAATTTCTATATTTTCTGTGTGTTAATGTATCAAATGGAATTCCTAGTTTTGGTTTATATTATTTAAAAATACAATAAAATTCCGCTAAAATTTAAAAATGGCGTATATAGGTTAAATATTATAAATCAGTTTTACACTTAAGTAAATAAAAAAACGGATTTTTTGGGGGGTTTTTTTATTTTATATTTGTTCTGTGCAGTATAAAATGTTTGATACTATCATAAGAAATATAAATTTATTGCCCAATATCATTTGAATCTATTCATACCTGCTAACTTGTGTCCTAACATTTAAAAACTATTATTTAGCTCTAAAGTTTTTAAAGTTAAATTAAGTGCCTCTTTTCAATGAAAAAAAAATTTGATCTTATATAATATTATATCTATCACAGTTACATCTAGATAAAATCAAAAAATATAATTTGAATATATACATATTATACAATTATTATATATGAACACACCATAAATCGCAATTAATATATTTATTCAACTTCAAAAATCGTATTACCAGTTTTCAAGCTTACATGAACAAATATCTTTTAGCGTAGAATCAAAAGAATTATACTATATAAAGGAAATTCTTGATCTTTTACAGTTTAAGTTCACCATCTATGGTGAATATGACCCATATAACTTGAGTTAAAGATAAAAAACTTTGTAATTAGTGTTTAAAATCTTTATTATTGCGCTAAAAAAATATTTTATATAAAACTAAAAGCAAATAACTTCATTGTGTATAAAAATTAGATTTCAGACATTGGAGATGGAAAAAATACATTCGGAAAATCAGTCCTAGAAAAGAAAATGAGAGAATCTCTTATTAGACAAGAAACTTGCCAACAATCATCAATAGTATATCATTAAAATACCGGTGCATAATTTTTTTTAAATTATGATGCAAGCTCAATGTATGCAAAGTGTATATATTGGAATTTAATATGCACAGCTTCGAAGATGATAATAAGCAACGATAATATACATAATGATTAAATTTATTCCATTTCGTTGATATAAGGAATCTGTGATCTTATTTTAATAATATGGATGTTTATTAAATAAACCCAAAGAAATTATGAATAAAGAATTATAATTTCAATACAATAAAAAGACAGAACAAGATAGAAAATATTATTCCACAAACTAAGAAAATATAAGCGAACAAGATATATTGATGCAAAAAAATTCAAATTAGATACTGTAGTACTTTAAAATGTAAATTGTATCGATAGAAGCAACAAAAATATATTTCTTTATGAATCTATTACAAGATTCACAAAGAAAAATGAGAACAAACAAAAACGCGAAAGAGCCAAGAAATATTATTATTGGCAGAAAAAAGAAGTATCGGTTCTTTTGGATAACTTAGAATACAATGATGAAGCTAAAAGACCCATATCAAAGGCCATGAATCAAGATGAAATGAAACACATTTTATGCTATATTTTATTCGCTTGTTAATCATTTAATATCGAAGATGAAGCCACTTCTAATTTTATGACCATAGACAAGACGAATGCCCATCCCTTAAATCTTATATGACACACATAAAACCAATATGATTTTGCTATGGAATTTGAACCAGCACACAAAGAATGCATAGAATTTTAGCTTGACAAAGAACAGAGACATAAAGATATTAATCAAATTTCTCTGCTTAAGATGAATATAAATTAGTGAAAATCTGAAAAACTTTAAGATCTCAAACCGGAGAGCTCACAGGTATTCGAACCTATTTTTATCACCGTAACTAAATATCAATAAGAATGCTTAATTGATACAGATCCACAAACTTTGAAAATATCGAAACAAAAATTTATGTTGTATCAATGGTTGACAGGATAAACGATAATAAATATACATAATTGTATATGATCTAAGCGCAAATTAGTGTTTTTTGTTACCCGAAATACAAAAGAATTCATTTTTTTATCCGTATTTATAATTTATTAGTTCCTATTGTTTTGGAGGAATGGTTCTTATAAGCAGTAGATCGATGTGAAAAATTATGCGAATTAAACATATGAATAATTGGCTATCTAAAAATTAATCCAGAAGCTAAGATGTTCGAAATTATGTTTCTTCAAGATATATGAAATTCGATTGTTGCATGATTGTGTGCCAAGTAGTACAGTAAACTACATAGAAAATCGTTTATTATTACGTAATAACATATAATAAAATATCCATAATTGTATCTAAATCAAAAAATACAAAATAATAAATCTGACAGTTCTGATTGTTAATTATAGGCATAATGCAAATCAATGTTATTTTTTAGCATATTATTTTCCAATAGTAAATTTAAAATATAGTTTTTGTGATTATATTTTAAACAATATTATATAATTTGAATGTTTTCTTTGCTATATGATCGCACATTTGTTAAAGAATTCATATTTAAATTATTAGAAATTTTTATGCATATGTAATATTCCCTTATTTTATCTATAAAGCGATACGATCATCATTTTGATAAAACTTAAAAAATATAAAATCAAAAATATTATCAGTATACATAAAAATAGGTGTTATTTGTGGTAATATTGTGGCGAATTTCAAAAATTTATTATTTTTTATAAAACATTATAAATGGTAATATCTTTTAATCACGAATTCATAATATTGTAAAAATACGAATAAAGTTTTGTAAAACTAGTAAAATTCATAATAATAATTTTTATATTATTGATAATATAACCTATTACAAAAAAAAATAATTGGTATTAAAATCATAAAGTGTATTTTTTCAAAAAAAACGATTTTATGAACGTCTTATATAACTAACATGGATTAGTTGTAGTTTTTACTTTATAATAAACTTTCAAGGCACCTATCATACTAAAAATATCTATGGGAATATTTTATCTTTAAAACTTATTAAAATATAAAATAAAGTCTCTTACATTGTAAATCCGATAATTAAAAAAAGCAGTAAGGCAATACATTATATTTTTTACTATTTTGTTAAATTTTCTTGCTTTTATATAAGGAAGCAATTAGAATTATAAAAATATAGGCAAAAATTTAAAATGCAATGAAATCAAATGTGATCCATTTAAATTGTGGGTATTTTTAATGGTAAAAAATAAAGATATTATAAATTATGTTCAAATATCCATTAATTGACATAATATAAAAATTTCATGGTCTACCATATATTAATCAATCAATAAACTTTATTATTTTTGTGTGAAAGAAGCCATTCACAGTAATTTATATATTAAATAGATTAAATGATAATTTTTTGTATATATTTATTACATTTTTATATGATAATTTTGCACAAAGCTATATTTACCATTTTTTAGTCAGAGAAGCCTGTAATAAAGCTCTCATTCTTTATTCTTTACTGCAAAATAGCAATAATAAAGCTAGTAACAATACTCTAATTGTGGCCTCCATCATTTTTGTAATATAAAAAAACATTCCGAAATAAAATTATAATGTTAACAATAATAACAGTACTGTAATAAAACAGAGAAAAATAAAAATTGGAAATCATTAGCAATTAATTTAAATTAAATTTCCATCCTTTAATATGCTTTATATTTAATATTGATCCACAATTATTTTATATATATAGAAGTATAAATTGATAATATTAAGAATTTGTATATTTTCTTTGCTGTGATTTTTATCAACAAAAAATAAATTTTGAAAATTTGAATTTATTTAAATATTAAATCGGTTTATTTTATTTTGTGATTGCTGGAAGGAATATATAATTATGAATTTTTAATATATTTTAGCAGGTTTTTAATGTATCAAAAAAATTATTACCGGTGCCTTAAAGCAATTTATTTACCACAAAAAAAAATTTGATTAATTTTTTTGTAAAAATACTAAATTTGACTTATATCTTGTATATTATATTATAAAAACGTAATTTATTTATATTACAAGATTTAAATGATGTTTAAAACAATATGATTATATTTGATTGAATCTATTTTGAGCTTATTTTAGATGAAATTTATTTTTTTTATATTAATAACAAATGTTTGAATCTAATAAAACATATATACGATGTTATATATATTATAGTTATTCTAATCGACAGAGTAATTTATTATGATCCATTAAGGAATTCAATTTGAAAAATTAAATCTTTTAATAAAATAGAATTCATGTTTTTGCGAATATACTCACAGTTGCAAACTAATTTTTTTTTGTTTTAAATTACATTTAAAGTAATAAAAAAAAATCGTTAAAAGCTGCTTAAAATTGCTATATATTTATTGAAATTTTTTTTTTGCTGTATTCAAATCAAATATTATATACCAATCTTCCCAACTGCATAAATTTACCGATTATTAAAATGCGATTTTTGTTTCAAAATTAAAAAATCTGAACTTTATTGGAGAATTATAAAAAGTTAATCTATAAAATGTAAGTATGAAAGAAACATAGAGTAAATAAATTTAAAATATATTTTCTTAAAAAAATGAAAAACAAATTTTAAATTTATTTAAAGATTCGAGCAAATGATTAACATGTCCTGACAAAATTTTCGCATCATCTTAGTTCTATTTAAAAAAAGTGAAAATTACCTTTCGATTTTCAGCATGATGTAATACCACATTTTCACCGCCAAAGTTTCTCACGCATTTGCTCAATTCAACAGGCGAGAGGTCCTAGAATCTGGTCAATGCTATCTTTGGAGCTGCAGGAAGGGGTTTTGGGGATTATTCCCCTTAGTTTAACCTCAACAGGATTTATAGTTGTTTATTCACCACGAAAGCCTTTTACACTCGCTTCTTTTATTCTTGGAGGATAGGAATAGAAGAATACAAAAACATGTGAAAAAGATTTCTTTATAGCAAATAGCCACTAAGGGTTATTGAGTGCAATCGCAAATTGATAATAATTTTAAGATATATAATTTAAAACACAATATCTAAAATATTTGATGTTAAATTATAATTTTCTTATCATAGTAAGCATATAAATATATCATATTAAACAAGGAAAATCAAATTGAATATGCTGGTCTTTATTACAAATGAAATATAATTACATTTTGATAATATTTATATGAAAAGCATTATAATAGTCTAGCAAAAAAATCGAAATGCCTTTTATTATACTAAAAAATTTATATTTAAGATAATTTAACTTAAAATAATCTTAAACATATTCAGAGGAAATATAAAGTATTTTTTATTTATTGCCTAAATTTATAGTCGTAATTTTAGTTTTAGTTCTCAGGCACAGCTTACTTGATTCTCTTTACTCACAGCTTATTTAACCTTCGGCTATATTCTCCTCTCCAAAGTCTTCTCCAATACCCCACCTTCTTTCGAGACAGGAAATAAAATAAAAAAGTTAATTTAAAATTAATTTATGTTAATAAAAAAAGTTCGAATTCTTATATTATATTATAATCCATAAATAGAAAAAACATAAATACAGTTGGCTTATATAGAAAGATCGAGAAATATTACACATAAAAGATGAATAAATCATGATGAAAGACATAATAAGTCACTTAATAATTCAATTCAGTCTAATATTAACGTTCATGCTACATAAAAGTATTCCAAGCCACAGATAAATTAATCATTAATATTACAACTACTTTGGTTATTTAATAAACGAGTCTATAAAATATGTTGCTCGTATTATATAGCAATTTTTCATGGTTTTGTCTAAAATAAGATTTTCCGCATATTTACGCTCGTAAAGACCCTAGATAGTAAATATTTGGTCTTATAAAAATGTTTTCTCATAATTTCAGTGTATGTGTATATTTTTTTAGAAAATTCTTCAAATTCAGATATACTACATCTTATTGGAGATACAAACTCCATTTTTTATAGTGTTATATACTCAATAAATTCAATGGTTATTATCAGACCAAATATCGTGCATATGTAATTCACGCTTTATAAAAAAGGATTTATATATCCGTTTTTGTCATTGAATTACGTATGAATGTACAGATATAATTTCAAACGCCCACAAGCATCTATAAATCAATTGATTGAAACAAGGCCTCCTGGTTACTCGAAGTAAATACAATAAAAATGTAGATTTCTCAATATAACTAAATTAAAAAAAAACTACAAAATAACTTTATCTCCGAATTTTCTATTCTAGTATGATACATTTCATCATTGTTTTTATAGAGTATCGCAAAAATTTAATGTCGTTCTATGTTTATCAAAACAGTATCCTTCTTTCTAAAAGAAATAAATAAATTTAAAGAAAATTCTATATATTTTTTTAGATATAGAAATACTGATTTAAAGAAAATCTTACAATTAAAATCATCAAGAAGTTTCATTTTAAATTCATAACCCCTCAAATAGTAAAAAAAATACTTGCAAAATGAAATTTACCATTTTGATAATTATATCAATGTAAAAAAGTATGATATAAAAAGAAGAATAAAATAAATGCGGGTTTTTTATTTTTTAGTAATATATGTTAATACCGTCATTATACATACCATTGAAGATATTTCATAAATTATTCTTCTAAGTATCTATATGCTAAAATAGTACTTATGTAAATAAATACCACGGAATCATAAATATTTAGAAGTTTTTATTTTTTCATCTTCTTTCTAGCAGTAAAATTACATTGAGATGTCTACATAAGCTTCGAAAATTGGAAATTATATAGTGTAGAATAAATTTTATTGCTGCAAAAAATAATAATATGAAATTAAGATAATAAATATGCCACTCACTATATATAATTCTTCTTAAAAAAGGTTTTTACAAATATAAAGTTTGTATATTAACTTCTTTAAACTTTATCAATCTATATTATAACGAGCCATTACGTCATATTTAAAAATTAAATATATTATTCCATAAAAAATAGAAAGAGAATTTGTAACATATTTGTGATATATTTTCGTGCTTTTTAGACCCGATATATTTCATGATCCATTTTATTCTATAAACTGACTCTTTTCGTTTAAATTTAATTATTCTTATAACAATCTATAATTGTAAATTTTAATGAAGGATAAAGATCTTTTCAAATAAAAATAGTCTGTTTTTAATACCACATAAATTATTTATCTGGACTGATATGCGTTTGTTTTTTAAGAATCGTATTTTCTTGCATACAATTTATAAATTTGTTTTTAAAAAAAATAAAACTTATATTTGAAAATTGTGTTCTTGAAGACACGAGAAGACTTAAATATTTATATATGTATATTATAATAGCTTTAACAGTTTTATCAATTATTATAGCAGGAAAATCAGGACAAATAAACAGCAGTAGAAAATTTATTTGATATGATTTTATAAAGAAATAAGAGATCGATAAAAAGAAGAAAAGACTTTATCAAAAATTTCGTGCAACGTAAATGCTCATTCAGTTACAATCAAGGTAAAAAATGCTTTAACACAAAAAATTTATATTCAAATTCTTATAAATCAATCCTTCCCCGCTTCCAGCGTAAGCCACGCCTTGGTTGTCAGAATAAAAGACTTACTATAACAATTAATTTGTAAAGCTCTTATCATATAAAAAGTATAGAAGCGGTGAAATCTAATATTAGTAAACATAAATAAAGGCAGGAACCTAACGAAAATTATTTACGTAACTTCGAAAAAATACAAAGCGATGAATTTTTGAACCACAAATAAAAATTCGATAAAAATAAAAATTTTTAATATGCAAATCTATGAAAAAAAAGTACTCTGCAGTTAGTAATAAATAGATATGCGGTTTATAAGAACAAAGAAAGTAATATTTCACAAAGTATAGAAGGAAGTTATAGGATATTGTAATAGTGATGTATAGACAATTTCAAGTGCAAAACAAACTAAAATATAGTAAAAATCCTACGATTCTATAGATAATTTTTTATTTTATGTAGAGCTCACTATTAAAGAGAAACATTACGAAAAAAAAATTTACAGTAAATAAGAATAACAACAACTGATATCAATTTAACGTAATGCTAGTTTGTTGTAGCAACAGAATCAAGTTCTCAAAAAAAGCACAAAAATTGCGTAAGATTATGCGAATCATTGTCAAAATCTTGGTCCGAAAAACGGATGTACTATCTGTTAATGATAAAAATGTAACAAAATTCGCATAAAAGCGCAAACAGAAAAGACTAAAATTGCAAAAGATAATAATTTCAGCCAGCAAGCAATACATATGAATATAATAAAAGCTAATAAGAGTTTATTATATGGTTTCGTCATATATGTAGCTAAAAAATAACATAAAAGGCTTTTTTATGATTCTATAGCTTCTTAAGAATAACAAAATGTCGTGTTTTTATGTTGAACTACGTAATAAAATTATATTATAACTACTATCTTAATAGATTAGCTGCAATGTCAAGATAAGTTCTATAAATTATATATGTAAAAATCACATCTTTGTACCGATATATCTAAGATAATATTACTGTGATGAGTTTGAAAAATAAAAGTTGAGTAATGGCTTTATAAAGAAAAACACATCATATTCTTTAAGATAATGTTACAACTAGTTCGAAATTTAGGCCTAAATCTGCATTTATATTCTCTTTAAATTGACAACTAAAACTATTTTGATAATTAAGAACTTATGATATAAAAAGTATAAATAAACGTCGGAAAATCAACATTGTACCTTGAAAATTATACATGAATTTACAAAGAAATCTTCTGCCCATGCAATAAGATGGGAATATAGCATAAAAACTGACTTTGAGAAGAACTGATGTAATATAAACTTATAACACAGTTTCCATCTAAATTTAATGACAGCATAGGCAAAACATAAAAATAAAGAGTAGGTATATCGCCTTATTTGAGTGTTAACGAGAAAGTGGGCAATTTTTTAAGCATAAAAACAAAGAAATAAAACTTAAAGTATGTTTAGGGATGTAATGCAAGGCGATACTATATTACAACTTCTATTTGTGGCCAGCATAGATCCATTATGTTGGGCACTTTGGGTATTACATCCTTGGTTAAATCTACCGAGAGATGAATTTTTCGAACATATCATATCTATTATTTATGACATTATACTTGTGATCAGAGACCCAGAAAACACTAAAAAAGAAAAAAAAACAAGACATTTCAAAGATAGCACAGGACCAGAAATCAAAAAAGTAAGTCGGCAACAAACGATTTTAGGCTTATTGTGTTCGTATTTAATATTAGGTAAGGTTAACATAAATTCTTTAGTATAAGAAGAGAGTAAATCAGTGCAAAAAGATACAGCATTTACACGGTTTTAAAAAAAAAATTATAATAATGTAAAATATAGTCAAAGCCAATATTAACTGCTAAACCAATAAATTTTTCATAGAACACATTATTTGACCACTAACACTACTAAATAGTCATTTTCAAGCAAGAAAAAAATACTTTGCTGCAAGAAATGATCAAAAAAAAATATTTAAAGGACTAAAATCTAGCAATTACGGACAATAAAAGATACTGATGCTATTTTTAAAATAGTGAAATATAACTTTGACTATAGTGTGCTAAATTTTTTTTTGAATAGCTTCTTTAGCTTGATACAAAACTTGCATACAGATAAAAAATATCACCAATCATAGCAGTTATGTACATAATAGAAATTGTGAATAAATCATTTCAAAATCAACTGGAAACAAAAAATATTTGCGTAATAGAACATAGTTAATATATACATAAAATATATAAAGTTGAAGTTGAATAAAAGCTAAATGTACCTAATATAAGATAAAAAATCTATACAAAAATTTTATTTATCTACAGAAATTCAATATTTCCAAAAACAAGATCTAACGGGTGGCTTGAAAGTGGTAACTATGAACAAAAAAGAAGCAAGATTTTGTTTCATTCGGGATATAACTATTCTTCAGAGATTATTTAAAGTGTAAATACTAAAGAGAAACATATATAACGAAGGAAAAAATATATACTAGAAGTAAAAAGTGATTCACTATTACCTTACACGAAAACACAAAAAAATGGTAACATATATACTTCTCAAAAGTAACCAGTAAAAATCATAGAAATATATAAATATCTCAGTTCAAGAAGTTTTAAAAACGTATCTGCGCGCTTCAAGGTCGATAAAAATACAAATACGGATATGAAAATAGTATATAATACATGAAAAACGTAGACAATTTGTAGAAATATAATTGATGGGTATAAAAAAATGGGAAAAACTATTTTTAATATAGGATGAATAATGCAAATGCAAAGCCAAGAAAATATGATAAATTAGATAATGATCACTCCATTATTATAAAACGTAGAACTCGATTATTGTCATACGTTTTACATTGATAACCCCTGGTTATAGAAGCTCATAATTTATATATTAAGGAGTTAGGATAACCAACTGCAGCGGAAGCATCCGCACAAACAATATGATTATGGAAGAATCATGAAAAAAATGGATATTTTGTATTTGTATTGATGAAAATATAAAATATTCTGATTGAGCAGAAAAATGAGCCAAATCTATTCTATATTGCTTTTAAAAGTTTTTATTGAAACACGATATTAATCATTTAATGCAATAATTAAATTTAAATTGGTATAGTAAACAAAAGCGCATTTTGCCTTAATTTTCTAGTTTTTCGAACTCATATTTTTTTAATTTACAAAATTGAAAAGCCGATGAAGATCCGGAGTACGTGCGCTAAAAAATTTGAAAGAAATAACACTTTATTTATTACATAGAATCAACTTATAATTGCCGAGGGCCTAAAATTCAAAAAAATACGATAAATTTAGTCAAATATAATAATTTTTATATTCTTGAAAAAACCAAAAAAAAGGATGTTGTTGAACATGTTTAAATGCGTTTTATAATGATATGTTAATATCCGAAAATTCAGATAAGGGTATCTAACTGTTATTAAAAACAGCATTCTAACAAAATTCGTATAGAGTTATTTTTCTAACTTTTAATATATCGAACTAATAATTGTAGTATTTGTGATATTTTATGAGTTAAATAAGATGTTTCTGTAAAATTAATGGTTCTATTTTTCTTTGAAGTATGTATATTTTATCATGAACACATAAAAATATTTAATAAGAGACAATGGAATAATTATGTTTTATTTTTTTATAATGCTAGAATTTAATATTTTTTATGATCTAAAATTTCATAGTATAAAAACACTATTAAAAAAATGATTTCAAATATATATGTCGCAAGAATAAGGTAAAATCATGCGACTTTTATATCTTGTTGGTATCCATTTAAATATATACTAAAAGAATTAAATAATTACTACAAGAAATCATATTATTCGTAAATTTGGATATATATTATTTATAGATATTCAGGATACAATTATAATCGTTGAAAATCAAGGTATTTTTTTTGATATCAATTTTACTATTTCCTAAATTAAATATCTAGCTTTTACAGGCCAATTTCATATATTTGATGATCAAAAATGCGAAGTTTGGTTTTAGCGTGGTCGCAATGGACTTTGGATGCAAGATTCAGCTTATATAATTATATAATTTTGTTGTAGCATATTACTGTATATAACATTATTGTATAAAAATAAATATGTTTTTATTTTTCGGTTTTACTAAAAAGACAGTTATATGATGCTTTTATCATACAAATCTGGATTATAGGAATCGATTGCACAAAGTAAACTATGAGATCCAAAATTCCTATCTAAATGTATATTTAAATTTATAAAATTTTTTTGCGTAGATTTAAAAAGTCATATTTTTTTATGTAATTCGAATCAAATGCCAGTTCAAATGGTAGAGAAATATATTATTGGAAGCCATCATATATCATATGAAATCAATTTATAAGAAGAATAAAAATTAAAAAAAATATTTCTCGTAAAAGTTATAATATATGATGCACAAACATTTTAAAACATAGAGAAAATTCAAGTTTCTTTATTTCTGAAAAATATTCGGTGAAAATTCTGATAATATTTACCTATCATATAATGAAGAAAACTTGTCGCAGCAGAAAAGTTTTTATATCTTATATCAGTATTTTATATAGTTCCTTTGTATTTTTGCTCCTTTTGTTTAATAAACAAGTTTAAGTAGTATTTTTTTGGAGATAAAGCTATTGGAAAACTCATTTAAATGTTATGAAATAACGACTTTATTATATTTAAATCAAAAATTTTCCATGCTGCTATTACCATATAAAATTATCATTTGTTTGTATAATATCTCATTTTGTAAACCTGTAATTTTATACTGCTATAACTTTTTTATATCCAAAGTTCTCAAAATTACTTTTTAATTATATTATATATAAAAACTATTTATAATTGTTCATTTATAGAATTGGTTTATTGGATTTTTTTATAATAATAAATGAATTACTTTTATATATATTATTTTAAGTTAACAATTTTACTATCTTGTATAAATTGACACCGAAATATTGTTATAAGAACCCTTACTACATGCTTGATGTATAAATAGCAAAAATTAATCATATATTAAATTCAAGATATAAATTTTTTAACAAATATTTGAATTTTGTAACCTCGATAATCTAAATTTTGTTTTTCAGATTTGCAGCTAAGCAAAATTTGTATAAATTCATTGATCTTATATATGAAACTCAAAAAAAATCAACAATTTTCTTATTTCTTTGAATTGAAAAATTTTAAAATTTAGTTTCGTTATAATTTAAGTATTTTTATGATCTCCTAATCATCTCTATTTTTTATACATATATAAATTAATATTCTTATACAGTAAGACGTTTACACAAACTATTAATCTATGTATGAAATTGGTGATTTTTATTATATAGTTTTTTTTTAAACATGATTTTGATGCTGTTATTCAGAGGATATGGTCCTTTTTTGTCTGTTTAGGATAATTTACACCGTATATTACTCAAATATGTTAAACCCTGGAATTATAAATCAAAAATTGTTTTTCAAATAAATTTATTATAGAAAATATATTTTGTTCCGGGTAAAGTTTTTTTTATCAATTATATCTATAAAGACGTAGTTGGCACATTTTATATTTCGGCTAACTACTTGATACATCTTTTGAAACTACCCCTGATCATTTTACATCATCTGCTCTTTCATTCTCAAATTATATAAGTTTCAGTTTGTTCGTATTTATCGTAAAATTATGCGTATTCATCGATAGCGTAAAGTTTTAGTTTCTTTATTTTTTTAAATGCGTTAAATTATTTTTAAGCATTGCAATAGATCATTGAAGCTACAAAAAATTCAAAAATTAACCTTACAGTGTTATGTAGTATGCTTTTTGTGCTATTTTAGCGTTTTGAAGGCCTAAATTTTTTTATTTTATATAATTTTCGATTAAAATTTATACTGATAATTTAAAAGTTTGGAAAATATTACATATCAAACTAAATCATAAATTTCACAGCGTTGATGTACATAAATATCTAGTTTATCTGATTAAAAACATAGTCAGAATCCAAATATTTTTTCTTGTTACACCATTACTTTAGTTGCCAAAAACCATCAAAAATTCACGAGCTAAAATTATTTTCATATAAGTAGTCTGTAAAATATATGTATTATAATTAAACGATGTAATATTAGTAAAATTATTTTTTCTGTGGTGTAAAAAAATCAATTTAAAAAAAACCTAATTTTGTTACAAAAAAATTTCATATAATTGTTTTTATAATGATTACGGTTTTAATCGATATAGTTAATTACCATTTTAACATTTCATCTGATGAATATGAAACTCACAGATATACTTCTAAATACTATTTCCGATTAGACACCTTTTAGATGATAAAAAATGAGAAATTATAGCCTATTTTTTGCATAAGAAATAAAAATTTTTATATTCTCTATTTTATTGTCATAAATTTGTTTATTATCCTCTTTTAGTTTAATAAAATGATCATATGTATAATTTTGGTTAAACTAGAAGAATTTTTAAATACACGCGTGCATAAATGCATTTAAATGTTTATCTAGTAAACTCGGATTTGCAAAAAGTGATCAAAGCAAAAATTTCTAAAACATTTATTCTATTTTTTTTTAGCGCACATGATACAATTTTTATAAATTTTTAATCAAAAATTCATCAAAGAAGTTTGCATTCAAATCATAATTAAAGCAAATAAAGAGTCAAGTATATTTTTATACTAATTAGCTATTTTCTGTTTAAGAAAAAATTTAATTATTATATCAAATTCCATAAGTATACAGGCAAAGGTTTAATACTAATCTCTCTATATATTTCTAATGCGTTTTCTACCTTAATTTAATATAGAATGAGCTGAAAAATCGAATTTGGTATATAGATAAACAATATATATATAATATGCATCTAATAATCAACAGACAAAATAAATATTATGTACAGAAGCTCTTGAACAAAACAATAAATAAACACTCTATTTTGTAGATTTCTCTATGAAAGAAAGCATGGTATAAGCAAACCCTTGGATATCACAAATTTTTTGATTCTTTTATGTTTTTTGCCAATAAAAAAAAATTATATATTATAAAGTTATTAATATATTAACTAGCAATGATTTACTTGTCTGAATTAATAATATAATAAGTAATAAACGCTTCTTATATTTCTTTTTAGACGCAAAAAAGAAAATTTATAAAGAAGAATAGGTTTTATAGGATTATTTGATACCGATTGAAAAACCAAATATGGTCTAAATAAACGTATTTTTATATAAATGCTGCTAAGTAGTTCTTTTTATTATAAAATCTATAGAATCATGATTTTTATTGATACCTTTTATCAGATTCTTATTTTACAAATAAAATTTGATGTGCTTTAATCTAGAGCTCAAAGGTTTAATATAAAAACTGAAAATTAATAAAGCTATTTTTTTGTACTTATTTACTAATTGTTTTAAGATTCTTATCTTCAGAAAATAAATGATTTCTAAATAAGCTAATCTAAAGTGTGTAAATATTTATAAAAATTAAAAATAATCGATAAAATTGATAAATACTTTGAACATAATATCAAAACTAGTAAACTATTTGAGGAGAAATATAAAACAAGCGATCCCCACAAAATATAGATGCTATAACTATAATAAAATCAGTGTTTTATATGACGGAATTGGTAACGAAGTATTTTAATATATCCAAACAATTCTATGATTCTTTTATGATCATGCTGTTCGATTAAAAAAAATAAAGAATAGTTAAGCTATCATGTTTTACTTGTAATTGAAGAAAAAGCCAAATTTAGCCTCGAGTTACGTTTCTTGATGACTTCATAAATAAGATTGATGTTTATTATCTAGAATATATGATTTTTTGTGTGTATTTATAAAATAAACAAACTCAATATTACTTAATGATTTAATTAGCTAAATAAGGACTATAACTAGAAAAAAACATACTAAAATGATATCAATATTAATTTACAAAAAATTCATTAATATTTATTATTTTATGCATAGAAAAATTTCGCAAAATAAATAATGTGTTTTTTGGAAACATAGCCATAATTAAATTAACGCTTTATAATTTAGAAAAAGCTATTAAAATATATATTTTTTATATACATTTATTATTCTTTCGGCATTTTTTTGTTATATAGGTGTAGAAGCTATCCGGTAACAAAATGATAATTGCCTAATGAGAAATTTTTATTATTTAAAAAAACTAATTTGCTATTTATAAAAATGTTTTCGATTATGAATTTTTCTGGTGTAATATCGTAGTATATTAATAATATTCAATGCAAATACTTTTTAATATAAAATTTAATAGTCATTTATATAAAAAACTAGAAAAAATTTCCTAAATTGGTTTTTTTTATTGAAAAATCCTTTCAATAGGGTTTAGCAAAGCTTATAAAAATCGATACTTACGATACTGTATTTATAAATTCAATAAGAAATACAGGCTTTTAAAGTAAGCAGTATTTTTTTTTGCGAAAATCATAGATATGAAATGTAAAGTTAAAAGATTTCAGCTTGTACAAGAACAGTTGTGATTAGTATGATGAATCCCCAATACTTTCAAACTATTGTTCATTATAATTAGATTTTCTTAATTTTAAAGATTTTACCTATTTTACCTATTCTTAAATTTTCGATTTGTAACCAATAAATAAAATCAATTATATTTTTATAACTGATAAAATGCACAATAAAATGTTTTTCGGCAGCCTGAAAAATATAATATAAATCATCTTTATATTAAATTGTAAAAATACCTAGAGCTATAAGCTTATACAATATTTCTTACTAGTTTTGCTCTGTAAAACATAAATTGATATTTAAAAAATTATTATTCAAATAAATTTATTGTAAATATGTTGAAAAATATCAAAATTTCATCCCTACGTAAATTTTCTTGACCATTTGTGTATTACCATATAATTTATTTTAAAAATATAATTAAGTTTATGCATTAAATTTATTTATGGGTTTATATTATCTCTAGCCATAAAAAAGCGCATACTGAAAAATTTATATTGATTTTAAAAGGCTTGCTAATAACATATTAGAATAATATTTTAAATATACTATTTTTCAATCTAATTTTTCTTTCAAGATAGATAAACATAACTAAATTCTACATGGTATTGTTTTTACGTCGGCCTAAGCTTCAGCTTTATATTTATTATGTTGTTGCTTTAAATTGGTTTCATTTTTTTTGATCGCTTTATTATTACCATAAAATCTTGTTGATTCTTATTTTTTTGTACTTCTAGTTAATTATTTAATTCATGCTCAAATTACAAGTTCATACACTTTTCAGCATAAAATATGTTTATTATATATAAACGTAAATTTATTATTTTTTATGCTTAACTAGCACCCATGAAAAATATCTTGGATAATGCAATTGTTGTTTCCCTAATCAAAACAATAATTTTTTTACCAATACATTTTCATATTTTTAATTGAAAGCCGTAAAAGAATTATTTAACGAATAAATTCTGAAATATAAATTTAATTGGCTCTGCTGATACATTGTAAATTGTATTTTGATAAATGTACACTTTTTTTAATATCTAAATAAAAATTAAATATAAGCATGATAAATTCATAAATTTATTGAATTCTTGTCTGATCGATTATTATCTTGGGATGTGTATACATTGAAATAATAAAAATTATAGATCGATTTTACTATTTACATCCCTTCTTAGTCCCATGAGCTATACATGGAAACACATATTCAATATCTTAAGCTACTGATCGGTTTCAAAGATTGTTTCTACATCTTATTTAAAGAATTTTCAAGGAATTCTCGCTGATTTAGGAATCAAAATAATATACAATAATTATCAGCTAATCTTAGTATTTTAGACTGTAAGCACATTACTGGTTATGAAATTTTGAATTTTCTCTTTTATTTCAACCTATTGGTATATATATCTTATACATCAATTTTAAGATATTTAATAAGTTTAATTTTATGCCAATCTATAATTTTGGCTAGAAATAACTCTATGTTACTAATTTTTAGAAACATAAAATGTTTATTGAAAATTCGAGCTAAAAATTATAATTCACGGATCCCCACAAAATATTTTCTATTAAATATATACAGTTCTATCGATAAAAACGGTAACATCTATTTCTTTTGTTTATATTTTTTATAAATTAATTAGCATCAAATAATATCATTAACGTTGATGTTTTATTGAAATTTATTTTATATACAAAAATCCGAATACATATTCGCCCAATTTACTTCCATTGATTTTGAAATATGTATAGTAGCTGTAAATTAAGAAGCAAAAATAAAATCTAAATATTAGTTAACCCAGATTAAAAATAAATTACACCAAATTTTGTTATCAGATCGATTTTTAATATGCTCGTAGATTTATAAAAAAACATACTATATATTGAATTCTGAAAATTACGCATATCTTATATAAAATATGTTTGATCATTTTATTTATTTTTGGTAGAAGAAGACAATATAATTATTGTAGGTTTATGATTTTAGGCTGTGTATACAGGATGGCAATAGTATAGTGTTTATAGAAGATTTATTTGCTTAAATAGTTTTTTTTTTGTAAGATGATTGCAGTGTTATGTAATCATTTGTGAATGATTATTAGCAGATTCATACTATAATTTCTTAAATAAAAATTGTCTATATAGCGCAAATATAATTATATTAGATCGATATGTAAACAATTTATTAAACCATACTAAGATTTGCTGTTAAATTATCTTGTCTTAAAAAAGTATTGTAGCAAGAATTAGACACTTTAATATTCTTGATTGTATTTTTAAATTATAATATATAGAAAATTTACAATATAAAATATTCATTAAATTATTTAAAAAATAGATTATTAAAAATCCATTTTTATTCCAGTCATATATGATACTTATAGATATTAAGAAATGATTATAGTAAAAAAAATTGCATTCGTAAACATGAATACATGGTTTTTATTACATTTATTATAACTTCCTTATATTAAATTTAAAAGAATATCTTTGATAAAAACGTCCATTATATGTAATTCTCTTGAATGCGATATTTTCACGTTATGATAGGTACTTAATTTTGTAAAAATTCCTTTGTGTCATTAGGATAAGTTCTTTAAAATATATTGAATTTAATAGTGAAATAAGTGGATCTTAAATTATTTTGCTTTATTAATGATATTTTATATAATAAAACAG
Organism: Rhyacophila brunnea; assembly: GCF_057557595.1. Lineage (NCBI taxonomy): Eukaryota > Metazoa > Arthropoda > Insecta > Trichoptera > Rhyacophilidae > Rhyacophila > Rhyacophila brunnea. The sequence continues at coordinate 1,371,998 of NW_028233352.1, forward strand.
TTTTTTGTTCTTTATGATGAGTGCACACAAACTAAATATGTCTATTTTATTCTAATTTACAGTTTAAAAATCAAATTTTTATATTTTTCGTGCCGTTTTTCGGTTTTTTTCCATAAATTCTATGTCTATATAATACTTTTGCTTATTTATGGGATAAGTTTCTTTTTATCAATTTTATGTACTTAGACGTGGTCAGCCCATTGGGAATATTGCACAACTACTTGATGCATCTTTTGACACCTTCCTCTGGTCTATCACATCAACCGCTCTTCTTCTCTCAAATGACTTGAATTCAAGTGTCTTGCCGAACGTGAGAACTTGCATGTATGCTTCTATTTCGTTTGGGGATTTTAACTTTAATTATAGATACAATATTTTTTTATAAATAATTTTCAACATAAAACAGAAATTATATAAATAAATATGATTGGTATTTGACTTTCATAGAATCATAATATTGATTATTTTATTCCAATCTGCGTATCATAGCATATAAATAATTTAAGTGTAAATACAATATGAGATGTATGAACTACAATAATGGTTTAAATAAAATCTATGAAATTATAGCAAAGAATATTTTAAAAAATTTGTAATTTTATAAGATACTATAATCATGAGATCATGCCATTTTATATTGTTCTATATGAATTTTAGAATATTAGCTCAATTTTAATAAAGGTCTTTTTTTATGAGAGCTTCTATTATCTTTATTCCCGATTAATTATAAATACACATATACATACATTTTTAATATAACCTTTTTTTAATAACACAGCTTTTTTTTATTGTAGCTGGAGTCGGAAAGTTATCATAAAATTATACCTTCTTACTTAAAAAAATGTGATTAAAAAGAAAAATACAATATTTAATGTATAAATCATTGTGAAAACACATTTTATAGCATAAAATAAACTTTAAAAAATGATTTTTTATAGCCTAGATATTTTTAGATCAACTAGATGTTTGAATAAATGGGATGATTTTTTTTAATATTCAGTGTAAATAAAAGATGTGGTTTGGATGTGAAGTAAAAGTATTTTTATATTTTATAAACAAACAGCGAAATATAAAATTTTAGATGGAAGTATAAAAAGAAGCCTTGAATAAATATTTAGGCATATAATAACATATCTAAATCTAAATTTATTACTGACAACTAATAAATGAATGCAAAATTTATATTTTTTATAGGATCGATATTAAATTTTTAATGGCAAAAATATATTTTTTTAACCAGATATAATAATATCTACATTTTGCTTCAAATAATAATTTTTAGTATATATGATATAAAATATTGAATCTATCATCTTAATAGAATAAATTGTTCTTAAAAAAAATTGATTCAAAATATTATTACGCATTATGATTTTGTATCATTTGTTAAGTAAACATACATACATTAGAACTTTTTTTTTCTTACCGGGTAGAATCTTAAATTTTGAAAATAATCTACTATTATTTCACAAAAAATATATTATATCGATTCACTTAGCGAGAATTATCTATTTTTTGAAACAAATAAGATGCGCTAATATCCAAAACCGGAATTATAGAATCATCACTAAATAATATATGAATCATTAAGCTGTCTCAATTCTTATAAAATGACATCATACGCGGACACCAAAATGTTTTATTGAGATCTACACCCTTTTATGAAAAAACTGTATTAGTATTTATAGTCATTGCAATGTTTTGACTATTAAATTTAAACATATTTTGTGATTTGAATCGGTTTTCAAGTTGTTTACAGTATAAATTATGAGCAATTTATGCTGGTAATCTTTGCCTCAAAGACTTTTATATATTGCATCAATTAATTAATTCTTATTTATACTTGTTTATCAAGTGTGTTTTTTGCATATTACTTAGATTTATAAAAACCGAAATCTGTCAGGATAAAATACACATGCACTTTTGACATTGTAAATTCATCACAATTTTCTTTTCTATATTTTACATTTCATCATTATTAATTCCATGCTATTGATTTGCGTACGATATCATTGTTATTACATTTATACATCTATAATTTATACTTTTTAAAGTTCAGAATAAATGATTTTCCTGACTATAAATAATATAATAATAAAATATTTATTGCGCCATATATAACCATATAATGTTACACTTTCTAGAATACTGTAATATTATGAAAAACAGTTTTTTTATGGCTTTTTTATATATATATTAAAATTTTTTAATTCATAGGAACATAATATTACAAATAACTTGGACGCATAAAAGAAATTTATTTACCGAAATAGGATAATTTATTGTAGGCGATATGTTTAGTGTGGCCTTATATATATCAAATTGTATATTAAGATGTGTGTTTCCTATTTTGAATCATTATGCATAAAATCATGGATCATCTTGAGAAAATATATCTTCTTTTAATCCCAACAATTCTATGCTATCATTATTTAAAAATCCTAAAAAACTGTATCTTGAAGCTTTTGTCTAAATTCTATATAAGCTGAATATTAACAGTATTGACCATGTAAATCGGGTCAATGCTACAGGAAACATCTCTAATATAATAAAACAGAATTCAATAGCTTACGTTCGGGAATTGATTCGATTTGCTCCAGCGAAGTGATCATGTGTTTTTTTGTGTAAGATTCTATTGCTGCAATTCTATCTAACACTGTTTGCTGTATATCTTGCTGTTAGGCAGCATTTATTACTTGTTTGATAATTTTACAATGCCCTTTAGTATTAAATTATTCGTTGCTTGAACCAGTTGAAATATAAATTTCAAGCCAAATATTTACACAACAATACCATTACCACTGCTAAGAATGTAGTTTGTTCGACATATTTAACAGAAGAAAAAAAAGATTTCCATTATATATTTACCTGCACACAAATTAATTCGAAGATTAAAGGATGATATTGTTAGAGACGATCTAATTTTGACATAAAATTCACCAAATACCCTGGAAAATATTATATACATTTTCATTTTAGCATGACTCGGATTTTCTTTCAATAGTTCATTTCTACCCGGGGTTCGTTCAATAAAATCATTTTTTAAATAAATGTAATTAAATGTGAGGAATTTTATGGCACGTGTCTATAACAAGCTAAAATTAAGAATTAAAATTTCTGATAATGGAAGAAAAAATAACAACTCCGTATTAATTTATTCGATGTATTTACAGATTTTATTTATGGTTTAAGTTTCTTCTTTTAATGAATTTCTCTACTGAGATGTAGATAGCCCATTAGGAATATTACACAACACCCTTATGCTTCTTTTAACACATTACTCTGATCAATTTCGGTGACCTGGTCTTAATCAGTCAAATAATATTAGTTAAAGTGCCTTTCGATGTACAGGAACTTGCATAGTTACTTCTACTTCATCTGTGAACTTTAACTCCTTAAGATATATTTTAATAAAATTTTGTAACCACCAAAATCCCAAGTCATTATATATGGTTTTAAACTTTCTTGACATATAAAAAATAATGCACAAATCATAAATATAGAATACATTAACATAAAAATGTGTAAATTTATTCACTCTGATACTTCTTTTCTGTATTACGATATAGTATATAAACTTTTATTTTTTCTGTTTAAGTCAAATAAAACATGTATTACCATCTATATTTCGATGAAAACTATGTTTCTTTATAGAAAACTCGATAATAAAGTGCCAATACAAATTACGCTAAATGTTATTTGTAACAATGCTATCCAACAGCACGACTTGTAATAGAAGTCTTATATTTTTATGTAATAATATGGCTATTGTATATTATAATGGCACTAACTATAATTTTAAATGACCATTTATAATTATACACATAAAAAGATTGCAATACGCCCTTTTTATTTTGTATTCTCTCATTCACGTAGAAGTATCTTTCTCAAACCTTATGTTAAAAGTTTCCCCCATATATGTATTTATTTTTGCCTTCTTCTGAAAGTATCATTTAAATTTTATATTACTTGAATCCCTTTATTTGGAACATTTATATATTTATCATATAGAGGAAGGATAAATCATTTTGCAGTAATTATTATGTGTTTCAATTAATTAGTATTTTAATCGAATCTATTTCAGAATAGTATATGATGCATGCATATCAGTAACAGCGTTTCAATTTCAGTAAATAACAATAGTTTAACTGAATATTATTTCAATATTTCTGTCACACTAAAAAACATGATCTAATGAATCAAACAAATTTTAAATCAAGTACACTTAATAATTAGAATAAATGTGTACTTAAGTATAAACTTAAATGCAAATTTCGTTATAAACATATTATAAATCACGATATTTTGGCTTTAAAAATCAAATAATGCCATGAACATAAATTAGATATATATTTAGTCATTTCTCTAGGATTATTTATTTTTTAATCATTGTTATTTTTTCATATATTTATCTTGCATTTCCAAAAAACAATAGAATATATGTATTCTCATGCTTTTTGCACATTTTAATCTGTAATAAATATTTTAATTGTGCATAAAATAATAACAATAAACAATATGCAAGTTATTTAAAGTATGGTTATGTGCGAAGATATAAAAAATATATTCGGATTTATTATGAGATTAAAACACCATGAGCTTTCCTAAATTTATTTTCTATTCTAATTATCTTATTACCTTTTGCACATAATTAGACAAGCAAATGCCTATAAAATAGAATAATATACGTAACTCATTCACATTCATTTCACAGAATCTAAGATACATAATATCTTGTTGGGTCTTATTAAATCAAGTGTTTTCCTGAGCCCTATTGTTTGTAGGGCTATGTTTATGTTTATGCTTCGATCAATATTACTGTTTCATATAGATTTATTTTGGGATAAATATATTTTAAAAACATACTATGCAAAATTTGACTTATGAAAGAATAAGTTATATAAGTAGCGAAGAGCTCGATGAAAATCAAAAATTTAACTTAAAAGAATTCTATTTTGCCAAAGTAAGAAGATATAAAATTTTTTGTGTGAAAATTCATAATATTTATTAGCGGAGACGTATTTTAGAAATATTGCTGCAATAAAGGTAAGAATGTTTTATCCTATAAAGAACTGGATTTTAGAATAATTGCACAATTTAGACAGTAAACATTCTGACGGCATAAATTACAATCCTGAGCCGAAAATAATTTTGTAATATTGAATATTGAAAAATAATTAAACAAATACTAGGCTTTATAAAAATAAGAGCGATACCTAAAACCATATCTGATGAACTAAACAAAAATATAAATCATGTATTAATCAAGTTTCATTCTATACAAATCACTTAACATTCTATTGCATATAAAAATAGTTTTCGATTAAAAATAGAATTCATATTATCTATTTGCAAGATAGATAAAATACGGGTTGAATTTCGTTTTGTATGATAAATAAAAATATCGAATGAAAATTACAGGTGAAAATTCCGTTAATGTTATAATAAATGCCAGGATTGCAACTTTATAAATAAAATAAAAGATACAGAATAATTGAATAAGCGAATTTTTTTATTTATTCTACCCGAAAATTTGCTCCTACTTTATATATAACGTTGCAAAGTTCGGTTTTTAATAATGAACTTAGACTTACACTAAATAGTTTTTTATTCGTTCCATGTAAATCTAATTTTTAGCTTTTGAATTTTTTAGTTTCATTGCCTGCTTCCACATTAAGAAAAAATTTAAAAATATTTCAATTTTTATATATTATAAAAGTTTACGAGAACACAAACAATAAAACTACATTTAAATATCACTATAAGTATATATAATCATTTTCCATCTTTATGTGCTATTTGTTATTGGTCAAATTTTTTTATTTAAATATATTTAAAGAAACTTTCTTGATAGTATCTGTAGATAATTCTAAAATATATGAGTTAACATTTGTATTTAATTCAGCCATTCATTTTAGGAAATTTTATATATGTTTATTATTATAGAGCATCATTTATTTCAATATAATCTATTTAAGAAATTTATGTGATCACCGTATTATTTGATAGCAATTTTACTATTTATTTTATATATGGGTATATTTTTACTTTGAAATTTTTATTTATTAAACAGATTATGGGATACAATCCTATTACAAACATTAAAAATACCTTTCACCATCTCTTCATCTGCTATATCCTCATCGTTATTCTCTCTTCGCTCAAGATTATCAGTTTAATTGCCTTTCTAATACATAGAATTTCAATATATGCCTGGATTTAGTTGGAAATCACAAGCTCTTACAATTTATAATGTATATACATCAAGTATATACAAATGTTTATTACATAATTTCTTATCCATACTACGTTAAAAAATGATTTATATCTTTTAAAGTAAGTTACGTAGTTTTTTTAATTGATGCGAAGCGCATGTTTTACTTAGATAAAAAGAAAACACACGAAAAAAAGTTTAAAAAATAAGGTTACAACGCTTTTAGAAAATATTTTTTATTTAAAAAAATTCTGGAAAGCATAAATTTGTGCAGGGAGTTATAATATAAAAACATATACATGTATTTTTGCGGATTTTTAAATGTGATTTTTATAGTTTATAAACTAGATAAATCTCAAGTGTCTTAAAAACGCAATCTAGATTGTAGTGCGCAGTCCATACACCTCATATATATATTAATAGATATTATACAACAAAAAAATTTAAATATAGCGGACCTCAACAATATTACAAAAAAGAACTTTTCATTCTTGTATGTTTTTTTTTATACCCCATATTATACGTTGCATTTTCGGTTCTAAATATATTCTAGTCAAAAATACTTTTTCTTGAAAATACAATTTAATATTTATTTGGCTATTTATCGCACTTTGAAAAACATAAACATAAAAAATATATGCGTTTCAAACATAATATAATATCTTATAGATAATAATAAAACGTTATTTGCTGAAAAAAATCAGTTATGTCGCATTTATAATAATATAATTAACATGACTAAATTTTTTTAACAATGTTATTCTAATATCATATAAAAAAAATGTTGATAATATAAAACGTGGTACAATTTAATATAACCAAATATTCCTATTATTATGTAATGATTAATCAAACTGCAAAAAATATTGATTTATATTTTTTTAAGTTTATAATACGATAAATATCTAAATGAAACCTTATTTAAAATTTTTATAAAAAAAATCTAATCTGTAAAAATACTTCTATAAGACAAAAAATAGAAGATATAATCGTTCGATTTGTCTCGGGTTTTTAAAGGATTTATTAACGCACGTAAATTTCCATATAAAAATACATAGTTTTGTATATAATGTAGCATTCGATATTTTTAATATTTGACCATATATATTATATTTTTTTTGTCTTAATAAAATAATATTCATATAAAAGATCGATTTTATTCAAAAAAGTTGCAATACTTTTGTCTTATATTACAAAGAAGATTTTTAAAAAATTTCACAATCGTAATTATGAATTTAATAAGTATATTAGTCTTACTACTTTAATTATAGGGGGTTATTATTTAACAAATGCAGCAAAGTATTATATGAATTATCAAACACAACTCTCATTTTTGTAATAATTTTATGTGTCATATGGTAAGTATATTTTATTCTACCTTAATAACCAAAACTTTAATATATATAATTTACGTAAATGCATCTTCAAATTATGTAATTTTATATTTAAAATAATCTCGAAGGGTTGAAATTAGTTATAAACATAAAAAAAATCATCAACTCGCATTAAGAACGTTAATTTATCACTAAATAATTTAGAAATATATAATATCAAAAATTTGAATATTTTATGTAATTGTCCTATAAAAAAATTTTGGTTTTTTTTGGCATCACTAATTATTGAGGAATTAATTTAGTTTACTGAAATTTTCGTGTGTCTAAATTTACATATTGGTTTTTTTTTCTGGTGAATTTTATTTTGCTTTATATTTATAGCTATTAGATCACGTATTTACAGATATATAAAATCAATGTTTAATATTTTAAACCTCAATATTTTGCAAGTGTTATGTCTAATTTACAAAAACCCAGCCCATAGTATTATATATACTCTATGCTTAACGGGGGGGGGTTGAAACTAGAATTTGTAATAGCTAATCGCTTTTGGTATATAATAGCATTCATTTTGCATTTTTAAAATGATGGATTTTAGAGTTTTTACAAATTTTATGCTCTTCCCTTCGATTGTAAGCCTCAAAAAATATATAAATGTATAATATTACAATAATATAGGATGTTAATTAAGAATCATTACATAAATAGTGCTGTATCAAAATAATAAAAAATAAATTACTGTATCTTGAAAAATATGATGTATATTAAAAAAGAAGTATTTTAGCTTGAAAAATGTGCTAATTATATAATATCTATTATGCAATATTCATGTTTTGATGATGATCGAACTAAGTTTTTATGTAAATAAATAGGTAATATATAGGGTCCTCAAAAACCTGAGCGTAATGATATATGTTTTAATCATGGGTATTTTGTATAAAATATTTCTTGCTTGATATCGAAAATATAAGATTAAAAATTTATTAGCAATTAAACCATTACCATTCAGTATAAAATATTTTTTTCTTGTAAGTAAATTTACTTCATGCATTAAAAATTACTCACTAGATCCAGTATTTCATTATTATGAATTATGAGATTCAAATACATTCATTTCTTTCGATTTACAGCAATAAACATTTGACCATACAGATGTATAATTAATGTGATTCTATGCTGCTTTCACTTAGTAAAGGAAAAAAATATGATTATAGAAAAATTATTTAAAGAAGTTATGTGTTATTTTTTTACGATTTAGACATAAACTAAAAGTAAATTATCCACATGATATATTTCTGCATGTCATATCTTATACTCTGCGCCTATAAACCTTTCTAACAAGTAAAATTTTATTAAAAAGGCTAACACGACTTTTCTTGGGGATAAAACTACACATTAAATATATGAATATAAGAACACACTAGGTGTGAATTTGTTTTTACCATTAAGGGGATCTCTAAAATTATTCTTTTTTAAAAAATGTTGTTCAATGCATTTGATTCTTCAATATATTCACCAATAACTAATCAAACAAAAAAAATATTATAATTCTAGATTTATAGTAATTTTCGTCGCATAATCTTTATTTACACATACATATTTATTGGTCAGTTTCTAAGATTTCAATACTTAAAAGCCCATTTAGCAATTATGTGTGCTTTTTAAGCAAAATCAAAAAAAAAATGTTTAAAATTAATTTAAGTAATAAAATCTCGCGTGAGAACTAAATAAAGTAAAGGCTAAATAAAAGAGGGTAATACAATACTAAAACTTGTTTTTTTTATTTATGGGCTAAATTTATAGTCGAAATTTAAGTTTTAGTTCTCAGGCACAGCTTGCTTGATTCTCTGTACGCACAGCGTATTTATATTTTCGGCTATCTTCTACTCTCCAAAGTCTTCTTCAATACCCCTCCTTCTTTCGAAACCTATCAATTCAAGGGTTTTTCTCAATCCCAAAGTTTGAATATATGCCTCAACCTGTTTTGAGACATCTAGTTCCTTCAGGTATCTTTTATAATATCGTGTCGCCTCATAATACGAAGTTATCACATATAAGATAATTTTTGTCTTGCGCTTGTATATTATGTTAGCTCTGATGCAAGCAGGTCATATTTTCACAATTTTTCGTTTTCAACTATGTTTATATTGTCATACTTGACACTCTAATTTCGATCAGAGTGATGCGATTCTACTTTTTGTCATTTACATCAATATCTGGTCTGTCAATCGATAATTTGCTGTATACATTACTAAAACTATAATATTTCTATAAATTAAAAAATGATATTTATGAAAATGATGATTTCACTGAGCTATTCTACAGGTCTAATCACTTCTCATAAAATTTTATAAATGGGCGTAAAATTATTTACTTTTGCGGTAAAATAAATATGCTATGCTTTACCATAGAATTGATAATGATGTATATTTTGTACATGGTATAGCAGAGCTACATGAAAAAACGATTTAAACCTAATTATTTACAGTTTTTTTAGTTTCTTTCGTGTTTTAGGTATACAATATACAGCATCAAAAAATTCTTTTAAATGGATATTGTATCTAAGAAAAAAATAAACAACGTAGATAATACGTTATAATCTATAAAAAAACTACAGAATCAACTAAAAATAAAAATAATTACACAAAGAAAAATCATATATTTCTTTGTGAGCGAATAGTATAAGAACTCGAAATTTATAAATAAATAGCGCAACCAAACTAAAAGATTATATAAAAAGTAAAATGCTTTCTTGCACACAATTTATGGTTATATGACCTTTAAAGTAAAAAAAAAGTCGTAAAATAGATCAAATATCATACATTATTTTATATAGTGAGCCTTCATTTTATATATTGCATGTATATTACTATTTCTGCACTAAAATCTTTGTGGAAATTGCAAAGAACAGGCCTGGAATCTAAGAAATGTATAAAAATCTTACAAAAACTTCAAGTAACATGTTTTTAAATTTAGAACAAAGTTGAAATCTAATTATATTAAATCAGAATTGTAAAAAAACTTCAACGATATGCAAGAAACATTGAATTCTTATGTATAGACGATAAAATTATCTAAAAAAAAACTTTATAATCTCATACATTACTGACGCTACATAAATTTAGAAATTTTTGCGCGCAATTACATCAAAATTTGAGCCCAAATTACAGAAATAAAGCTTCGGATTATGATCTATATACCTGTGTATGTATACTACGTTATTTCTGCGTACTACATATAGATTTTTTTGTATTTTTTGTTTCATAATAAATTCAGCATCCTAAAATTCAGTAATTATGGACACTTTCTCTTGTCAATTGGTATTACTTATTTTTAAAATGTAAAAGTAGCGTTATTAATAAATGCAAAACCACAGAATTAACTGATAAATTTTTCAACTCGATAAAATCAATATAAATACTACAATGAATAGAACTACGATTTCGTCTTTGAATATATTATTATTTCTGCAGCTAATGGAAATTATGCCTTATAATTTTTATAAATCCAAGAGTGTGAATTAAAGACATTAACACGTTTTCGTATGATAAATATGACAAAAACTATGCCTAAAGGGCCGGAGCATTAATGAAAATTAAATTATAATAGATTTAAGAAACTTATATGTAGCGACAAATAGATTTTGAATAAAAAATAATAATCACATAATACTTAATATATTTATGCTGTTCAAAGAATAAAATTTTATGAGCTTATTTAAGTTCAGATCTTATAAAAATAAGATTTAACTATTCAAAATTAAATATATAGCAGAAGTGTTTAATAATAAAATAGAACCATATAAATTGAAACGAAAATGAATTTTAAATTTATAAGCAATAAAAAAAATACTTACAAATCAAAGTAAACGATATTTATCGTTATATTTGTATTTAATATCGGTATTGTGTATTTGCTACTATTGCTTGTATGCATTTTTGAATGTAAAATTAAATTCATGGTAACATTTACCGGCACAAATAAAAAGTAAATTTAGACTATTGCTTTGTTTATTGATAAAAAAAAATTATAATGTCTTGGTTTTTTAAGTAATATTAAGATAAAAAACAACTTCGGACAAGTTGTTTTACCTAGCAAATATATTGAAATTTGCAAACACATTTAAAATAAAAACACAATCTCATTCGGATGTACAGTATCACTTAGCAATTACAAATCCATATGGGTATATATTACGCATAATAGATACTAAAACCATGTTTAAATTTATAATAATACGTAAATCATAGCCTTTTAATAGAAATTATACTCATCATAATTTCGAGAGATTTTAACAATTGCGTTAAGCTAAATACAAGTTTTCAAATGATTTTATCTTTAATAGCTTAATAACACGGGAAATAAAACTGAAACTGTGAAAAAATGTAATCCTTTTAGACAAAAAAAAGGTATTTATATTAAAAAAATTATAGTCAAACGAAATTAATTTTTAAAACTAACCAATATAATTTGTTTTTTTAACTAAAATTAATGTATAAAAGACGGTCGATAAAACGTCTAAGTCTTATTAAATTACATAAACATAGTTTTATTATAAGTTTTACGTTCCGAAGTCATTATAATCATCTTATACATACATTTCTGCACTATAAAATGTAATTTAACATTCAATGTAGATGCCGAAAGTAGAATAAGACCGTAAACAACATGCAGTATACATTTCTTAAGGTTTCATATATTATATTGAAATTAAGGTTCTCTAATACCATGTGCTAAACTTTTTTTACGGCTGATTAGATTAACACAGAATTAAATAAGCAGTTTTAAAATCTTGCAGTTCAATTGATTTTTATAAAATATTGGTATTGTGTAAGACACAATCTGTTTTCGATTATTTTTTATCCTTTTAGTTGAAAAAATAGATTATGCATGGTAATATGTATAATATGTTTGCTAATATACTTATTTTTTATTTATGGGCCATATTTATAGTCGTAATTTTAGTTTTTGTTCTCAGGCACAGCTTGCTTGATTCTCTGTACGCACAGCGTATTTGTACTTTCGGCTATCTCTCCTCTCCGAAGTCTTCTTCAATACCCCTCTTTCTAACGAGACCTATCAATTCAAGGGTTTTTCTCAATCCCAAAGTTTGAATATATGCCGCAACCTGGTTTGTGACATCTAGTTCCTTCAGGCACCTTCTATGATATCGTGTCACCACACCGTCTCATGTCATAACATATGGGATAATTTTTGTCTTAGAAATTCTATCATGATATATTCAATCAAACATGAAATCAAATAGTCAATAAATAAAAATATTTTTGTAAATACGTATTAAATTTGACTTATAGATAACAGAAAGAAGTTTTTTGCTTATAAATAACAGCAATATTCTATTATATAGTATAATTTTAATTTTTAATATTTTCTATGCTTTAAAGGACCTCGAAACTATACTTGCTATCTTATAACTGTTTTATTTCGGGATAAAAGGTATTTTTCTACAATTTTTTCATTCTTTATTTTTTTTATTTTATTTACGATTTCTATTGCTATGAAAAAGATCTTTTATGTTAATTGAAAATAAATAAAGTATATATGAAATAATAACAAGCCGATTTTATATTATCGCACATCAAAAGATACTTCAAATATGCACCGGGTAGCGAACTAGCTTTTAAAAATGGATTACATTGTTTTTTATGGGTATTATTTTTAATGTAGCTTTTTTGTTTATTTTAATTGCATTTTAATTTATAAGTGTTGAAAAGCTACACATAGATCGCCATTTTCCTTATTGTTGTGTCTCAATATTTTCATATGATTCTAATTACTTTAAAAAGGAATATATATATATTACTGATTCATAGTTTGTTTTCGTTTGTTAGTTTTTCTAATTCAAAAGAAACTGTAAACTTGCACTTTTTATATGTAAAGTGTATATCGATTTTTGTGTCATAATATGAATGATTTCTAAAATATGTAATCTTTATGATTGCTTATGCCTTCGATATTATTACTTCCCCTGTACCACATACACAGCTGCAATTATTGCGCTTTTCTGTACAAAATATCTCTAAATTTTTTGCCAACGATAACTTAAAACTATTTTATATGTTTGGCATGGTAGTTCTATGTCTTTCCTACAATAAAAAAAAACTTTATTTTCATCAAAAAAAAATTTTTACTTATATATCACATACATCTAATCTGAAATATAACAAGAATTTTCTTCGACGCATAGAAAAAATTATTACAACCGGGCAACACAAATCAAATATCGAGCTTATTCTGATATTAGTGCAAAAAGTATATGTATTTGTGTTTGTAATGTTAACATATTAATATATTTTCTATATTTACAATTATAATTACATAAAAGAAATATCACTTATATCTCGCGGGTATTAATTTTATAAATATAGATTCTTTAGGCCTCATATACATAATTCGAGCCGTTCTTTAGAATTTAAATCTTTTTTTATGCCCACTTGGCTTTATGTAGTATATTTGGTTTACACAATATAAACTTCTAAGTAATTGAAAGCTTGGATCGTCTATTTTTGTAAATTCTTTTGCTATTTCTACCAAACAAATTTTTTTGTAATATGGATTTATAAATACACATAAGATTTAGAATTATTGCCTTGAATATTCGTTAAAATTAGATTTCGTTATTATTTTTCATCCGATTGCCTCATTTATTAAGAACTAAATTTCAAAAAAGTGTTACCTTTATCGATTATACAAAGGTTATATCACATGTAATACTTGATATTAGTTAGAAATTTATATAAAATTTCCATATTTCTGTGACGATATTTTAGTAATGTATGCGTTCGACTTAGAATCTGAAATTTAAATTATTGTTAGTCGAAATTCTGCCTACGTAAGAATATACAAAAACTCAATGGGCTATATCACAACAAGGTTTTTTATATTATATATCATGCAGTAATGCAGCTGAAACAACTTGAATAATTTTTAGAACGGAATGCAAATAATGCAAGGTAATGTTAATTTTATATGTTTTTCCAAGCAATGACACGATTGACTTGTAAATATTGAAATTCCAAAATATTATATCATAATTAAAATAATGCTTCATACCAAAATAGTAAATTTACAAACTAAAACTCTGCTATCTCTCTAAATTTGAATTTCTGGATAGATATACAAATTATTTTGCATTTCCGATTTATCCATCGTGGAATATACTTTAACTGCCCAATTTTACGTTTTTTATATATTATCATCCTAAAAATTTTGAATTTCATAAAAAAGTGATAAATAACTAATATCAAAACGTTAAAAAAGTATAAAGTATACGATATCAAGTAGCCAAAGAATGAAAAAACAAAATCTACGTACTTTAGATTTAAAAAACACGAAAAATACATATTTTTTGTTTATATCAATCATTAAGGTGATTTTAAATGAAAAAAATAGAGAGAGATTATCTATAAGTATTAGATCATAAAAATATTATGATGTCTTAATGAAATATTGTTTTAAAATCGTTTCAAATCCAAATATTCTAAGCAAAAATGATTGATAAAATGTTATTTTGCATTTGTGAGTATAAATAAGTTGATGCAAAGCTGGTGTAAAAGGTATGAACAATAATTTGTTGCTACTTACAGTTTTATTTTATAATAAATTTTATGAAATATTAATACTATGTTATTTTTTAACACAATTTTTATAAAAAAAAATTTACATACAACGAAAATATATAATTTGTATTAATTTACAAAAAAACTTATGTAAATTTTATTTTAAGTCCATTTTATTTATTCACATTTATATCTTGTCATTTGTGTCCAAAGAAATAATTAAAGTAATCATTAGAGCTTTAGAACTATTTCATAAATTTTTGTTAAAAGTCATATTTATATATTTAAAAAAGGCTGTTTTATTTACAACATTTATAATATGTATAATACATAACTTCTTTCTAGCATAAAATGAATTATTTTTAAAGGTTAAAAAAAATAAGTAACACGATATAGTTTTGTACAACCTTTCTTGATATATGTGTATTTCTATGAGAAGACTTATCTAAAATTCTATTAATAATCTTTGTCAAGGATAAGAAACTGTCTTTCGTTGATAATTGTGATTTAAATATTCAGTCTTATCTTGAATCTATTTAGTTCCGGGAAGATGTATGGTTATAATATTACTGCCATAACGAGGTCATCTAAAACTACAGAAAACATCTAAAAACACCAAAATAACTTTGATTTCACACACCTGTTTTTTTTTGCGTTTAAAATATTTTAATCGCGATGTGCGTTGTATTATGGATTTTGAAAAGAATATTTAACCATGATTAATCCTTCAAGTTTTTGTAGCTTTGCATTCAGCTAGCCAGTTTAATTATTTTGGATAATTTTTAAAATAAAATTTTAACCTGTGATAAAAAATATCATAATATAAATATTGATTGCATTCAACAATATATAGTATACAATTTTAAAAAAATTTTGTAATTTGTCATAAAAAAAATTTGCATAGATCTTATATTTATAAATTAAAGTAAATTCATCAATTAAAAGTATAAATAAAATACATCTAAAATAAGAAAATTGAAAAGTCTGTTTAAATATAAAATTTAAAAACATATATACGTTTTTTCTGTAACTCCTTGTATAATTTTTTTTTAAATTATTCTAAAAGCTTGGATTGGCTATAAAGTGAACTGATGATCCAAAAAAAGTACTTGTTGCGAAAAAATAAGTCTTGGAAAGAAAAAAAGCGATCAATTTTCAACTACATTTTATTTAACTATGCCATATAAAAAATATCATCTATATATAAAACATCAGCTTTTCTAAAAACAAAGTTTTCAAATCGAAAATCGCGATGTAAAGCATTTAAAATAATAAAAAGTTTATATATTTTTATATTAATGATTTCAATGTGTTTAGATTAAAATAAAAATTTTCTGTGTATTATTTTAGGACTATGTGCTATGTATGCTCATACAAAAAACCATATAAAAATTGATAGCTTTGTGTATTATACAATATAAAAGGTTTTGAGTTTTTACATTTTATGCTATTTTAAAACTTGTATTTTTTAGATAAGATCAATTCAACAAATTTTATAGTATCGTGTTTACAATTTTATAAAAATAATTTCTAATAATGAAAAAATTACACGATTATAATATTCTAAATTTGGAAATAAATAATAAAAGAATCACTTGAGATATTTATAAATGCACTAAATTTATGCAAAATATGCTTTATGACAATTATTCAACACACATCTTTATATTATATAATTATTAAATTACATAAAAATTTTAGGATTAAATATTGGTGATACACCCAAATAAAAATTCACATAATGCACGAATATAAATGCTAGGTATCAGCTTTTTCTTTATACTTGAAAATTATACCTATTAATATCCATAAAAAACCTTTTTAATTAATTAATTTTTTTTATGCAAACATAATACTTGTAAAACCTTAAATTATTATTTAATAAAATATGTAAAATTTTAAATGTTTGTATCCATAAATATGCCGACCTTATATTCATATATTACATACAACATGCGAAAATATCATGTTTAAATTATTTTGACTTATTTGCAAATGCATAGAACCCATGAATTAAATACTTAGTTATTTTCAAAAATATAATAAAAACGGCATCAATGCGCAAATAACTTGGAATTTTATATATACACAATAATAAACAAATATTCTGCTATAAATGTCTGAACGTATATAAAATTTTTAAAAAATGCACACAAATTGCAAGAAATTGACATAAGATGCACTGGATTGATATTCTTAGATTGTCCTATTTTTCTACAAATATTTTTTGCATTAAAAGTTCTATTGTAACATTTAAATAATTAAAGTAAATATCTAATGCTATAAACACACACAAAAAAACTTAAATAAATGCCAAATACAGCCTTGTTATATATTTTTAGGTGTTGTTCAAAATGTGTAACTTAGCATTAATTTAATTTATTACGAAAGAAGTAACCTTTACTATTATTATGATATGTATTTTGAATTTTATAGTCTAAACAATCAAAATATATAATAGATTTGTATGTATATAATATACAGGGAAAACGTATAATATACGCTGACCCACTATGAATAAAAAATAATCAAATTTAAATTGTGCATAGAGATTTTATGAAAAGAATGCTTCTTATAATATAACAAAATATCTTTCAGCCCGATCACATATATACCCATAAATATTTATTATATATCAAAATAGAAAAAAAGATTGAATTTTTGAAAGAATAGTTAAATAAAGACACAAATAAAATAATCGAAAATACCTAAGCATTTAAGAATATAAATTATAAAAAAATATTTTTAAAAACGAATTATTTATTATTAAAATGCATTGATTTTTGATTTTTTGCAATCAGTTATCACATTAATTTTCTTATAAAATTCAATCTTTTTTTCATTTTGATATATAATAAATATTTTTGCGTATAATATAAAATTTACTTTCTAAACAATTATCTTTTGCATGAGTACTGTAAAAAATCATTTGCAACATAGCCTTATGATATCTTATATACATTTGCAATATATAAATTAATTTTAACAATTATGTGTGATAATACTTTATCACCATGATAATTAAAAGTTACATGAGAACGACGAAAAAAATCGAAAAGACTATTTCTTTGAAGTCACCTAGAGACCATAATAAAATATACAATGATCCAAAAAAAATAACCGCAAAATTCCAAGATTGTTATTTTGAATTGTTTTTTGTTATAAAAGCATCGATTACATGCAGTAATATATTTATGGACACTAAAGAGAGGCTGCATTGTATAAAGAAATACTTATAAACCATCTGGTAAAATTTAGAGTTGTAATCAGAATAGATGAACAGTACACTCGGAATATAAAATTTCGTTTTTCGAACATATTAGGCGAACAAAACTAAAAAAACTGAATTTTGAACTTGGTAAAACTAACATGCTACAGAATCATTAACTCTGGCCCATTCTAGAGTTATGCAATTAGGACAATTATTTAGTCAAAATTTATATTAAACAAATAACTTCTAAAAGTACTTTATGACACTGTGTAGTAAAGTAAAACTTTAGGTATTACAGTCAACAATATACAAGCAATTTATGCAAAAATTGTGTAATTAGATTACAAATACTGTTTTTTTTGCTATAAAACAATAAAAAACATAGAAAGTTGTAGGTGAACAGAAATTTTCGAAAGCAATCTAAGAACGAACAGAAGGTAAATCATAAATTTATGTAGCGATAATGTGTAAAGGGAAGTATGGATTGTTTGAAAAATTTTTTTATCACTTTTTATATCCTAAATGAAAACATAAAGCTTGTAAGAAAATCTATTTTTTCAAGAATTCCTTGTTAATGATATAGTGGAATTGCGAACTATATCAACAAATTAAACAGAAATAGACGAATATATAATATTTACTGTTTTAGCTATAAAAGAAGCATTATAAATAACCACTGTTTTAGTTATAAAAGAAGCATTATAAATATTTACTGTTTTAGTTAATAAAGAAGCATTTAAATGTATAGTAAAAGAAGGAGAAATATAAACAAAAAAGAACCTTAATATTTTATGGCATGGTATATGTGGTTGATTATAATAGAATATGGGTTTAAAAATAACCACATATCCTAAATCTTATAATACCACGGTTACACATCTAATTAGAGAAGAAGGTGCCAAAAAATATATAGATAGCAGAATTTTGCATTAGAAACACCAGAAGAGCACTAACTTTAGATCACGTGGTTTTAAAATAGATAAAAAATAAATTTAACAATCAAAAGGAAATTAGTTCTGCTATAAAAAGCACAAGTAAAGGTTCTTCAGAAAAATAATAAATAAGAAATATATTTTTGAAGACGAAGAAGAAAAGAAATTCTTCCAAAAAAATTCTTCACAATATATACTAGAGATTTATATGATTTTCTTGTTATTTCATCTTATTACTTTTATTTTTATGTAATTTTTAAATATTGATTCCTTTTAAGAAATTTAGGTTATAAGAGCATAAAATGGGAATTTACTAGCTTATAAAGAAAACTTTATAGATGTAGCAGTAAATAAAGAAGATTTTGGTTTGATTCAAGTATAATTATAAGTAATTACATAAATTTATGCTTTTTTTATTGTAACATTACAGTTATCAATCAAGTTCACAAATATAAGCATTCTGATCAAGTGGAAGAGAAAAGCTGTCCCCCGCAAAGACACATATATAATAACAGAAATTAAAATATTGGAGGTTTTTATGGTGCAAAAAGGTAGTATATGTATACACAGCTTGTATGTATTAACTAGTAACATCACATATGGTATTATATCATATAACAGCATCCCAAATTTACAGTTGATTGAAATCATAAAAGTTATTTTGTATATTAAAAAACCATAGCCAGCTAAATTAAGAGAGCTAATTCATGCGGCCATATGCACGATGTATAATACAAGAATTTCTGATTAAAATCACTATACAAAAAGATTTGAAGAAATAAAATCGCAACTATCATACATGGTATAAAATCCAAAAGGTATTATATAAAAGATCTATAACTCAGAATACAACAGAAAAAAAATTAAAGGGTGATTTTTGCCTAAAATATATCTGAAATAATTCATGGACAGCTAAGATACAAAATTGACCTAAAGAAGTTATATTGAAATTATTTATTTCAAAAACATCAAAAATGGCTCGTAAAAAATATATTCTACCATATCGTATAAAGTAAAATATGGGAGGATTCACTGGATTTGAAAAAAACAGAAAATTTCAATATTTTGTAAGTTATAGGGAAAGCTTGAGGAAAAAGACCATACTGATTGAGATCGACAAATTTAACATTTAATACTTTTTGAGAGTAGTTCTTAGTATAAAAACCAAAGAAAGATATACAGAAAACAGACGAATGATATAAAAAAAGCATAAATACTTCTAAGAAGATTATTGCTAGAGGTTTTATTACGATTTTACAATAGTTTTAGGAAAAAAAAGATCAATCATATATATCTACGGTAGAGTCATACCAGAGTAAAAGAAGGAATGAAATAATCAGAACAACATTTAGAATATCATTATTGGATACAACTGACATCTTATAAAAAGCTCTACTTCTAATTCTATCTATATAATATATAATGCATACATCAATAGAGTGAAAACATCGTGTGTAATATACTTAAGCGAACGATGCGTTTGATTTATAAAAAATAACCTATGTTGAATATAAAATATATATGAAAAAAAGACAACACCTTAAAAACGGACAAATTTTTTGGAAGCTAAGTGAATGTCTAACATTATAAAGGAAAAGGTGGCAAAAATATATCGTAAGAATGAGAAAAACATTTAATGTTAAAAGAGTCGGGGTATATACGCTTAACGCTGGTTCTTACAAAACGATTTGAATGATGTTAAGATGTTAAATTTTTATTTTAAGGGGTGAAAAGGTTTTATTGCAGATTCATAACATTATATGATGATATACCAAACCCATGGCTATACAATATTACATCATTCAATTTTTGAATACCATACTAGTGTTTTCATCTAGATTACCACATAATTTAAAGACCATAGATAAACAAACTTTTTTCTCAAAATATGATTATAGTCAAATTTTTGATAAACAGAATATATATCTACAAGCATATCCTGATATGAAGATATACAGTTTATATGTATATCTCAAAGTTTTTTTGTTACTTTTATACTCTTTATTGCATTCTTTCGAAAGCAAAAGAAAACATAAGCAAAACCCACAGTATTGTATGCATATTCATATACTTAATTATGCTAATAGCATCATATTCTTTGTGTTTATTGATTTAAATTTCGAACATAATTTTTTTTTGTGATTACATACTAAAATAAAAGCAGTCGCTCCTCCGTTTGGCTAATCCGCGTTAGGATTAAAAGCTCTAAGCATTCGACTAAATATTTTTTGTGCTCAAACAAATGATCAATGAATTATATTTTACTATAATATTATCTGTTCACCTTAAGCAAATTTTATTTTATTATTCGTTCTATTGTGTCCACAATAAATTAATATTGGTCTTTTTTAAAATGTATATAAAGTGTTCTTAATATTTATTTGTACCGTAAAAAAATATATATTGATTCATTTGCATGTGCGATATATGTTTTTATTCAGGATAATTAATTAACACTAAACTAAAATCAAATATAAAAACGACTTTTGTCACATTTTATCGATGTATTATTATTTAATCGTAACTAAAAGGCTACGTTATATTTATATTATAACATATTATGAAAATAATAAAATTTACAAGCTATTTTGATGTAAATTTTCGACCTTTTTTGGTACTCTAGTTAAAATTTTTAGAACTTAATAATAAATTGTAATATCTATTATTTTTTCTGTTGAGCGTAGGAAAATAGCAAAAAAAAACAAACGGAAAATTACTTGGAATTCTAATAGATCTTGAATATAAAAAATTAGCTAGGATTGTTTGTTAATTTCAACAGAGAATATAAATAATTTAATAATATTTAGTACTTTGTTTGGTAAGAAACATAAAATCACCGCTTATCATTCAATTCTGTTGCAAGCTTTTTTAAAATTACCTTAGTATAAATAAGAAAATTGATATTATATTCTAGAATTGTACATAAAATCACAAATAAGTTTACAAATTGATATATACGCTGTTCTATCTATATACACTTTATGTGCTAGAACAATATATGTCAAAAAATCTCGCCTATAATTTATTTTAAAATTTTAATTAAGGCTAATTTTTTTTACTGGTATCTAATATATTTCAATTTCTTGTGTATTTGAAAATTTATTGTAAAGGTAATAACTTACCCTCGCATAATTCAATATATAATAAATTGTGATCCACTAGCCACAAAAAAAACCAATATTCTATATTAAGATTCACAACAAAAGTGTTTTTGCAATAGAACTTTGTATCGTAAGAACTTTTATGCATAAATGTTCTAAAAAATATTGATACTGTAATAAAATTCATAGAAACAATGTAAGCAAATATCAATAACTCTAATGACTGTTATAAAAATAAAACAATGTTTATTATAATTAAAAACATGTACAAAGCATTAGATACCATTATTTTTTGATTTAAAAAAAAATATGAATATTTAGCTTTAAAATGTCACGAACCAGGTTATCCATATATTCAAACATTGGGATTGAGAAAAACCCTTGAATTAATAGGTCTCGAAAGAAGGAGGGGTATTGAAGAAGACTGTGGAGAGGAGAAGATAGCCGAAAGTATAAATACACTGTGTGTACAGAGTATCAAGCAAGCTGTGCCTGAGAACAAAAACTAAAATTACGACTATAAATATAGCCCATAAATAAAAATTACTTTAGCTTTAAATATATCTAATTTATCTTATAATTTTAGTTTGTTATGAAATACTTTTATATCCCCAGATTATAAAATAATAATAAAAATCTTACTGTTATATCTTTGTTAATTATAAAATATGGAATTGCCATTCCATCTATGTTCAAATATATCAAACTATAATCGATTAAATAATATAAATTAGTATATATGTTTGCAATGCATTTTAGTCATTTAAAAATATCTTTTGGGCCATTTCACATATCATAATGTAAAAAAGTATAAATAATCTTGAAAAAAAGTAAAATTTAAGTCTATTTAGATTTCATATTGCTAATTTTAGATTCCAGAAAAATTCTTATCTTTTATAGAAGATAAATTTATAGGTATGTTTGGATTATATAAAGATAATTTTATTTTCTATATGAAATGATATATGAAAATAAGTTATTCTTCTTTTTATTTTGGTTAATGATTTAGAATATTTAATCACCACTGCATTATTATTGCATACAAAAATTATTTCTCGAAAATTTAAAGTTTTCTTTATGGTATTATACATTGAAAATACTACAAACAAAGAATATATGCTTAATAAATTTCAAGATATTTTGAGGGTTATATTTCACGTATGATAATATTATTTATTTAGAAGATTCAGTATGAAATAAAATAAAGGTATTTATAGATTTTACACTAAAAGTAATATATACTAATTTAAATAGAACATTAAAAGGGTACCTTTGGTTAGGTATTAACGAATTTAAAAATATATTTTTAAAGTTATTAATCTTTAAAATAACACCCGATGCAAAAATTGTAGCTTTTTTAACAATTTATATGGCTTTTGATCATAAAAAAATAACCATTTTTGTTATGTAGCTGTTTCAATATTTTTTTGTGTGATTTAATCGTCCTAATTTAGATAATTCATTAACGAATATTCCAAATTCATTAGTATTATATTGTGCAGAAGAATGTATGCTTTTAAATTATTATATTAAATATATCAATTGGATTTTTTATAATATAATGATTATATCACACTATTGCTCATGAATTAAGATTTTTGTTCATTACATTATTGTCTTTTTCATCTTTTAAAGATATTTATTTCCTTAGGGCTTAACTGATTTTATATTTTAGTTTTATTGTACATCATAATATCTATATGTAGATGTACCCATAATAATCAAAATTTCGCGAGAAACAAAATACATATACTCATGATAAGAAAAATAACCGAATGCATGTAAAACATAAACACAATATATTCTCTTACGATCGTCTGTTATGTTACAACTGCGAATACATTCATGACTGCATCTTTCTTTGAATTAGGTAGACTATGATAATAAGTATTAAAAGTATTAAACTATAGGACACTATATTTGTTGAATTATGCTAAGTAAACGTATATTGTTAATGTATAACGCAGTTTAATAGATGGCGTATTCTAATTTTTTTATGCGAAACTTCTGTCAAATTATTATGCATTTTTACCAAATTCGTTTGATTGCCTCATAATTTTCCGTTTGTTTAGTTTTATGATGAATATACATATATTGTACTGTGTTCATTTTATTACTAAATAAGTCTGATATATTTTTCTTTATTGAAATATTTACATAATCAATTAAACTTCATGATGTTCAATTTTCCCACAATTGAAATTATTTCTATTTTAAAATCTCATTTTATTAGTATTATAGGTGATTGATTTTTATTTTATGGATGATTTGATTTTTAGCTTTTTATATGTGTTCTAGCAGAACTTATGATCGCCCTATATAACAGTTTTGGCTTTTACTTCTTTTCACCTCATCATCTTTACAACTTTCCTCATTACATCTTTATCTCTCAAGACTTATATGTTCAAGTTTATCTCAATTTTATTGTTTGTCAGTATCTCTCCGTTCAGTTGGCATTCCTAACTTCTAATATACGTATAAACATTCCTACTATTAATTATTATATTTAATTCTATTTAATTCTATTTAATAACTTAATATGCATAAACAAACCCCATTCAAACGCCGACTACCGCCAAATTTCAAGATGTAGTCTGTTTATGGCAGCAGCATTTTTTTAAAGAAAAGATGTTCATGTTCTTGCTCTATAAGTCAATCTACAACTAGTCTCAATAAGTTATTGAGGCTCAAAATTTAGTATAATGAACTAAGAGATTGTTGTTTTATTTGTTCTGTCCACATCTTTGAGCATATTTGCAATATTTGATTTTTATTTAAGGGCTATATTTATAGTCGTAATTTTAGTTTTTGTTCTCAGGCACAGCTTGCTTGATTCTCTGTACACACAGCGTATTTATACTTTCGGCTATCTTCTCCTCTTCAAAGTCTTCTTCAATACCCCTCCTTAGCATATTTGCAATAGACATATTTATTATAAATATAAATATGTAAGATTTTAATGTGATGACTTGGGATGGGATGGTCACAAAATATCATAAAAAATATGTTAATGAGTTAAAAATACAGGACGAAGTAGAAGCATACATTTCAGCTCTCACACTCCGCAAGACACTTGAACTCATCTCATTTGAGGGAAGAAGAGCAGTTGATGAAGATAGATCAGAGGAAGGTGTCAAAAGATGCATCAAGGAGTTGTGCAATATTCTAAACACGCTGAACACGTCTAAATAGATAAAATCGATAAAAAGAAAATTAACCCATAAATAAATAAGAAGAATTTTTGTAAGATTTCAATATTTTTAGTTGACCTATATTAGGCATTAAAAAAATGATGGAACATTTAAATATCTTAATAAATTGAAATCTTTGTATACCTTTAACAACCTTTCAATAGTGTATATATGCACGAAATCACGGTTTCATTTATATTTTAGATCATTTTATATACAATACGCTGTTAAGGTTTTTTTAATTTAATAATATTGGCCGCATAAGATCTTGGTAGTCTGTGCTATATCATGTATATTACTAATTCGAAATATTTATTGTGAAAAAAATACAATAATCTATATTTTACCACACGACTACATCTTTTTATTTCTTGACTAAAAACATTAAATGATCCGGCATATCTTATTTCCACATCAAATTTCACCATATTAACATATTACTGTCTATTTCAGTTGCAAAGTGATACACACCTTTTTTTAGAATAAATAGCTATTCGATAGCCATATAATCTCTTTAGAATAGATATCTAGTTTTATGCTAAGTTTTTATGACTCTATATTAAATTAAACGTGATTTCGGTTACTTTCTTTGGGAAGAAGTTTATTATTTCACCAAATAATAAAAAAATTATTCTTCTGATAAACTTTGATGTCAGATTAACTTATATGTATCATTATATAACGGTTTTTAGTTTACTTTTATAATTTACGCCTTTCAATGATAAAGTAGTTCAATTTTTCCTAATAATATTTAAAAAAATTAAATTTTTCTTATAATACAATGAAAAAAATATAGCTTAGACGAAATTATAATGCATAAAATGTATTAAAATTCAACCAAACTAAATCACATGGACAGAATTTTTATAATATTTTTATTAATACACACTAAATTAAAAAACTACATGGGATTAGTTTCGAAAATAACAAAATATAATGCTATAAAAAATAATATTGCTATCTGTATTATCATTTTTGACAATAAAAAAACACTAAATTTGTGTAAACAGGCTATAAAAGTACCTAAAAATCGATTTAAAACATTTTTTGTATGGTGCTATTCGAAGCGAGTAGAAAAAAATTGATAACTTTATGTTCTTGCAATAAATTGATCAACTAACAAAAAATTAGAATATATATTCGAAAAATGATAGCAAAAAAATATAAACTTTTTAACAATAAAGCAAGTGTCCATACTTGACGATTTTATAATTCAAAAATTTTTGTTTTTTATTTTTCCGCAAATATTTCCGTAAAAATATAATATTAACTACAATTTTTTTATATATTTTTTTATAATTTATGCGCGTTATTTTAATAAAACTAAAAAGTTACTTTATCATAAAAAAAGCTGTTTAAAATTTATTTTAATGATATCAGTTCTAAACTAGTTAAACCTATATTTATATAGGTCATAAAAGTAGAAATTATATTTATCTTTTTTTTTAATAAATTTTACATTTTAAAATCATTCAATTTATTCAACCTCAAAATGATTATGAAAGTTTATTTTAGCTAGTTTGTATTTGCAAATAGTATGTATCTATTGTAATCTAAGATTATTACAATATTCACTTTCAACCAATAAATTTACGGCTTTTACAAGTGAAAATATAAATTTAAATCTATATAATATAGTTTTTTTATTAGCTAATTCATAGATTTCTTTTTTTTAAAAAATTCCAAAATAAATTTGTCTCCTGTTCTCTAGTGAATTTTTTAAGCTTTTAATATATACAAATTGAGGTTCATATAGTCTGTATTTTTGTATTAGGTTTTCGTTATGGTAAAATCTACTAGTTAAATGGCTTAGTATAATACTTTAAAGTATAATAAAGTTTACAAAAGTATCAATGCTAGACGAGACCAGCATTTGCGATACAGAGCCCAATTATATGAGAAAATTAGGATCTTATGTAAATAACATCAATAGCTATATTTTTAAGGTCCTAAAAATATATATAGCTTAGGATTTGAAATCTAAACAATTTAATGTTTTATATAATCTATTCTCGAGTAGGACAAGTATAACAAAAATTTTTAGTTTTCAATTGATAAATAGAGTAAAATTTTTCTCTTTTAAATCAGCTCTCGCAATATATTTTACATATATCTTATACTAAACAAGTAAATTTGACAATTAAAATATTGCAAAAATGTTTATATTTTGCATCAGAAATATCTAAAACTTATTTATTCATTACAAGACTGCAATGCTTATTGTAAAAAAAATTACAGTACAATCTAAGAAAAATTTGTTGCATCTTATTATATATTATAGATTTTTGATTTTAACTTTCCAAAATTCTATATGTTCTATTTTGTTCTAAATTATGCATATTTAACCCCGATTTTTCATATTGATCGCAATTATTTACCCTACAAAAATTAACATAAAAAAAACAAGATAGATATTTTATATGAATATAATACTAGAAACTAAATTCAAGAAAACACCTTAATAACTTTGCATTTCTAGATCGTGATTGCAAATCTTACTTTTTAAAAGATAAAATGCAAAAAACTTAATATCTTGAAGCTATAAAATTTATACGAAGAATAGAAGTCAATGGAAAAAAAAATCTCGAATCGTGTAAAATTATTCTGTTATTTTCTATATACGCCTATTTTTTAGCATAAACAATGTCGTCATCGCTGTTCTAATGCGCAAAGCACATGCAAACACATTTAAAAAATATTTTTTCTTCTATTATGTAAAGCTCACCAGACATCTATTTCTGTCTATGTTTAAGCCTATTAAATTTTAAATATTGTTGCCATTCGATTAAAAAAAAAATTATCTTACTATTTGTAATTCCAACTTTTATATATATATTATTACTAAGGCAAAAGAACTGCTAGAAACAGGTGAATTTTTTTTTCAATGCATAAGTCTAACTATATTGGCTTATAATCGACAATTGTTTTCTAAGACTCTTCTTTTAATAAAAGAACACTGTTATCAATGAATTATAATCTAAAATTCATAGAAGGTCGTTGCCAATAAAAAGTAAAAGAAAGGGTGTAACTAATAAAATCATTTGTTCATATACGTGTTCTATAAGAATAGACTTATTTTCTCAGTTCTAACTTGTAAGCAAAATAATAATGAATTTCATATGCTTTCATGACTTTTTTAAAATGCTAGCAATAGCACTTATATATCGAGGGAAGATAAACAAATTCTGCTGGAAAAACTACCGATTCACATCTGCTATATTCTGTATAAAAATAACAATTTTTTTACAATTCATGTAAACAGCATACAAGTAAAAAATTCATCATGATTTAGTTTGAAAATATTTTAAACCGGCATAATAAGTCATGTTGTGACTATGAACGTTCAATCCTCACCATATCAGAAATCTATAAATTCTATGAATATGAATTATAAAAGCACATAATACATTAGAATATAAAAATGGATAACAGAGCCATTATTCCGAACAATAATAACAATACCAGAAGACAAAATGCTTTAAGATTCTGTGAAACAACTACGATCTTCTTTCAAAATATCAACCTAGATAAAATTTTTATAGATTTGCTTGAATTTACAGCTTTTAAGCATTGGTTTGTGTATATAAAAAATTAAAAATTTACACATCTTAACTTTTGCATAAATTTGTTAGATTAACGCTTTCGGCTTTTATTGAAATTAAAAAAAAGACTGGTAGAAATTTTTTCGTATTTTATTATTAGATTGATCTTCATATATTTTTTAAATTTTAAATTTTAAATTTTAGACCTCAGTGGATTAGGTGGAGCAAATAAATACAACGATTAAAATGCGCTAAGATATTTAGGTTCCAATAAATTTCCATATATTACTTTTATGTTGTTACTTATGTTTTTACATTTATGCTATTTATTTGGTGCCCTCTTATCTATAAAAAGCTTGATGTATCAATATTTTCTTTTAAGGTATTTCGAAGATCACAGAAATCAACTTAAATTTTATTATTTATCGTATATACATATATATTTAATAGGCTGCTATACTGATCTTCTCCAAATATTTCATAATTACAGTAGTTACCAATTATGGTGCAGTATATAATTTTTTTCGTCCAAAATAATTGTTTGAGAATTATCTTTATGTGAAAAGAAAATATTGGCCTTTTCAACCCTAATTATGTTGTGTTTTTTTATTACTTTTCTTGCGTTTTTACGCATTAACATTTTTCACTTACAAATAATATTTTACATCGATAGTTTTAAATGTTTTATGATAGAGCTGGTTAACAAATTGCAGGACAGACTTGATTCTGCTTTTTTTATAGGATTATCTTATCCTAAAAACATATTTTCGAATTTTTGAAGGAAAAGTCGTGTTATTTTTCACCTTGAATCTTCAATAAAATAATTGTGGGGTTTTTCACTCCACACGCAAATCGATTAAGAGTTTATAATATAGTTCTAAAATACCAGTATACAAGTAATACAGAATACATTTGTTTTGCCGACATACACTAAATGTAATCTTTTGTTTATAAACATACATTTGATATTGCGCTAAGATCCCTAATCTGATTATAAAACGCAAGTGCTGGAATTATAAGTCGGTTTTTTATAATGGTGAACTTTTTTTAGCAGCAATACAATATTGGGCGTAAAAAAACTTAAGTCTTTATGATGATTCTTACGTAAAAATGTATAATATTTTAGAACATATATTTAACGTAATTATTTTAAAAAATTATTATTACATTGGTGTAAAGTTTTAAAATGATACCGTTACATATAACAATATTTAAAATTGTTTGTAATACTTAGTATGTTACATTTTTCTGATATGTTGTGCTGTTACTATATGTTTGTAAAAATTATAATATTTTTCTCTTTTGTTTATGTATTTTCTAAAACTTAACTATATTACAGGAATATATATGCGAGAAACTTAATTTCATGAATAAATGTTTCTCATTATGGGTTTTCAGTAGATATTAAATTTAAAACAGCGAAAAAATGATCGAAATTTCTTGAAAAAATATAAATAACAATATTTTGTATAAATATTCAACAATAAAATATTACAATGAGCAACTCTGTATGAAAAAATCTTGAATTGCATCTAAGGAGTTCGATATGCGCAAATTACGTAAATTTTAACATTAAAGGTGCACGATAAAATCGTTAAAATTTTATTTTTCTCTGGCTGAACATGTTTTATATAATTTATTAGGTGAGTGATGTTTACGCAATTAATTTTGTATAATCATACCACAAATACATATATTTTTTTATTTTAAAGACATTGAAAGAAAAGGATTTTCATTTTTTTCGTGAAATAAAGCATTAGATAATACGCATGCTTGCCTTGTAGTTTCACGAAGAAATGTAAAATAAATTTTATAAATATATTGCACAGGAAAAAGTAGTTTGAGAAAGCGTCTTATGTTTAAACACGTTCTAAAATTTTTATGTGCAATTTTTGTTCAATAACATATAAACATTGTATGGCATGTTAGTAAGAGGAAATATTGCTTTTTTAATTTGCAGCATTTATGTATTCATAAAAATATTGCGCGAAAGCTTACTATACGCGTTTATACAAATTAGATTTTGCAATAATGTAAAATATAATGAAAGCCTGTGTTTAATCAGGCACAAATCTGTTAAAGCATGAGACAGAAAATTTTTAAATATATTTTCTGTTCTTTTTTAGTCCAAATCCATCATAATATTTATTTTATACTTTAATAAATACACATACTGATAATCTGTGTGTAATAATAGACCTATACAATCTTAGCAAGTTTATGTAAAATAAAAAATGTAAATAATATAAATCAACTATTGTAATCTTTGTATTGTTCAGTTTAAGCTTTTTTTCGCATTTTATATAAAACATTAAAAAACCTGAAAAAAAGATCACAACATAAAGTAAAGGGGTTACGTAAGGTAAGAAAAATGAAATTTAAATAAAAATAATTTGGTTAGATTTCAAAAAAAACATTTATTCATAGATTCATTATTTAAAAGAACAAAAACTTACAATAAAATTATTTACCTTATAAATGCTATAAATACAATTTTTATGAATTTAAAATTCAAATTAAAATCTTTTATATTATGATTACAAATTTGAACTATGTAATAAGTAAAGGAGATCTACAGTATTTAATAGTTCCGAATCAATAATAATAAACTTATAATGAAAAGGATTATTTTTTGGGTTTTCATGATCTACAACCTGTTGCTTTTTACATATCCTACATATAAAGAATAAACTATATATCAAGCTGCAAAAATAAACACTAAAAAACTTATTGAACTAAATGTGATATTTGAAGAGAAAACATTTTACGCAGGTTTGCGAAATAAAATAAGGATTTTAAGGTAAACTACAATACACAATGGTAAATAATACAAAAAAATATTTATATTTACTAGCAAAATCTTTAGTTCTATTAAGATACATCTAAATATCACCTTTAAGATTAGATGCTTGATGTATTAAAAACATTGATAAAACGAACTAAAGTAATTCGTTTGGCTATCATACTTTTTTTAATCCCATAAAAGGTTTAAAATCCAACAGAAAAATTATATTATATAAAAGGCTAGATATCCAGTACTTTGTGTTGTCTTAGATTAAGTAAGCAGATTTTCTAATTTAAAATAAGATATAATATTTTTCCATGATCAAGATATTATTTCTACACTAAAATAATTAAATTAAATGTTTATTAGATATTGATATGACCTTGAGAAGAACTATATGATAAAATAAATAAAATATGCGAATTTAAAAGAAAAAAATATATCAGCTGCTTTATAAACAGACTGTTTCACTGAAAATCAAATAAAAATACATCATATTTTTTTCATATCTACTAAAAATCTTTTAAGGAATAGATAGAAAGCCGTTTTCTTTTTTTAAAAAAATACATTTCCGTGACTAGGATATATAAATGAAAATTTCTTACATGGATATTGATATATCTGAAACAAATTTTGTTTTTTTAAATGAAATGTACATTATATGAAGAAAAGAAAGAGGGTTACATTCCTTTGATCGTTGCTAAATCTGACCAATCTATTATAACTTTTATTTCTATTATCCTTATATTAAAAGTAGCTTATAGAAAAATATTTTTTTTAAGAATAAGATAAAAACAAGTAAGTTTAATATATTACATTTGTTTTTACGACAAAAATGATATGCCAATATGAGTAACTGCTGACTTTCTAATCCTTTTTCCATTCAATTTAAACTAGTCTTTATTCCCGGATCTTATGAGAAACGGATATTTGAAGCTTATGTACGCAAAAGAACTATATTGATATAGATTTACACTACTTGATGGAATTATCATCGATAAAAATTAGTGATTTGCAAGAAAGAGGACAAAAATAATTCCGTAGTATGCTTGATGAATATACATTGATGTTTAAATAAGAATTTATGACATAATAAACACCGCCTAACGCCTAGAATGCATATCTCTGCAATAAAAATTAAAACATACATCATAGCTCAAAAAAAGATCATCACAAGATATTATTATCATATTACCATAATTCAACTAAAAGATATCTGATTACAAGCATTTAAACCCGATATATTCTTTCAAGGAAATTTATGTGATTATATAGATTGAAAAGTATGTCTGAATTTTTTTCAGAAATAATAGGATACTATGTTGTGTAGATAATCATACAACAATTTATTAAAGATATTTATATTCGATCTCTGAATATATACAACTATATGACCACATACTTTGAACAATTGATTACAATATCTAAAGGTATAACCATTAATGTATATTTAATAAAGAGATACATTGATTGATAAAATAAAGATGAGCTAAAAAACAGCTTTTATAGATATTCAATCTACATTAGAATAAGATTATCAATAAGTTTTGTTTTTTTTTTAATTGTTTCTTTTTACCATTAAATATAAATGTTTTAGTTTTCTTTATTAGGCCCTATGGTCTCTGATTGTATTTAATTAACTCACAATAAAACTTATCATTTGTTATAATAATCCATAGAGGAAGAGAAATAAATAATTTCTCATTCGATAACTGCTTATACATACAATTATATACTTTAAAGGATTTTTTTGTAATTTTTTTTCATTAATATCTAGCTGGTGATAGAAAATACGTATGTAATCATCCCTAATTTTTTATAATAAATGTAAATATTTTTATAAATTTAATTGTTAAAGGATTCTTACTTGTATAATATCTATGATTCATATTTAAACTGTAATAATACTATTCTTTTATATTACTTTATAGTTATATAATGTGAGATTAACTTGATACTTGCAGTAATCTAAATATATTTTTTTTTCGGAAGAATATACAAGCGAAATAATGATAGTTTTGCAGAACTTAGTTAATATGACAGTATTACTGAAATAAAATGGATAGTCGATTAAATTTTAACACATTCAAACATGAAATACATCATTGCATGTTTAGCAACATTGTCTATAATTGATTTGTTTTTATTTTCTAAGTATGTTATACAAATTTTAATTTACGCGATAAAGGTTTTTTATATTTGTCTATGTTTGTTATAAAATGCAAATTTATGTTTATATAATACCAAATCCGAAAATAGAATCATTCATTGTCTCGGTTAAATTACGCTTTTTGTAATTTAACGGTAATATAATCAAGAATAAATTATAGTTAATGCGATAAAAAAAATTTAATATCGTATTTATCGGTCTTTATAGAAAATTATAAGTTTTTATTTAAGTAATCCTGATTATATAATTTTTTTAATAGAACCAAAAAAAAAGTATAAATGATTATTCGATTCTTAAAACTATCAAATTTATTATCCAGGATGGCATTTTGAAATTATGAGGTGTTTTAATCTAAAAAAGACAAATGTGAAAAGATTTTATTTTAATATATAAACGATACAAAAAGATATTTTATTTTAGGTCTGGTTGCAAAAACCTTATTGAAATCATACAAAAATAAAGAGTTTATTACCTAAATTTTACGCGATATTTCAATAGTGTAACTTCTTTTTTTTTATTTTCTGTAATAAAATGACAAATTTAAATTGAAGAAACATTTTTTTTGACCTCTTTTATTGTATTTATGTTTGATATTATAGTTTTTTTTTGAGGACAATACCCATACATATTTAATGTTTCTAATAGAATAAACAAATCTTATAAAAATGCAAGATTTCACAAAATAATAATACACGGTTTGAAAATTCATTATTCAACAACAACTGTATACCTTGATAACGTGGCATATTTATATAAATTGAGGCAAAATAAACAAAAAATGTATTATATTTGGTATTTAGGTAAAATTGCTATTTAAGCGATGATTTTCGTTTTATTTTTGTTTTATATATTAATTTGATCCAGTCTTGCACCAAATTATACAGTTAGCGTTTTAAAAAGGGTTTTACACTTGTGCTAAAATATTTAGGTCTGGTTTCTACAAAAAATAAAACAATATCATATTCTAAACATGCTATAAGTATTTTGAATAATATATGTGGATTTTTATTTTTTATTTAGATAAGAAATTGGTTTTTTTATTTTCAATTTATACATTTATGGAAATAACAAATTTAAATTTGTTACGAATTAAAACATGCTTTTTCTTTTTGTGGTTTTTAACAATAATTTATAATTTAATAAAATATTACTATGATTATTATAATTTACGAAAATTCATAAAAATATGTTTTTTTCAATCTATAAAAATACTTTCGAAATTTTATTAGTGATTAAAAAAAATGAAGATTCTAAAACGGTTGAATATACTAAAAGAAAAATTATTTTTGTTTGTGTGTTAACATGATAATAAGGATGAGAATAAAAGGCTAGAAACACATGTTAATATTAATATAAGAAAATAATATGCATGACAAAAAAAAACAAGAAATTAAAAATATGTGTATTTATGACAAAAAATATAGTTTGAACATGTAGATTTGAAAAATGGCTGTTTTGATTTGATTTTATAATTGATTAATTTTTTATAATCAGCAACACAAGCAAAATATCTTAATGATTAGTACAACAAAAGTGAAAATATACTCAGAAGTTATCCCAATTCTTTTGCTTTTATTTTTTTTTTGCAAAATCCATAAAGATATTCAAGTATTGGTGTTTAAAGCATAAATTTTATATACAAACTCGTTTTAATTGTAAAAATTATACTGTTAAAAAAGTTACATAATAATAAATTTTCAAATATCGATCCCATGTTATTATTTTTATTGGCGTAATCACACAAATATTCATGTTGAATTTATTTTTTACAATCACCCTCTTGAACCATGTGGTGACAATTACAAAGCGTATAAATATTCGATCTATAATCTTGAATAGAATTGAATCCGAAAATTCATACACACAACGCTATGGTTATAGATTTTCAACAGGTAGTTAAGTTAATGTGGCTGTAAGGAATACAGTAAACACTGGCTAGCTGAGGTGAGTAAAATGAAGACCTAGATAGAAACATATGCTTGTTTGTGGTGTAACTATATCTTGAATCGATGCATAAACGCGTATTAATCGATAAATATATTATTTATAATACGGTGATGTTTCACGTGTAGTAACCCGATTGAAGAGGTCGAATTTGAACAGTTAATAATGTTTTGATGTGTTTTCATCTTAAAAATGGTTTGTTTTTGACAATATTTATTGCAGAAGCAACTTGTTTTTAGTAACACGTGGTTATTTGAAAAATTTTTATTTCTAATTTGCTTAGTAATTATGTAATTTGGATTTTATAACCCGTAGCTAGTAATCCTTTAGTCACCTAATCAACAATAAAAATATATTTTAATACTTTATTTCTCATATATTAATATATTTACGGTGTAAAATAATGGATATAAAAGAAACGTGTGATAATTTATTTACTTTACGAAAAAAAATATAAAATAAGCCTGTAAATATTTTTTTTAATATCTATAGCGGTGTATTTGCAGTATCGCATTAAGGATTTGGTATTATTAAAGAATAGGAATAATTCATAAGTATATTTTAGATAATATTATCTAAGCTATATAAAATCGATAAATATAGTGCCGTGATAAGGATGAATCTGTAGTATCGAGTAAGTTGCACACAATCCAGTTAATATACATATTTGTGTGAAAAAATTCAAATGGCAGAAAAGGCATGGAAGATTGTATAACTTTGGATGTTTTTAATGCGATTGTGTGAAGAATGAATATTCTATATACATAATAAAGAATTTTGAAGCCATTTCAAAATATTTAGCATGTAATATTAAAAGGTTTTTACAATGTCTATTCAGTTCTTAAACATATATAAATTATTACGCAATCTAAATTGGTTATTTTTAATTCACATATTTTAAATTTCTAAAAATTTCAAAAAGATTTTTGTGCCTTTAAAATCCCATGATACGGAAAAATATTAATAATCCCTAATTAATTTATTTTCTTATAGGAATTTTGGCTTTCTATTTCTTTTATTTTTATACGATCTCTGAATGTGAATAAGCCATTTAAAGAGTTAAATACTCTAAAAAATTACAATAAGGTCTCATATCCAGTATAAAATATCAATGATGGTATCGTTAGGGTTTATTTATATTGGGCATATTTTATAAGTCGATTATATTCGCTATTTTCTTATTAAAATTATTCATTTTAAACCCATCGTAATCAACCTATTTAGATATAATTTGCTATCAATGAACAATTATTTTTAAATGTATAATTTACCGTTACTTTTTTGTATATTTACATACTATGCTAAAAAAACATTTAAATATAAGAATTTATTGTAACCGTATACCATGAGTACTTTCATAATTTATAAACTTAGTTAAGAATTTATATTTTATTTAGATTTCCTTTAACTCTAGTTCAATGCAAATTCTTTAGACGATTATTAAGTTATAAAATATCAGTCAACATTAAATCTCTATTAATTAAACAAAAAAGATAGAATACTTAAAATTAAGCCGGAAACAAGTATAAAGACCTTTTAAAAGATCCATAACTATATAAAATCTTATCATAGCACATAAATTTGATAGGTGAATATCCTTTATAAATATATAAAATGGTAGATAATCTTTTAATTTTGAATCAGTTCATATTAAATTATATATATTGGAACTACGATGTTTATAAAAAATTTTAAAAATTACTATAATGTAAAATTTATTCTTATATTACTGCTTAGCGCCTAAATATAAATATGTTTTAATTTTTTTCTAAGTTATAAACATATTACTAGTAGATTTTTTTTATACGTCCTACAACAAAATACACTGCTATCTTAAGCAAAAACCAAAAAGAATGCATAGAAAAAATATTTTAATTATTTGTTTTATGTTTAAGTATATTTATGTATGAAAAATTGATTCATGAAATTACCAAAATATAAGATATGTTTTAACGATATTATTCTTAATTAAAACAACATAAAATCTTTTAAACCGATAAATACAGATTAAATTGTTACCATGTCTCTTTATTGTCACGTAGTCCAGATGTTTTTATGTGTGAAGATTATACGGTAAAAATATTTGATTTTAATTGTAGAAAGATATTATTTAATATATACAGTACCTAAATAACTATAGTGATTATATTTAAATCAAATTTATCTATTATTATTTATTAACCTTCATCCTATATAAATTCTGACCAGATTATATAGTTTGATTAATTTTAGATTAATACACCGATTTTTTACAGATTTCATGGTTTTAAAATGTGATATAACATTGATTATGTATTTTACATATGGCAGGTTTACGGAGCCACACTTTACTGCATATAAACAAAATCAATCGATTTATATAATCATAATAAAAGATTGATTTTCTATATATTTAGTAAACTAGATGATTAAATGTATTTGTGATTCGCAATTGGAATAAATATAATCATTATATAGATGGTTTTTAATTATCACAAAATATTTTTAACGATAAAATAATTATTTAATGAAGTCTAAAAACCCTTTATCATAAATAATATATCTTTTCTAAATTTATTTTTATGTTTTTACAATTATAACCAGGTTAATATGAAAATATCTTATTATCATAAGATAATATAATAACATAAGCAAATAAATTTGAGAATTATTTGATTTAAATACATAAAGTTTGAATTTGCTCGAGACTATCCATCATTATTGTACAATTCTCGCTTTTCACATTTAAATAATATTTAGAGCATACAGCACATTGATTATTAACTAAAAAAAGATACCCAATTCAGAAAATCGTAGCCAAAAAAAACTTACATGAAAGAATCCAAAAATAATTATTCATTAATTTCGCTAGTATGAATAACTGTAGAAAAAAATTGGTATAAACTAAACATAAATGCATTTGTATTATAGCTAAAGCTTTCTTTACCAATTATATCAAGACAAATACGTTAAAATGCAAGAAAACTTATTCATATAATTATATCCATCTTTTGTCTTTTTTTTTAACATAAGACTGAGATATTTTGTTCTTTGATGATGAATTTATGCATTCTATATTGCATACAAAATATAAACAGTCATTTCGATTACTTTAAGTTATGACATTTTATTGTAATAACATCCATACTACACCCTTAAACCCATTTTAAAAGAATAAAATTTCTATGCAGACAAATTTTCTGTGTCTAACCAGAAAAGCCGGACATTTTTCATATAACTTTAATATATATGCGCCTTTGTTTTCCAGTTTTTACTATTATATTTTTTTTAATTGCTATTATGGAATTTCTTACATTTAAATTAGTATCTTTTTCTTTTTCCATATATTTTCCCAACTAGCTCATATTTACTTTTAGATCATCTATCTTCTTTACCATATGCAATTAAAATGATCATCTAACCGCTGTTTGTAACTTATCTTTAAATTTATCGATCCAAAGTTAACTGTTTTTTTAAGGTATATCTGTTTTTTTTTGCAAAGTGGCCTTCATTTTCTAAACAGTCAGGTTTTCCCAGGTCAATCTGGTATAGTACTAGAGTGAGAATGATCAATTTTCTTTATACACAAAGAAGTTTCATAACCACTAACAAAAAACCTTTTAACATAAATTTTATAAATTTTATAAATATTTACATATATATATTGCAATAGATTCTTTAGTATTTAAATATTAAGTTATATATACTAATAAAGACCCAAGTAAAGTCCAATCTATACCACTGTCTTTTCAATCAATATAGGCTTTCCTTTTTTAATTATAAATAATAATAAAAAATTCAATCTATAAATGATCTGTATATATATAACATTTTTCACACACTATTTTACATGTTTCGAATCTTTTGATATATTTTTGTGCTCACATGTTATCAATATTGCCTTCTTAATAGTTATAATACATGCCTTGTGGTGATAATCTGAAAAAAAAATTACGTTTCTAATATGTTCGAGTATATTTTGTATGCGACAGATTTAATCTCATAATTTAACTTTTGTTCCCTATATATTCAAATTGAAATTAATCATTCTACAATAAATTTCTAAGTGATTTATCATCACATGTTGATATATAACGTTTATAAGAGATAAGAAATTCAGCTATCTGTTGCAATAATCCGTAATTTATATCTTGCAGAATATACTTTTATTGTTTTCGAAATTCGGGTTAATTACTATAAGCTTAAATGCTGTATGATATGTTCTAACGTATTTTCTATCTTCTTAATTCATGCTCATTTTATTCTAATTTTAAAAAACCCTAAGCGTTTATTATTCTGTGATTTGATGTCTTGCCGTGGCTTATTTGGGATATTTATGATATGTTCGATCTGATTTGATTCATATTTTTAAGCTTTTTTTTCTGGACAATACCTATTTTAGTGCAGAAAACCCTGTTTTTACAACGTGTATTAATATTAAATCTGTAAAATGAAATTTAATTGCAGCTATAGATTCGAAAAATCACCTTGGATGGCATCTTTACCCCACTAATGTTACTTTTCTACAGATTGTTGTCAAATACTCTGTTTCATTATTGTAATCTCTAATAAATGTTCTTAAGCAATCTGTACGATATAAATTTCTGAGCTATTTTTATGCATGTATATGTTTTATATCGAGATACTTTATTATGATATAAATTTTTGCTTTATAATTATATTATTATCGATATTTCAACAAGTTAAAAATTCATTTAGGCTAAACGAAACAGTTTTCGTATACGTTTAGATATTATTTGGACTAGATTATATTTTTTTCTAATTACCCGTAGAAGTTTTCATTGTTTTTCTCCTTAAAAAATCATATGCCGTTTATATATCTTGACACCTTATCCTCTTTTCAGTATAAAATTCAATAAAATATATTTTGCATTATCAGTGCCAATTATTAAATATATTAACATAAAGTTCCACATATACAAGCTTTATTGAATTCAATAACCGATTCATATTTATGCACTTAAATATTAATATAAAATCTAATGCTTATTTTTCATATAAAACGGTAAAATCTTAAATATTTGTTATGCTTGATTTTTATTTTATAGTTCTTAATGTATGCATATTTACAAAAGAGATCATGAAAAGCGATAAATTATCTACAGTCTTAATGGTAAATTATATATTTAATAGCTCTTATAGGATTTCTTAAACTATTTATACCATTTGTATTAATTTCATTTTCCATTTTTCATACTGATTTCTGCTTTACGTTCTTTCATCAATATATAATATTTTGTATTGTTTTAATTTAAAGTAACGTCTTTCGTTGTTTTTTTTGGCGTATTTAAAAGGTTAAAAACTCAAAATTTTCCAGTATGACATAATTATGTAATTTATTTAGGTTCGATTTCATATTTGTAATTTTTAAGATTTACTTTGGTTATGCGACGTTACATTTCCATTGTCAGTGATTGAAATTAAATAATTATTTTATCATTTTTTATCTTCCTCTTTGTATATACTGCAATATGATCCGTGTTTTTACATCTAAAGATTGTTTTTCATCCTGATTTTATTTTCACCCTAATAACCATAACTCTTCTATTTAAGAAGTCGGTTTCATGAAAGTTTTTTTAATCCTGTATTTACGTCTTTTCCCTTGCTAATTGGTCTTTAAGTTCATTCTTAACCATTGAAAAATTCTCTTTTGCGTTGCAGATCCATCATCTTTACTTATTCAACGGCTTAAAATATAAAGCAATATGTTCTTAAAATACTATCGGTTTTACTTAGAAAACGACCAAATTATCTTACTTCTATTTGTTTTATATGCAGTTTTACTCCAGAAATTTTCTTGTTCTTGATTTTTTCAAGATAACATCATGTGATATTATATAACCATTGAATTTGATATATGATAGCAAATTCTAGATTATAAAAATTAAAATATTAATTTCTTAATCAGAAAAATCTAAAATGAAAAAAAAAACAAATTATACCCGTAAATATTACTTATTATTCTCCGAAACTTTAATATACTACTAGGACAATATAAAAAAAATGCACATTCACTTTCAAATTACACCTTATTCTAATTTTTTTGTATTTGTATTCATGTTTGTCTAGTATGCATCTATGGATTTTAATAAGATGCAAATAAAACAAAAATTCTTAATCAAATAGTTTTATGTTTTTAATTTGTATAACCAATCTTACGTTTTGAATCCTATTCACAATTTTTATTTTAGATTTACACATTTATGGGAATATTCTTACTGTACAATTTATTTACCAATTAACGTGCTATTAAATAACATGTATAGTATTTAATTAGAAAAATAGGCTATAGAAAAACACAGCGCGTCAGTATTTTAATTACAATTTGATATTATATTTATAAAACTGCTAAAATAAATATATGATATTGAATATTGAACTCGCAATATATATAAAAAATTATGAATTATTTTTTTTGCCAAATTACAGAAATATAACTGTAGACAACATAAATAATTATACTAGATTGTATGTGGTTCAATAATCCTTAAATCCTCTATTTATATATTTTAAATCTTAGTTAGAAATTGCCAAAAATTTGCGACAATGCTTAATATACGATATATTACATGTTTTAAAAAAAATAATATATTAACAAATCGATTCCTTGTTGATGATGTTAAGTAAGTGTCTTAATAAGTGATATGATATAATATAATAAATAAATATTTTTTAATGTTTAGGATATTCTTCTCTGGTAGCTGCGTATATATTCTGAACGTCTTCTATGCAATGAAGGTAAAATTTTACCAGTAAATAATACATACATGTGTTGATTCTAACATATTAGCAAAACATAAACATCATCATTTTTAAATTTTTGTTTTGGCAACAAGCTTCTGAATATACTAGATTATGACATTTTTGGTTTCAAATTTTTTTTACTAAATACAATACTTTTTGTCTTTTAGCTTATAAAGATGTAAACGATTTAATTTATATTATGAACTTGTTGTCTATTAGTGACGAGATTTAGTTCATATATGCACAAATTTACTTATAAATGTAAGAACTAATGAAAATATTAATGATACGATACATTGGTACACTTTGATTTCTTTTCTTTTTATGATAATAAATGGTTTTCTATTTGGTTTTTGAATTAAAAGAAATTTTTTCTATTTAACAGAGGCAAATTATTAAAAATCATACTTTTGTATTTTAATGGTATTATTGTGTCAAAATCTAGACTCTATTTGGTATTAAAATTTTAAATATATATATGGTATATTAAATCGCAATTCAAATTGTAAATCCCACTGTTATAAAGAAGATGAGTCGAAACTTGATTAAAAATACTAAATGGTCTTTATTTATATGATTTGACAAAAATAATTTACATTCACTGCGATCTAACAACCCATTGACATTTCCTATTCCGTTTTTTGGGGTAATATCTTATTTTATTGTAAAAGGCATTTTAAAGTAAAAAAAAATGAATATGAAAATTTAATATCTTTTAAAAAGAATATAACCTTGATTTTATTGCATATAAGATTTTTTTATTTGTCTTAATTACAATTTTTATACCCATATCTTTTCAAGATATTATGTCTTTGACAGGCAGTGAAAAAATCTTATTGTGTATCTTATCAACTTACACATATATTTATATGTAAAATATTATACTAGAATTTATGAAATTGAATTTTCTTATAATCACAGAATTTTTAGCATTTTAAATGTTAAATATTTCTTTTGTCATGAATTGATTGATATAATTAATATCATTAGTGTAATAAACCGAGAAAATATTTTTTTTATGATATAAAATTATAATTGATGTACAAATTATATTTAAATGCATCCGTTTTCGCAAATTTTATTGGTCTTACTTGCTATATGAGGTTTTTCATATGAAAATACATAAATGATTTTTCAAGAATAGATTAAAATACGCGTTTTTTTGGTTTTTCAAGGTACAAAATCTGGTTTTAATATGATTTTTAACATATGAGCTA
Source organism: Rhyacophila brunnea (assembly GCF_057557595.1). NCBI lineage: Eukaryota > Metazoa > Arthropoda > Insecta > Trichoptera > Rhyacophilidae > Rhyacophila > Rhyacophila brunnea. The sequence continues at coordinate 1,415,963 of NW_028233352.1, forward strand.
CAGCAAGATATATATTTCTTTTTTTGAATCTGTTTATACAAGATATAAATATCTATAATGTAATAAAATTATGTGATATGTTAACTACGATTTAGTGTGTTTGCATTTGTAAAACCTTAATTTTACATAATAAGTCAGCTACGTGTAACTTTTATATATATTTTCTTACGGTGGACTTTTTCTAAGTAGTAAAGCTATACAATATGGATATAATATTAAAAATTATTTAATTGCTGCATATCTAATTTTACGAGAACAAAAAATTTATAATGATGAGTACAATATAAATTCTCCATTAATATCATGATAAATATTGGTATAAATACATTAGATAGTTAAACTAAAATTAAAAGGATTATATTTTTTATTCAAATAAAATAAAATTCAAGAAAACATTTATACGATATGACAAATTTTCGCGCTATTGGACTAGATATTATTTTTGGTTTGTGCAACTGTCTAGTACTTTGTCAAAATTTTGGGGTTTTTTTTTGTCAGTATTAGTTTTTAATATACAAATTTTTTGTTAATATAGGTTAGCTTTTTTGTCTTCCAAATTGTAGAAAAAATATCTAAAAAAATTTTATTTAAAATAAAATAATACATTTGTATGATTAAAAATGTTTATGGATACATAAATGTCAATTAATTTAATACAAAGCAACCGGATTACCGGAAAATCTGAACATTTTGTTCATCTAATATTAAAATTTTGAAAATACTATTCTATCATCGGATTTTTCTGAATAGAAACGAATAAAATTTTCTGGTTTACTTTTATTTATAAACATATAATTCAATATGAAATGCGTATTGACAGAATTTATATACATTTCATGTTATAAGATATTCATAGCCTGTCTACAATGAAATTTAAGAACAATATGGTTGTTTTGTTTAATCCAAAAATAACAAGCTGATTATATTCTGTTAGATGAAACTAAGTCTTATGTGAGAAAAAAAGGTATAACCATTATTTTAGGCTCTATGATGTTTGAAACTTTAAGTTAGAAGTTACTAAAACACAATTGTATAAAATAGATCTGGATAATATTAAATACCAATATTCGTTTTCATATTCGGTTTGCAATGTATGTAAGCTAAAATTATTTTAATAAGACATTTAATATAAATATACAAATCCGCTATTATATGACAATCTTATACGCTCGATTTGAGAAAAAATATCGCATCTAATATAAATTTCAGCATTTTTTATTCAGACACAGCTCAAAAAAATTTAGATTAAGCAAATCCGTGAGCCATGTATGATACTTAGACGTTAATAATCTGATCACTTAATATAATCTATATATCTTCTGGGGTAACAGCTGCTAAAAGTATATTAAAAATTTGTACACATGCGCTAAAGCGAATGAATCTGTGTGATTTTTTGGCTTCTGATATATACAAATCTTTATATAAATAACGGTATTTATAAATATTTTCTACTTCTTTAATATTCTTCAAATATTTCACTATGGTAAAGCAAATTGCTTATATAGTTCTTAATAACAAATTTTAAGCATAAAAAGGAACGGTACCATAAAAAAATCCAAATATGTCAATTATTTTATAGAATGAGTATATTTATACATATAGGAAGCAAAAAAGGAATGATAGATTTAACTGCAATTAGTTATAGGCTAATATTTTTGCGATGCAAATATTGGAAGAATTTTTGTTTCGCATACGTAATTATGTGCGAAATTCCATAAATAATAGAACTATAAATTAAATGTATATTTATTTTTGTTATCACATTTATTTATCACTGAATATAATATTATTCTCAACAAAACGCCATTTATTTTAACATTAGATTATAATGATATAAAATCATTCCATATTTTCTAATATCGTTTCTACATCGTGAACATACTGAAATAGCAGAAGATTTAGCACTTACAAAAAAATGATATTTTGCAAATGTTTTGATATGTAATGTACCACTTTCCCAGACTATAATTACTAATTTAAAAAAATACAAATCTAAATGATACTGCAGGTCGAAATTTTGCACACAAGTTGATTCGACATAGGTGTCTAAAATCAACATTGCAATATTCAGGAAGTTTTTCTAAAAATATATAGCAAACAGGACAGAACAAATTATGATAAATGCAAGTTTTTAATGTAAAAGCAATTTAGCACGGAAAACATTGATTCGCGAGCCGTTTTTTTTCACCGCCGATTTCTAGGAACCATGTACTTATTTTTGAATCTCAATTCTCTTTCATTCTTTTTAAAATCATTATTTTACAATTCTGTTAAACTTTTTTTTTATCCATCACAATTTATATTATATATATTATACATAATGATCGGGTGTTTGTTTTTTCTAAGTTAGGCGATTACTTACGACAAACTAAACATAAAAGCAGATTAACAAGCTTTTATCATTCCTTGCTCTACAAATATTTATAAACGAATATTGTATATAGTGGAGTATTAGTGTATGTAGGTTATATCATATCAATTGTTTTATGTTTTTTTTTTTCGAAAATAGAAATTTTATTAATCTTCCAATTAATGTTTTTTTGTGGGGTTACATGTTGATAGTTTACTTTCCTATAATTTGGAATAAATATAGCGGTCATATTTAATTTAATAACGCGTAGTTCAATGAGTGAAACTAATGTTTAAGGCCTAATATTTGGAATCTTTTAATGTTATTTATATACTGAATATCTTTTGCTGACCTTTAACAATTATTATCAGTTTTTCAATTTTTAAACATTAGTTTATGCTTTATTAAAATTCATATGTATTTCGGTTTATCCATATGAGCAAAAATATATTTTTGAATATTTACAGTGGTATTTTCCAATTTTATTTCTTTGAATTTAATTGAATAAATAGTAAAAAAACAATGCTTTTATGTTATCTATGTATAGTAAATTGAACACATCAGTATTCGAAACAAGGTCTATTTTAATTATTGTAAAAACCTAGTTTATGTATTTACAATTTTACAGTAAATATTACAATAATGGGTTTCTAACTATAAAACCTTTAGCTAGATTAAATTTGAAGAAATAATTGTGATAAATCTATTTCTATGGTAGTTACATATATGATTGCCTGTCTATAACCTAAAATAATTAAATTTGCTCGCCGCTTGAATAAGTTTTTGCACCATTAAAAAATCAAAAAGTGAAAAATTGTGTTCTGTGATCTAAATAAACCTTTAAATTGTTTTATATTTTACTTTTTTTCATTAGTGGTGAAGTCAAAAAAGTGCTAAAATGAAATTGAACCAAAGTGAATGCCTGGATGTCCTTATCTGTCAAAATGACTTTTAATTCTTTTGTAATATAATAAGTTCGTATAAATTATCTAATTCTTCTTAGGCACGAAAAATACATCATGTTTTTTAATTGTTAAACTTTGACTAAGCTTGAGGCCTAGTAAAAATGTTCAAGTAGAAAGCTGTCAAATATATTATAACGAGAAGTAAGATCACAAATCACGTTGAAACCTATATATCAATCAGTGAAATCTAAAGCCAAATGTTCACCAACTTTATATATTTTTAAGCAGGGCCTTTGTTTGATGCATGATTTTTATGCACAAAAGATACCCAAAGATATTATAAAAAAAGCACGTTTCTAATGCTAATACACAACAAAAATAATGAATATCGACGAAATTTACAAGCGTTTTTTAAAATATTATAAGATAATTTGATTAAATAATAAAAGATCTAGATGATTTCAATTCATGCAAACATACAACTAAAAAATTGATATTCGTTTTTTACAAAGTTATTAAAGGTATTTAAAAAAATCAAAAATCATTTATTCGAGAAATTCACTTCGAATTAGTTCAGATAAGTTTTTTAAATTCCAAATAATTTAAAATTAAACAATTTAATGAAAAATTTGAAATTATTAATCTATAAAGATAACATAAAATTAAAATAATTAATCTATTTATTTAAAACCTCTAGAAAGTGTAGTTTATATAATTTTACCGAAAAAAAAACAATAATTTACCTATAAATATACATTCTTTATTTCAAATATATACCATAAAAACAAGATAAAAAAAATAGATATAGAAAGTCAGGAAAATATTTTCTTTTGGTCATAATTTTTTGTCGACTATTTAATGGTATTATAATTAATAATTTATTTTATTTAGATTTAATTTAATTGATCACTATATATACTTTAAATTACAGATAATCTAAATTGTAAATATATGCGCAAACAATCATCAAAATCCTATAAAACTGTAATTTATTATCCTAAAATGATTATATATCAATATACCCATCTTTGGTTATATAATTAGTTTCTAATCATAAAAAAAATTATTGGGATGGGAATGTAAATTATATTATATCTAGAATAAATTTATATGAATTTTACAATGTATTTAGATTTTCTATAATTTTATCCATATAATGACAGGAATTTTTTCTTTTTTATTTCATAGGTTGATCAAATACAAAATATCAAAACAATTTTTTTTTGATATAATTACATTCATTTTAATCCTTATGGTTTCTATATAAAATAGTTCTTATGCATTTTATTTTAATCCTTTAAATATATATAAAACGATATTTAAAAATATTATCTTTTTAAAGTATCCATTTTTATACAACCACTTCACTAGCTGATATTTATAGCAAATTTGACCTCTATAGAAATCTTAAGTTATTCTTTGATGTTTCTTAAGGTCATTATAATTTTGCATTGCTTGTTTTTTCTTATTCAAAAACAGTTGTGTTTTTTTCTTTATAAATAATAAACTGCGTAACTACGTTTGATTTCTATATTTAAATGTAGAAATAGCATTAAAAAATCCATTACATCATATAGAAATATTAAAAACAAGCATGATAGATAAGAATTGAAATTTCATATCACTATAGTCGTTAATGGTGTGAAAAAATAAATCCTTTAATAATATTTGTAATATATAATGCCGGTGATAAATTTGAAATAATAATTGTGCTTACATTATTTTAAAAAGATTTCACAAAAAAAATCTTATAAATCAGAATAAGTATAAGAGGCTTGCAATTATATAAGCCGACATATGGTCTAAATAGATATTTCTGCGATCTCTATTCTTTTAAATCATTGGCAGAAATGGTTTTTTACATAAATGTTAATATGATATTAATCACACAACATCATATTTTTCGTTTTTGTGATTTATTTTTTATTGAGAGCAAGAAATTTTTTATTCTTATCTGTGCAAATTAATTTTTTAATATAATTTATTGTATTATAAAATATAAAATTATACTGTTGTAGCGTAATTGAATTGCATTAGTTTAATATCGGCTTTTAGTACGCAATTACGATGTAATGAAATATAAAAACATCGAATTTTAATTGATGTTTATTTTGGAAAAAGAAAGAAGCAAAATCTAGATTATGAAAACGCTAACTTTTAAGATGTTCTTCTTAATACTTAAGAAAATATACTTGGTGATGAATATAATTTTTATAATTTAGTATCATTTCAAACTAAAAAGCCCAATTAGATAAACGGATACAAGAATATCAATTTTACATGCTCTTATTGAATAAAAAATCCCGAAATTTCCGATAAATTAATTTCTAATCATAATCCTTCTTTTTAAAAAGTCTTCTATTTTAATTTTTTCATTTACGTGATACACTGTGATAAAATAAACAAAATCACAAGATATAATATAGGCTGTTCAGAGAATTCTATAAAAATATAAGAAAATATTTGTAGGTTGGTATTGTTTTTAGACAAGTATATATTTTCAAAAAAATTTAGACATATAAATTAATACATTGTAGATGTTAAAATATATTTTTGCATATAAAATGCTGTATTGATCGTACAATGTCCTTTAAAGACAAAATTCTATCTGTTATATTTAGATTACCATATTAAATTTTGCATTTAAGTATTCGTCTTTTTTTAGTTTTAACAGATTAATAAATGCATTATATTTGAATTGAATTAATCCAATAAAAGCTACCCCTTTAAACAATATTTCAACCCAATAAACCTTTCTAAAAACGTAAAAATATACCATACGTCACAGTATCAATGGATTTTGATTTTTTTTGGTGTTGATATCCGAATTCTATTTCAAAGGCGATTTCGAAGTTTACTGGTACTATATGATTGTAATATTTTTATTCTATTAGAAGGCAAAGATATATGGATAAATGCAAAATATTATACACATATAACCAAACTTTGCGTTAATTGAGGGTTATAAACATGAAATTTTAATATATTTAAATCTGCCAAGCTGTGTTGAATTTAAACATCTAAATACTAGATTTGCTGTTTACAGATTAAATTCTAATCAAAGCATCATGAATTCTGGTTTACATTCATGTAGTATTCATTCAGTTGATATAAAGGCTTTGACTTAGTCAATTTAACGATTAAAAATATGTCGTGGTTTTTTTCTATTATTGTTTGATATTCAAGTTCATTATATAGAAGAATAAATTTACGTTCTTGATTTTATGTTTTATGAACATATAAAGTTTAATTTTAGTTGGTAATTATCATTTGAGAATATTTTTAAACAAAGATTAAATTTTTCTTACAGGCAGGTTGTTGAAATTCATTTTGTGGGATTATAATATGCTGTATAAAATATACTTCAAATTGGAGATAAACAGCTATATATATCATACAATAAACCTTTTTTATGTAAACAAGAGAATAGAATATATTCCCACCATTAGCATGACCGTGAATCATATGACGTATCGATTAATAAATATATATAGCATTTAGAATTGCAAATAATACATATTTAACTTTTGTTGAATGCATACTCATCATATACAGTAATAGAATATTTTTCCTTTTTTGAGGGCGTTATATGCATATTTAAAACGAATTTCGCAATTATGATATTCAAGATAAATAATTTTTGCTTTTGTATTTAAATTATAATAAATGATAGTTCAATAATCTGCTTCTTTCAATATTTTACCATTATAGCTTAAATTGTCAGATAAAACCAATAAACATAAAAATCCCCAATAAAAAATATTTATTGGGTGACACATGATTTTTTATGTTTTTTTGAAGAAGAAATAATAACGGCAAAATTTTAAAAGCTCTAAACAAAAAAAAATATGCTTTTTAAGGATCAAATTACAATTCAATCGTAAAAAAACAATGATTTAAATGTTTTTGCGCTAATGAAGATCACTACAATTCTGTTTTTTCCATTTAATATAAGGAAATAACCCAATTAAAGGTAATAACTTCAGATCAAACTAATTATGCAAGTTCAGAGTAAAAAAATTCCAGTGTATCATCTGGAAAAATATTTCAACATAATATAGCGTACACCTTTTTAACTTTATAATAATTCACAAAATTTTAAAATAAATTATTTTTAAATCCAGAGCATAATTTTTTAGCATATTTACGGTGCAAAGATTTCTTAAATATTATTTTCTGTCTACATTTAGACATGAAGATATAATAATAATATTAAAAAAAAATTTCTGATTAAAATGAAACGATGTATTAAGATCCATTTTATATTTATGAAAAACAAAAAATTAGACATATTTTTTTACAGATAATAAAGATAACTTGAAAATTCATATGAATAAAGTATGTAAATAAATGCAATAGTTTATACGTAGATTATAAAATAATGTTGACTCCGCAATAGATTTTATTTTTATATAACAAAACTTAGTATTTGTATCTAGGGATCATTACAACTCAATTAGATTGATAAAGGTTTGCATTATAAATGTGAATTTTATGTCGAATATAAAAACAACACAAATAAATATAAAGTTTTACATAAAGTTATATTAAATATATTATTTTATACTCTAGGATTGTGTTTTTTATAAGTAAAAAGACAATTGAACAGGAAGCTGTATAAACAATATTTTTTATCATTCCCCTATAGCCATTCACGTCTATTTTAAATCCTTGTTATCTTTATATAATCTTTGTACCACGCGAATTTTTCTTTTTGATGTAAATTGACCTGTTTTTGACTCTTATCTTTTGTTTTCTGTTGTTTATGTCACGTTTGACTGATTGTATTACATTTTAGGCATTTTTGGATATTAAAGAACCACACGAATCATTTATAATTGTTGCGATCTAACTGTTTTTTTTGCGACATAAAGGCGTAATTGATCTTCTCTATAATGAGTCCATCAAACAGATTTAATTTCTTCTGTGACACATAATTCATTAAAATACAGTAATAATATAATTTATGAATTTTTCAGTTGCTTATAGAGTAAAATATGTCGTATCATATATACTTTTGGATGTATATATAAATATCACCGACAAAAAGAACAACATCATAGGTATAAATTTTTAAGAATATACGTATTCCTAAAACATGACAAATGTAGATGATAAATTTTGATTTAATTTGTCCATATTTGATTTTTTTACCCTTTTAATTAATAATTTTAATGGTCGAATCACTAAAAAAAGATTATTTAATTGCATTAAATTTGCTGTTGTAGTAATATTAAATGTTTTTTTTACTCCATATCATACAGTATATGGCTAAATAGATATTTTTAATAAATAAATGTACATATAATTTATCTTAATATATAAATATTTTAGTATAATTTAAACAATTTCTTACAAGATATCAAAAGAATGTTATATTATATTTTATATAAACATTTTAAGGCATTAACAGCAAAATAATCCTTTCGAGTATTCTATATTAAAATCACCCTATTGATTTTTTCGAAAAAATTGTGTTGACGCAATGATATATTTTAAGTTTATAAATGACTGAAAATATGATTTAAGATAGCATTATTTTCTACCTAATACTAGTTTTAAAAAAATCAACAAAAACATAAATATTTCATTTGCATATGGTATGTGAATTCGCAAAATAGTACACTAGCATTTCTAAGGCTTGGTTCAGAAATACTTAAATTTTATTTTATAGATATAAATACGAAAATTTGCCATATATGGATTTTAAAAATGATTTTTTAGATAGTTTTCTACCTAGAACATATCTTTGTGCAATTCTTTTGGGCTTTATGCATTGAGGTAAAGAGTAGCCAATTTTAGAATAATCAAGATAATTTATATGATAATTTTATCACATGATACCTTTATAACGTTTTATGCGATCAATACCTAACAACTTTACAATTTAGTATTTTATTGGATAATAGTTTTAGATGTAATATCCCAATGAGGGTCAAAATCTTGCAACGTTTAAAAAAAATTGCTAAAGTTCATATAATAATTTTCGAATTCTATTTGAATGTTTTAAATTTGAAACGCTATGGATTTAACTTCATTTAAACGGGGTATAAAACAATTTATTAATATTTTGTTCATTCGTATTGTTGATTTTACTATTTGATATTATTCAATCAAACCTCAAGTATGCTCTTTAAAGATTATTCTATGAATATAATACCCCATTTCGTCTTCTTTCTGTTCCCAAACAATAATTTATAAATTTTATTACAGTTTATTTTCTATAATAAAACTTTAATGTTTTTCTTCAAGCATACTTAAATATTCTATTGTGAGCACACATCATCTACAATCTTTATCATATCTTCTTACATGCTGATTTATATCCTTTTCTATTCAAGGCATATTTATTTATCATTTTTATTTGGCCCTCTAATTTGATGTATTCCTTGATCAGTTTGATAATTACAATTATACTTGAAAATGTTTGTATTTTGTGTTAACACACAATCAGATACTACGAAATATGGTATATATAATTTTATTTTGGTTACTATTGCATCCATAATTATCAAAATAATATTCTAGATACCTTTAAGAACCTATTGATATATATTAAGCCAATGTCCATATATACATAATGGAACTAGTCAGATTTCACTGCCAAGACTATGTGAGCCGTAATATTATAGAAGTGTGATTTTTTTCTAATTTAATAAGAAAATTATCTTGACAGAAAAATAAATAAAAATTTATTCTATCTAGTAGTCAAATATTTAATTGAAATAGAAATATAGTTTACTTTAGCATAGAATTACTTAAAATAATATAATAGATCAAAAGGCACATCGATTTGAAAATTATATAATAGATCTTGTTTAAATTACCGTCTATATAAATTTCATTGAGCAGAAACATAGTATAAAGTAAAATACTTTAATTAATAAGAGTTTAAAGAATAGAATGCTCTGAAGATTGTAAAGATGATATAGCTGAATTAAAATTATGTAAGTCTTTGAAAAGGACGTTTTAAAGTATTCTTATACAAAATTTTATCGCCAAAAATCAAACTACCCAGTGATATAAATCTCTCTTGTTATATTATATCCATTTGGGATTTCGGTTTTTGCATAAATTTTTTGTTATGTATTTTGTGCTATAATATTGAGAAGATTCTTAATCATTAATAATTTTGCAGTATCATAAAGAATCACATTATATAGATGGCAACATACAAGAAATAAATATTCGTTTTCTTCATGCAAGAAATTTTATATTAAAATAGTTTAAGCTTATAAAACACCTTTCGCGTATTAAATTTTTATTTATTAATACATTAAAATAGGGGGTAACAAAAATTCGTTGCTTGTGTATATTTTCGTCTATAATTGATTTCATCACTGATCCTTTCAAAATCGTGTAAGAATCATTATGGAAGACTAGGAATAGAAGATTTTTGCTCAATAAATATAATTTTTTCTCTATTTTTTTTTGTATTTCACATGATTTCAAAATTATAACTGAGCTTAATAAAAATAATTTTTCAACTATAAATAGAACATATCGCAGAAAATTTAAAATAAACGTTAACCCGAAATAACGAATCTGCAGATAAATTATAGCTGTTATATCCATAATAATATAACAAACTTTGGATTAGTTAAGTAAGTGAGCTTAAAATTATATCAATGGATTAAAAAAATAATCTTATAAAATTAATAGCTGTAAATGTTATTTTAAAAGAAAAAATTGTATTTTTGATGCTTAAGGAATAACAAATACTCTTATTAGCAATTTATTTTATGTTATATTGCGATTTTTTATAATTTATTTTCTAAATTCAAAATATATATTTTTCTTGTAATTCAAATTATTTTTATCCTATAATTAATTAAGATTGACATATCTATATTTTCTTTGATAAATAAATATACTTTTAATTTCTAAACAGAACAATCAGATTATTGCCTTAGTCTTCAAGCATCAAAAAAAAATGTTTCTTTGAATAAATTTAATAGACAAACTTATATTGAAAAATAGAGACATTACCCTTCCATAAAAGATATTTAATCTCCCAAAACTAAAATAGAGAAATTCACTGCGAGCATTAATAATAAAATACCATTTTTACGCTTCATTATTGGTATATTCGTATTATCTGTTCCATAATTAAAATAAAATACGTACCCCTTTAAAAGATAGCAACACTAATTGTAGCCATGCTTTCTATGAGACACTCAAAACAACAGGTTGCAACCCGTTACCAATAAGCCCAAATGAATCACAGGCTGTTGCAATTACTAAATCTCCACATTATCCACTAGAACATAGTATATTTTATGATAGAGAGATTCGAATGGTAAATGGCGAGAATGTTGCTGGTGTGGAAATCAATGGTGAATTTAATGGTAAGAAAATATTTACAAAGATGAAGGTACTTAATCAAGAGACTGGTCAATATAATACCGAAGAATTCAAAAATTCCCAAGATTTTAACGCCGGTAAATATGAAGATTTTATTTCAAATTTTCATTTACTCTCATGATGCGAACTTATTTGCTATCCTCAGTTTTTTAGATCTTGTTTTAAATGACCCGCTTCGTAAACCATCAGAATTTAATGTTTCCCATAATTCCAAACACCATCGGGAAAATTGGGGGAAATGTCCCTGCTATTGAGGCTGCATGAAGATTAATTTTTAATTAAAGTAGTCTATAAAAAAATGATCTTTTTATAAGCATTAAATCATTTTTTTACTGAATTCTCCCTGTATTTTATCATTATGTAATTATGATGCATAATAAAATTAATTTTAAAATCTTACATTAAAATTTTTTTATTACTTCTGAATTTAATCTATGTGTACATATTATTTTTACAAAAGATTTTTATTTATAGACGGTTTACTCTGGTAGAATACCGAACTTTCTTCATTTAAAATTCATATGTTTAAAAGAATAAAATTCAATAGAACAGTAATTATATGTGTAATATAACAATATTAATGTCTACAATTCATATATCCTTTTACATGGGTGCATATAAAACCAATGAAGTTCGATATATAATTCCCATCTGTGAAATTTTTATCTTAAAATTGCAGTCAAAGGTAGACAAATTATTTGCATAAAATTAAAGAAATAGAAATAGATTAATAATAATTTCTTTTTTTTATAAAAAAATGTTATAAAGTCACGAACTCTGTAATTTAACATAAAAAAAATAATATTTTTCTAGATTTTCCTTCATTTTTTACACTACACCACAAAACAATTGCTGTAAAAATGATTCGGGAAAATTTATGAACGATTTTTCCACATAAAATAAAAATATTTTAATTATATGGCGTCAAATGCACCAAAATATGATAATTTTTACTGTAATGCTTTAGACTCTGTTATCGAGGTATAGTAGTTTTACATTCTAATCACCGCTTCGGTGATCTATGATGATAAGAAAATGAATATATATGATGATGTAAATAGAACAGAATTACACCAATTTTTTGAAATAGATGGTTCTAAAAATGTAAAACCACCTAACAAAAGTTTAAAACACTGTATCTTATTTTAAATTCCAAAATACAATTTTAATTCATACAAGATCTGTTGAAAACAAGTACCTGGTTTTTTATTCAATCCTGTGACATACCAGCATATTCTACTTTTATACAGACAATTTTGGTAATACATGGTTTTAATTTCAATAAAAGATAGTTTTAATAATTTAGTAATATATCATAAATCAAAATTAAATATTATTCCACGAAGCTGATATTTCTAATGATCATGCACAAGGATCATATAACATTCAATAATAATAGAAATAAAATAGCCATTTATATTAGCTAATCACAGGCATCATATGCGTTATATTATCACTTAATTTATATTACACATCAAGATAAAATAATATGATCTTTTCAAAAGCTATAAGAGATTTTCAAATACAGAATGAAACGATTCTATTGTGTTTGCCACTATTCGTTCTGATCGATGTATTTATTTAGAACATAATAAAAAAACGAATTAAATGCATAATTTTATATCAATAAAAAATAAAATGCAAATAGATCTATAGACATATTGATGTAATTATATAATAATTTTTCTTTACTTAAGGGGAAATTGTTTTTTTTACCCTTTGATTTGTTGTTTTGAAATTCAAATCGGTTCATAGAACATAATCAGTAAATAGTTCTGTTAACTTAATCGGCATGATTTCGTTTCTCAACGCATTTTCAAGTTTCTGATAATATTTAATATAAGCTATCATAAAATACAATATTTGTGCGTATGCTTCAGCTTCAATTTGCCTCCATGACATACAAATAATAGTTTTTTAGATCGTCACCTTTCACTTTATGACTTATGTACGATTTCTGTATTTAATGTGTTACATAAGTATTTGTTTCATAGTCAATAAATAATATTTTCTCGGTTTACATGTTAGTCTGATTGTTGATACTGTTATAAAATTTCCATTAATGTTATCAGGTTTATCTTTAGTAAAATTAAAAATATTCTGTAGATCTTGCGAAAAGTAAAATCCATTTTGATCTATGACATAAAGAAAATCTTAGACAGTAATTACAAAAAAAAGCTTTCTTTTTTTTTCTAGCAAAACTAACGATTGTTATATATGAATAAATTTGACATTAATTCTTTCAATACTTCTTGTTATAATCAGCCCCAATAATATGGATTCTTTATAGACTCACTAATTCTAGCTACATTTGTGTGCATACTTCAACTTGAGTTGATATTCCCAACTCTTTAATGGACGAAAAGATGATTATTTTTTTGAATGTGTTTCTATATTCCTTAATTCCATTTACTAAGACCAATTTACCTTATTTTGAATGTTTCGAAACTAATAGATAGATATTTACATTAACTTAATACATTAACTGCTATTATTTTCTCTGTGATGTACATTGTAAAGTGTTTTGGCTTGCATGCAAACCTCTACTACGTCTAGTTTTTTGTTCCTCAACATATTTTATAATTTTTTTTCTGTTTATATTTCTATTTTGAAATTTTATATTTCTTACATCCCAACTCATTACATAATGTGTAATTTTTGTTTTAAAAACTTTTTATTTTATCCAATTTTACAATCTGGGTGCATTTACAATATAATTTATGTTTTTTATTTCTATTAAGAAGTTAACTAATACTATGGAAACCAGATTTTAACTTCGGAACCTCACCATGAACATCCCTAGTAATATTTTTGCCCGTGAATTGTATCCATCCTCGTTTTTGGCCGATAATCTATGGAAGGAATGAATTCATTTCTCCTGTTCTCGATTAGAAATATGCAAAAAAAAACATGCTTTACACATAGATGTATACTTGCTGATAAGTCAAGGGGTTTTATAATGCTGGAACAGTTCAAAGACCTAAAATACTTCTATTTTTTCTGGATATGTTATGTGTTAGGGATTTTTTAAAGCATTTTAGTCACTTTTTACAACTATTTTTCTTTTCAGTAAATTCATATACATACGATATTGTAAATAATATGGGATTCTACAGATCTTAAAATTTTTAATTGTTCTCCAAGTTTCAGTAAATAAAATTTTAAATATTATTTGACCAGATAATCATATTTATATTGGTATATATAGTTTTTACAAGCTCACATGTGAAACTCTATTGTTGAAATTTTAAATTACAATAAAAATATATTCCACTGGTCAAGTTATAATTAGTATTATATGGACAAAATGTGCAGATAAAAATAAATTTATTTATTATTATTATATTTAAGAAAAATAATGCTTTAATTTATTTTATTAGCATATTTTCAAATAAAACAACAGTAAAAATCCAATGTATTATATTTATTTAATAAATAATTAAACAAAAAAATCTGTATAAAAGAATGCATATTTAACTTTTGAGTCTATATTTTGTTGATTATAAAGTTACTTAAAATCATATTATATTTATTTTCATCGAAAAGTTAGATAAAAAACGTTATAAATAATGAATTCTCATATTTCATGGGTATAATTCAACAATTGTATGATTCGTGAAAATTTCTGTTTGAAGTAATATTATACTTTCTGAAATTTTATAATATAATTGTAAAATGAGTTACATTGATTAAATAATGTATCTATTCTATATATTTTATAAATCAATATATATTGTTAAGACTATTAATAAAACAAGAATGTATTCAGGCGATATATATCGGCTATTTTATTCACCTAGGATATTTTTTAGATTCTGGTTTCTTTATCGGGTAGATATCGATTACTCTGTCATAATTTATTCGATTTTTTTATAAAAATTTTTTCTGTCTCGGATTTTTTAGCTTCATTTAACTCAAATTTTAACATTAGCCTTCTAATGATGTAAATTCTAGGATTCTTCGCTCTTTTCATGTCAAAATAAAATTTTGTGAATTTGCCTTCAACTGGTACAATTTGCACGTGATAACATAAAAGGAAATGCAATGACGGATTTCGAGATATATTTTAGCAAGGTCCATGCATAAAGCTTTATAAAAAAATTTTAAATACAATTATTTTAGATCTTAAAATATAATATAAATAGATCAAAATAATGGTTTCTGATCGTTCTAAGTGATGCAATAAAAAAGACTACTCAAGGCTTTGTAGTGTATATTTAACGCTCTAAAGCATAAAAACTTAAATTAGCCATCTCAAAAGTATATTCCTTCTCCTTTTAGTGGATCATAAAATATCCACTATGGTTTTCAATATAATTGAATAATCAAACCGTGTAATTTGACTGAAACACCATTCATTGGAAATAATGGCTGCATCAGGGAAATATTTATCATATAAGTAAATTTTAATTGTCTAAATTCGCATTATCACGTCACAAAAAAATACATACGCCTTTTTCTCGCGGATTACATTATAAACTAAAATTCAGATCCCTCTCTAAATTTGTGTATCTAGTAATTTCTTAGCTCACCGATTCTAGAAATATCAATCTCTTAAGTACAGTGGGTTCATCAAGCATGGCAAATGTTTTTAATCGATGTAATATTTTACATCTAATATTGCAACAAAAAAGTTACTCAGTACTAAGAAAATATGTAATAGCCTATATATAGAGAATACTGAGTACCACAGGTCTTTTTAAGACATTTATTAGTTTTTTCATAGATTTTTTAAAATGTATAAATCGCCATGCCAAAAAAATATGAGGCAATTGAACGGTTTATAAATTGATCTTGAATATAAATAAAGCAGCCTCGGACTAAACTTTAACAATTGAAGAATCATTAAAATGTAAAAAAACGACAATTTTGACTTGATTGTACATCAATAGAACTATCTTTGTTTTTATTTTGGTATTATCATCGCACAATTCAATCTATAAAAAAAAATAACATGGTAAGTTTTACAGATGGGATGAAAAGCTTCCGAAATTGTAAATCATATAGAATTCTCAAAATTGGTTTTTTTGTTAGAAATAAATAAAATTAATCATGAAATAAATATTCGCGTAAATAATACAATTTTTTAAATGGATTTTTAAATTATAAAAAAAATGTTTTGATAACCCTTTAGAAAATTTAAACAATAAATATCGTATAATAATCGAGTGAATGAATTTCTGTAATTTTAGTAGCTTTCTCGTCTGTAAAAGTTTATATTATAATCTGATGCTCGTACCTGTGGAAATATAAATATACTAATCAAAAACAGGAAATTATAATCAACTGTTAAATTATGTACACATATTCGTCTCTTAATTTTTTGTGATGCCAGTAAAATATCTAGATTTAAAAAAAAAGCAAAAATGATGTTATAGAATTATAATCTTCGATACATCTAGTTCTAAATTCCATGATAATATTATGCGGACTTTTTAAATATATGAAAGAGAATATCTTGTCATTATTCTTATCATCTCAAAAATATTTTAAATGGACGATCATAAATTATAAGATCTTTTTGCATCTTAAACCAAGGCATTGTATCATAAAATTAAATTTTTAATCAATTCAAATATTAAATATATATACAATTGACCTAAAAAAGTAAATTTTGCGTCATAAAGGATGTAAACAAATATACAAGAAGCTATGAACACCTCTTAGATGTGAGAATGACATTAGGAGTCAAATTGTGTATTTTTAAAGATTATAATTTTCAAAAATAAAATATAATAGATTTAAATAGTGCTATGAGGATTTATAATACATGGATTGTTATGGAGCTGTAATTGATGTGCATAAAAGGGACAATAAATGCGTTTATTTAGAATTAAAAAATATATATAACGATATCAAAAAAAAGTTTAATGTTATGGTATATTAAAAGGACCAAAACTAATTTGAATTAATTTGCATGGAAAATTTCTGCACAAATATCATAATAAAACGCGACATTTTATGCTCAGCTTATTACTTGTCGATTACACTAGAATGAGATCTATTATTTCAAAGCAGATTAAAATGTTTTAGAAGTTTATTTTATGCTACACTTCGTAATATACCAATATAATATGAAGGATGCTATATCTTGTGAGAGATACACTTTGACGTAGTATAAGACAAACTGTGTATATTATTTCAACACACTCTTTTCTATGCATATTGCGTAATTAAAATTAAAAATATGACCTACTTGATCCGTAAATCGTTATTATACATTTTTTATTGTTATTTTAACTTTTATTAATATATTGCACAAAAATATTTGATTCTATGTAAAATATTTATAAAAATGCATAAAAAATTTACAATATTGACTGTATGGATGTATTCTCTATGTTTTTCACTTTAAACTTAATTTATTATTCTTGTTTTATAACTTCTTGTAGCAAATTTATATTTCTATATAATGATGCCTGTATACAATTCTACAATATTACAGATCAAAAATTTTTACTCATAGTGTTTTTTTCTTTGTGCTGTCTCTAGATACATTTTTTTAATGAAATTCGAAAGAAAATAAAATAGGCCAAATGTTTTGTGCAAGTTATAAACGAAAAAACACGTTTTGCATTTGAAATATTTTCATTAACTATAAGCATGCATTTTTTTTTTGACAGCAAATATCATCAATAATTTTATTAAATCATTTTTTACATTCTGACATGTACAATCTTTGTAATTGGTTTTTAAAAAGTCCTTTAATCTATAGTGAAATAGTTCCAGCTTTATTCTCGCAATTATTTTATACTATGTAGTTTTAAGAGCTTTTCTACGACATAAAGTTCATTTATTGCATTAAAACTCTTTTATGTTCGCTTACTAAAGTTTTTTTCCTATAATCTTTACAAATGGGTACGTTAACACAAAAAAAAGATTGCAATAGATTATTATTGCTACAAAAAGATAAAGACAATAAAAATAATGCTAATAGTAAGAGAATTTTTCTATAAATAGATTTAAATCTCGAGTATGTGTATTTAAAGAGCAAAACGGAATATTTTGAATACAATATATTTATCATATAATAATTAAAGAATCTACATGGTTCAAGAACTGGCCGTGTATTTTAGTTTTTATTTCTTTACTAATTGCCTTAAATATATTTTCTATATTATTTTTGTGCGTTTTCTGATGCTATTAATACAGCATGATAATAATTTGTTTTTTTTGCGAAATCTCAAATAAAAAAAATTTGAAAAATATAATAATGTTTATAAATGGAGAAAGACAAAAAATCAATAGATTTGATTTATTATCCAACTGGATGTGCAGACTGACCGTCAGTATATTTTCCTAAACCTAAACTGTGTATTATCTGCAAAATAAAAAAACCATGACATAAGATTAGTGTCAGAATGATTAAGACTTATTGTTAATACTTGAAATTATCATAGGAATATAATAATTTATAACTTTCTCGCATATTTTAGAGCAATGGGTATAAAATGCACACTTAAGAATTTTATTACGTAATTTAATAATCGAAATTAAGTTTTTTTTTCGTAATAAATTTTAAGGACATAGTTTCTTTTAGATCTTCTTAGGCTTTTTGAATCAAGATGGACACAATAATTATTTTTCTAGATTCGAGTAAGGCTTAGATGATTTTTTTTCTATAAACCACTGAAAATCTAAAGGCTGCAATAATCAAACACTTATTATGTAATCAGAAAATTTTATACCATAAATATTTCAATTTTGTAATCAAATGCTCATATCGGTTAAACATAGATTCTGGAATGTTTCTTACCGTACTTTTATTTAACCTATAATAGAAAAAACAGTTTATTTTTATACTTTTAGCTAACAAATTTTTTTTCTCATTTTAAACTAGAGCCAAGTATATCTTTACGTGAAATTATCTATGCTATAGAATACTATGATTTATAGATATTCCATCGTTTATCATAGCGATTTGTGTTCAAAACCTTTTTAAAAAAATAAAATATGAAATAAACCAATTAATATATAGAATTACCCTTTTATCCAAATATTTTTAATGATAATTATGATGCATCTGAAAACCAGCATTAATTTTTTGCTTAAAAAAAAACTCTATTTTATCGATGTTAAGTTTTCGGCAAAGCTTTCCTTTTAAAAAATCTAATTTCTACATAAAAAAAAGAATTTTACATATTTTCATTATGAATACTTCATATATTTTTTTCTTTTTCATAGAAATATAGAATACTAAATTTATGTATTACGGAACAAGGCTATATAAGATTCAAAATTTTTTTTTTGCATTGCTATTTTATATTTTTACTACTAATTTGTATGTTATATTACGTTTATTGTTGTTTAAAAATTGATCTTACGACGTAAAATAGTATTTTATTTTTGAAAAACCTAATGGTTTAAAAGTGTGCCACTAAAATATTTTGATAGCTTTTAGCCCTTATACATCTAGATACTAGTTTCCTTTTATTCTGGTCTTAAAATAAGATTATAAATATCATACAAATCTCTGAATTCATACCTAGTGTAATTAAGAGAATATTAATGGTAATACTCGTCATTCCTAATTTTTTTACAATATATTTTATATTTTATGAACAAAAATGCAAATTTAAACAAATATTTTTAAGTTTATTTTAATAAACAATTTAATTTTGCGACTAAGCATACAAACCTAATAATAAAACTAGCAAACGCCAAAAAAACTCTTTATTAACAATATTTCTATATTCAATGTTAATTTACATATTTGATAAACTTTCAGGTCATTCAAAACAAATTTTATAGACACTTATTATACTATTTTTTTAAAAGTTTAGTATTTATCAAAACTTGGAAGGATTCAAGTGGAATACATATTAATGGTAATTACAAAGTATAATTATGAATTTTATTCTCGCTTTTATAAAATAGAGTCTTGATTTTATTACGCAGTATATTCCATAAATACTAAAATATAGAATGAACTAACGTACAGCCGGTATAAAAGATTTTAAAATACAAAAAATATATCTTATAATAATTTTATCGAGTTAAAATTTATAATTCAGATCGATCTCATTTTTAATCTTTAAACAGATTGTATTTTTGAGATATTGTAGTATTACAAATCAAGATTAATAGATTTGAAGAAATATAAAATTAACAAAAAACCATGTATTCAATAGTAAAATTTTTAATTTCGTCTATGATAATATGATAAGGCATTAAAAAGAAGATTTAATGACTTTTATATTTAATCTATCGGGCATGGTAGTGTTTTAATAACAGAAAAAGGGTAGAGGATTTTAACGAAAAATATCTTATTGATATTATTTTAGCTACAACAATGTATTTTTTGGCATAGTAATAGGATTTTTTAGATATTATTTTCATCTAGAGATAATCATGCACAAAAAATGCAATCGTGGAAAGAACAGAAGAAAAATCTTGAATGAAAAAAATAATTTGACAAAGACTGTAAATATAAAGAAAAAGGACGAAATATTCTAATTATTTCTCAATAGCCTAGTATAAATTTTTGCTTCTACAAATTCAAATTTTATAAATTAAATCAGGACATCAAACAAAATGTGATCAACTATATTTTAAAAATAATGTATAAACGACAAAAAAATTTAGAAATTAACAGATTAGATAAAATATAGAATATGCAGAATATTCCTAAAAAATTTAAATTTAGGTTTGGATGTAAATTATCTTATAACCATGTAATTTAAATTAAATTTGTATGTGAGGTGGAAAGAAAAATAAAAAATACTGTGATTTTGCGCAGAAGTAAAGAAAATATGTACCAGATATACTTTTATAAAATTTAAGGGTAACTACCGAAATGTAAAATATCAGTTTTAAACAACTTTGTATTTGTCTGTTTTAAGTCTCAATATGTGTTTATGGATTTTTAAATATAAAACACAAAACTTTGTTCATTCTCATATGCTCTCAAATAGTGCGCTGTATTACCTATTAATGGAGAATAATATCTAATTGCTTTTACGGAATATTAAAAAACACGAAAAGCTGTGTATTTTTTTTAAAAAAAAGTATGTATGAAACCTTTGTGTTACTCATACATGTTATCAATATAAAAGGGTAGAAATCAGGCAAAAAAAAGAAACAACTGCAAATTTATATTCAAGTTGTCAACAGGGCTGGTATTTTTTAATTTTGGGTTCGAAATAGGGTATAATTTTTTAGATATATATTATAGGAAACTAATATAAATAAAAAACACTAAATGTGCATCTTTTTCTTAAAATTTCGAAAAATATCACGTTATTCTGCATATTAATCTTAAATTGTCACACAGATACAATATACTATTTTTTTGCAAGGTTTGGAGTGGTGCAAAAATAACAAAGTCATTTTAATCCCTAACTTCTATTATTGAATCAATATACGGTATTATATCACTATTTTTTCTGCAAAAAGATTCCTTCCATAAAAATTTACAAAATCTATAATATTTGATTTTAAATATATAATATTAGGAAATACAATTTTTTTTACAAATTGGCAACGTTTTAATTTTGTTGATATTTTCTTATATTAAAAAAATTGTATTGCATTGTTAAATTTTTGCTAAATAAATATTTAATACTAAGATATGTAAATTTATAAATAGTTAGTTATTATATTATAGTTTCAATGCTTTTTATTCAATAGTATTTTTTGTTGGGCGCGCATAATGTTTTCTACTGTTGCAATAACATTTGCTTGATAAGTTATGAATTCATACATGTATACATTATCGAAAAAAAAATTTGGATTGAAACATTTTAAATACGATGAAACCTTTACACTATTAATTACATTCATAGTATTTCTTATTTTTATAAATAAATATTGAAAATAAGATTTTTCGAGGTTTTCGTTAAAATATTTTACGCAATATAATCAAGAAATAAAAAAAAAGAATGTGAGTTTGACTTTTTATTTTTTCTTTATTCATTATAAAGTCAAGTATTTCTTTATCATTCTACTTTTATAATATTCTGAATTTAATTAAATTTTCTTTTAATTCGTTACCTACATTATAAATTAGAACAAAACACAATTCATCATTATTATCCTAGCCTTTTACGCTTATGCTTACATATATGTTGTTTCGTTGAATTTCACTTTATTTTCTTTGATTTTTCATGTATAAACAAATTAATGATACCATCTTCTCAAAAAGGATGAAATCTTAGATTCTAAAAACTTTGTTATCTATAAAACTTACAATTAGTTTTCTGCTATTATTCCTATGCATAAATATATATTACAATATCATTTTGTGCCAGAACCCCTATGCACTTTCTTTTGCTTATCATTCGTCAATCGATTAAAATCTGAGTCATAAATAATCAATATACTTGCTCTAATTATGCTTAATCCTAATCCACTTAAACGAGCTGTCGAAAAAAATCCATAACCTTTTTATTGTTATCTTATAATGTAATGTTTTTTGTTTAGCCCCCAAGGTTGGTTTTTTCGCCCTTTTTGTAATATTATTTTTCATTAACTTCAATTTCAATCATCTTTTGTTCATTTTTCAAAATTTTATTATAATATAGGAACTGATTTATTTTTCTTTTCCCAATTTTATCCACTTTGATGACCCTTCAATAACCAGTCGGGATTTATCTATATCTTACTTCCCAATAAAAAAATATGACATCATAAAAATCACAGAACTTTCATCTTTCAAACCTTCTTCTTCATTTTATTTAATTTTATATACATTCTTTTTAAAATTTTACTAGATTTTTCTGAATTTGAATTTTTCCAATGGGCTCAGAACAGTATCGTTTTTCAAATTATAATTCTTTCATTGCATTTTTCAATAAATTAATACAAATGCCTTATTTTTTGTTCTGCTTTTCGTATTTATTAAAAATAATCCTATTTAATTTATTTTTAATTTGCTTTTGGTAGTCAGTCAAATCTATAAATACGATTATATCCTACATTTCAGGTAGCAGATAAAAATCACATTTTTTTATGCTTTGCTTTCTCTTGGCGGTTCGATTTGAATCTGTGAATAAATTTGCTTTTTACAAAATTTTTATTGCATTAGATATTAAGATTCTATTTTCGCCTGTTCTGCATTATATTGTATTTATTTTCTTTTTTATCATTTGTTTGAATAGCTCTCGGTAACTTCTTTTCTATATATATTGTTGATTACCAAATCATACGATTATATGCATTCTACTCTATTTTTTATTCTTCTATGAGTATCGGGTTCGATTAGAGCTCTCATAATCACGCCCATTTTTATGCACTTTCAGTGGCTTCTTTATACGCACCGAAAAAGAAGAGCTCTTATTGATTGGATCTCTAAATTATATTGAAAATCTGAATGTATATCACGTTGGCAAAGAAATAATACGATTAACAGCCTCAAAACCGTTAAATCATTTCGAATGTGTGTCCCAGAACATTAATCCGGCTATAACGGTAAAGACTTATATTTTTTGTGAAAAATAGCATTTTTGTTTTAATTTGTTTTTTCATCAAGAATAACATATAAAAGCTTTAGGTAAGAAATTGATGATCAGTGTGTCTTATAACAGACATACAGCGGAAATTTTCGCTCATTCTATTATTATTTGCTCAATTTTCTTATATATGATTTGTGACACATTCCTTTCATACAAAAGTACAATAACCTTTTAATATTTTGAATATATGGCTTAAACTGTATATGGTGATAAAATTAAAACATGTTTAATTGTTCGGAAGCGCACATCGACCCTATAAAAGCAAAAATTTGTATTGTTATTCCCAACCCTATTTCATCGACTAAATTAACACCTTGCTTATTTTCGTATAGATTTTATAGCCAGAATATCTGTTTTTCTGTCAATCAAAAAGTGTATTGCACAGATAAGGTATAATAATTGTGAGAGTTTCTAAGTTTACAGAATCAGATTGAAACATTTTATAACTCACATAAATAAGATTTTTCATACTGATGGGATTTTTCTCAAGAAGAAACTTGTGTATGCTCTTTACTATCTACAATTTTATTTTGATCTTCTAACATACAATCTGACATATTTTCATTCCTAAAATTTTTATTTTGTAAATGTTTATTTCGAAAAATATATTTTTACAGTTTCATTGCCGAAATAATATTATTTATAAAATTAGAAATTATATTAATATTTTCCGAATAGAAATCTGAACCATCAAACAAATTTTCCTCCTTTTTACGTAACAATCGATCTTATCTGTCTGAATTTCATCTTTCTAATTCTAGCTCTCCATTCTGGAGAGCAAAACTAAATCTATCGATTTGTGATCAATACCACTCATCAAGTTGAAAAAACCTTTGCTTATTTCTGCCGGTCTTATTATCACCATTTGAAGATAAAATTTTTGAATTTTGACGTCTTTCTTAATATTACAATCGGATCTAAGCTTTTATAAACTACTTTTTGCTTAAAATCGGATTCTGCAACTTCGATATTCTTTATTATGAGGCGTTTATCAAAATCTATAATTCAAGGATAATTGAAACACGAAAATATAAATCTATAGGGTATGGTGCGATATATGAAAATATTATAATATGAACTAAAACATGTTGTTTTAAATTATAATATCTAATTTTTTTACTAGACTGTACATTAAAACATCACACTTTAACATATCAATTATGGGAAAGTAACTGCTCATATACAATTAGAAACAATATTATATTATGTTGTGAATATGAAAAAGAAAAATACAAGTTATATTATAATGTGATCCTTTTTTTCTGATTTTTTTTGTGTTATAATATAATTATATATATAATTAAACTTTAAAATTAAAATTTGGCCATGGAAGAAATTTAATTGGACATAACTTTCGAATTTTATAATTAAATATATCCTTATACCAATGATATATTTCATTCATCTTAAAAATACATATAATTTTTTACTATGAATATTTATGTTCTATTTTAAAAATAAAAATTTGTACATTTATAATTTCTTTTACATTTAATTTTCACATTTTTCTCCGACATTCTTCAATCGAATAAGTTTAAAACCTTCTATAGCCATATAAAAATATAGTCAATCTACTAATCGTCAGGTTTTTAAAAATTAACTCGTGATACTTTTTTTTTATCTTTCTTTTAATTGCAAACTTCTCTGTCAAATAAATACATAATTTTGCTATAATTTGAATTTTAATATTGATTTTACATGATATTTTAAAAATAACTTTATTCAAGCCAGCATTATTTATATATAAAAATGCGCGAGAATGATATTATTAATTCTCAAATGCAATACTAACCATATTTGAAAGAAGTTTTTAACCATATAATTTTGATTAAAATAATACTACACGCCTGTTTGAATATTACAGGGTAAATATGTAAAGATAGAACTGCAAAAAAATTATGGATTTAAGAAGACAGTAATTTTTATTTCATTTTTTGAAAAACGCTTTAAAATTTTACAAGATTTAAAATATTCAAAAAATGAATTAAAAACGTTAAATTGTTATTCGAAAAATAAATCAGATGGTATAGAAAACATTAAAATCTAGATAACAATTCCTGGATTATGTTAATCGAATCTATTCATAGGTTGCAGTTCTTCAAATATCAAACTTTTGGTATTTATATAAAAAAAATAACGGTGTTGACCACATACAGCGTCGCAAATACAAAGAAAAATAATCCCATCATACCAATATTGGCTTTGATTACTTGCACATGTGTTCGAATATCGAGTAAAATTGTTTCAGCGCATCAATCAAGTATACTTTTATAGCTGAAAGCTTTCTATTACTTCGATATGTCTAGAAGTGTTTGCTGTATTCATTGCAGCCGGGCGCCATTATAATAATGCACTATTATTTCATGTGTATCTACTTTTTATCTTCAATCATCAAAATTAAGGTCTTAGCTTGAATATTAATACCACTCAACAATTGCTAATTTACTGGAATTTTCAAATATATTTGACACAAAAGATTATTGGTGGATGTTAGAACAAGATTATCTGCATAATATATTTGTTATGTTAATTATAAATTGCGAATCAAATACTTAAATATTATCGAGTTTCTCTTTTTTAGAACTATTTAGGTTGATACGATTTTTAACCATAAGATTTTATTCAAAGATTATCGAGAGATTTATATTTTCTCCTTAAACACATTAGGTAAATCTAAATTAAATTGGCTATAAAATTTCAAAAAAAGAATTAATTTTATAACCAAAAGGGCCATATATAGTAAATAAATAACTTATCTAAGAAATTTTTTTAATTATATAACGTGAGTTATCTATCTATTTACACAGCCAAAAATAATAAAAAATATAGATAAACACGTGAGATACAAAAATAAAAATAGTATAAAAGCGAATAAGAACTGAAAATAACTTAGAAACGACATAAATCTTGTAGAAAATACGGTTTTCTACTATGAATATGTTTTTAAAATAAAAAAATTTACATTAATCAACAAATAAATTAGAAAAGATACTGAATTAGCAACAATTAAACCTGATTGTAATATCGAATTAGAGCATTTGTGTATTTTCCATATAATACATATAGGCCATGTTTAATTAATTCACTAGAATACTGGTTACGATAGCTAAAATCACAAAGATAATAACCATATTTATCATATATACTTCATGTAAAATGTATATTTACAACAACTGTTTCTTGATTTTATTTTTTTATTCGAAATTAATCATGCAAGTATATTTCTAATTATATTTTCAAATAATTTTTATGATTGGATCAGATGTTGATCAATATATTATAGGTTGAGAAAAACACCCATGAATTACTGTTGATACATAAATATATTGAAATATTAGATTTATCTAGTTAGATTTGAAACATTTTTTATGGATAATTCTAACAATAAGGATGTAAAGGTATCAACTGACAAAAAAGCATAGTTTATTAAATAAAAAGTGTAAGCAAGAATAATGTCTTCGAATTTTGAAAATACAAACTTATGTGTGGAATTGTCAAACAATACATTTAGAATTTTTTGAATTCAGATTTAGAGCAGAAAAAGGCTTTATCTAAAGGCATAATTCTGTCAAATACATCATTATACTGATCACAAAACGTTGTTCAGGCAAATATAAATGATTAAAAGGTTATAAAAAATATTTTTAATCGGTTATATTCCTCTAATTTCGTGATTATCCATGAAAATTCACGCTTAATATTATTTGCTGGTAATTATGTTTTAATGTATATGATATTTTTCACTTAAAACAATTTTATTGTCAATTAATAAATTAACAAATAAGCTTGCATAGTCAATTACTTCCATGATGAATTATGTTCGAGTTAATATTATCATACAAGCTTTTAAATTTATTCTTTGTGGATTTAAATTATATTTTATTATATAAAATTTATCGCAGTATATTTTTACAATATTTTGCGTCCGTATAATTAAACTTTGGTTTTTAAAAAAAAATCTGTTTATTTAGGGAAGCATATAATTTATTTTTTGAATAGTAAACACTAAGATTATCTTATCATTGAGTTTTATAAATATAATGCGAAAAAAAATATCAAATAGAATTCGTTGGGGATCATCTAAAAATATAATCTCTAGAAAAAATATTTTATGTGTTTAAAGCATTTTATCAAATGTCTATATAAAGGGTTAAAATCACATTGGCTGGAAAAAGTGCTATTTCAATAAATTTGAATGTAGAAAAATCCTTTTTAAGCATATATATTAATATAAAATATATTTACCGTATTATGATACAATTGAGAGGTGTTTTCTATTTGAAACATTCATATTTAGATATTAGATTGTCAAATTTAACTTTTGAGGTGTCAAATTACAGTGTTATATTATTAATATTAATTAATATAATTTATTTTATCGGGTTATTTTTGTTATTTTAACTTCATATTCTTTCTTAAACCTTAACTTGATCGATGCTCCGTGCGAAAATCATTTTTATAAGCTATATAAATAGTTACTTCTTCAATGTGTTTTTTATTGCAACTTATTTAATCAATACCATTTAGTACAAGGGATTCCCCCATCTATAATTGAATATATGTCTCAATTTCGTTTTCACTATATGCTATGATAATCCAAAAAACTGTTGTATTAATTTTCAAAGAAAAATATTGAAAGCATTCGCATATATGGTAATTTTTACCTATATCAAATTTATACCTTGGTTTTAAATTGGAGAAATAAAATTCCAATCATAAATAAAAATACAATTTCTTAATTAAGAACTATTTGATATGCAAAATATCTATTAGTTACGTAATAGAAAGATTCTTTTTAACAGATTGTCTAAATTTGAGAAATAAAGCGTCTTACTGGTAATTTATTACAAAATATTTCATTTTAAATATTGTGTTGTAGATAAAAAATATCATTGAATTTATAATTTATTATAAAAATTTCATATAGGCTTCAAACTGATTATTTTATTTGTATATCTTCTATATTTTGTAAATATAATTACATAAGTTCTTCTTTTAGCACACAGTAGATCAGTTTTGTAAACCATAACATTATACAGAGGCTTTTACTCTAGATAGTCGATATGGATAGCAATATTTCTGCTAGATAAATATTCTGTAAGGTTTATTCATATAATTATATTGGATAAAACTTTCTTGATGTGATATAAACACCCCTTTTATAAATTCAAAAGAAATCAATTCGAATAAAATATACTTACTTATTCTTTCAAAGTTGTTTTATAAATATTTTTAATAATTATAATTTTCATTTATGTTAATTTAATTTAATTTATCCCTATCTAGAATATCAATTTTAAATAAACAAACCTTTTTTAAATTACATGAATGACATGAAATTAATAAAAAATTCGCTAAGCACAGTTTTTATAAAAATTGTGTTAAAAAATCATAGAGAATATATAGGGGAGGTAGTCTACAGCGATTGCTCGGACTTAACCCTTGCAAATGTCTTCCCAGCACTAGGGGGACAAAGTCAACTAAATATAAAATTTAGTGTTGGCGATATTCTATATTTTACAAAGATAGATAGAAAGAATATTTTTAAAGATAAATATTTTAAAGATGAGGATACATCCTTGAAGCTTTTGGGGGCAGAAAAATCTCAGAAGTCGGTCAAGGAAACCCGCAAGACGAGGCGGCGAAAACGCCTTGCAAAGCAGGCCAATAATGCGGGCCTAAAACTAAATCAGTCAAAGGTCATTAATGAAAGTGTGTTTTATTTGCGTAATAGTATTTCTGGCCTAAATATTTATACTACCCAGCTGCAATATTACGGCATTGGCTGTACTTAACAGAATATACTAATAAATAAATAAAAATAAAAAAATAATATTGATTATTAGAAGTATTTTAAAGTAAATTCTATGATTTATCTATATTATGATTTACACTTAATTAAAACCTATATTTTCTAATGTTAGCATTAGAATTAATGTATTTCTAAAAATTAAATAATAAATGTATTCTTATATTGGAAAAAATATTTTGTAAATCGAAACTTGAAGAAATCTCAATATTCCGAGTGTTTTTTATACAAAAAATAGCAAAATTTAAACGTTGAACCTAACAATAAACGATAAATTTTACAGTTACAAAATAATAATACTACTATAAACATCAAACCTATATACTATACATATAAAACAGATTTAAATTATTATATTTGTATTCTAGTGAATTACAAGGATCTTTTTTGATCAACGAAAAGTTTAAGTACTAAAACAATTTAAAATTTATAAGCTTAATTATTAAAATTAAATTTGTCATAAATTTTTTGTTTAAAATATCTTTCAATTTTTAATTCCTCAATTGTAAAGAAAAATATTTATACCTTTTATTTTAAGTGTTTATAATCAGATGCATTAAAAATGAATAGAAATAAAAAACAAATTAATCATAAAATATGGAGTCATTTAGATTTAGACATCCTAATTCTTAAACAATAAATTATGAAATTATATTTATTAGAACTAAAAATTACTAAAAATTACTTTGGATTCTGGTTATTTAACAAAAAAGGATTAAATGGCAGTAAATACACATAATAAACCCAAAATACCGGGTTTTTAAATATATAAATAACGTCTTAGCTGTTGATTGATGGATTACAAATGAAAGAAAAAATGGATATAGTCTCAAACGTTATATATGTATTCTAACTCTTTTATTTGGAATTCATTATACATATTTACTAAATAAATATTGGATTTCAAATCGCTGGTTATTTTATGTACACAGAATACAAGTTTAAAGCAAGAATATCTAAAAAAATGTCAGCACAACATAGGTAAAATACGTTGTAACTTAATTTTGTGTTGAAAAGCGCACCTTACTAGACCTTTCGTGCACACAGAGTATTAATACTTTAGGCGATTTTTTCATCTCTTAAGCCCTTTTTACTATGAGTCCTCCGTAAATACTTAACAATTCAAGGGGTTGTTATAATCCTAAGGTTTGTATATATTCACAATTAGGTTAGTTACTTCGAGTTCTTTCTGATTTCTATATGTGATTGTATTACACAATATCCAAAGTTAAAAAATAACGAAAATTTATATCTTGCACTTTTAAATATAGGACAGAACGCATTCTAGCAGATCTAACTTTTAGTATATATATTTTAAACTTTTTTAAATTTTCAATACTAATCACAATAATTTATATGTTATAATACAGATATTCTGTTTAGATATTTAACATATTCGCGTATCACGTTATAATTTACATTCAAGTTCTAATTCATGTCTCTATTTTATCTTCATGCATATGTTTTTTGTTTTTTCTTGTTTTGATTTTAGACTAATTTTTATTGGTTTTTTTCAAATTATATTAGCGTGCTATATTAAAGTACTGAAACTATTTCTTTTAATTATTTATTCTTGTAAAATGATAGAAAAAATATTTTTTTACATCTGTTTGCTGATGGATCGAAAATTTTTAACGAGTATTTACAGTGAAAGCATATTTCTCGCACACCTATACAATATTTACATCAGAAATAAATTGACACAAGCTAGGTCCATTCACAAGCAAATTCTATTGTAGCTTCTTTGTTGTTCCTATTTTATCTTGCGTTGGTTTATTTTGCACATTGAAGACTTTTATATGTTTTATTTTACATATTTAACTCTCTTTTTGCTTATTTTACAGCTCAGAACAATCAAGTTAGACTATTTCGTATTTTCTATAGAAACGATAGATTATATCTAGGTGCTTTGCCTTTTTTTCATTTGCGCAGATCCGCTTTCCTAGATGTTTATACTCTGTATTGATCTAGTATCTTAGTATTGAATGAATATCTTTTAATTTTAATTTTATGTTTTCAAGACAACGCTTAGGTTCCTTTCCTTTGTTGTGGAGTTATTCTATTTAGGCTTGTTGCATATTTATTTATTTTTTGCATTATATATGTTCTATTTATATGACATGCACATATAAATTTACGACTCTAGCAAAAATAACCTTGCGTAGTATTAGGTAAAATATATTGCATGTTAAGAAATTGCCTACATCAACATTAAATCGAAATTATTTTTGACTTCAAGTTTTGATCTATTTAAACATAAATTTTTATCATTGTTTCTGGTTTTGCATCCATTTAAGAATTCTAATATTTTTATGTATCAAAATAAATTTTTTCTGTCTAGAATGTTGCAATATCTTTGCGTTTTCGTTGCTAGTAGCAGACATTGATATGTTTTTTTCATCCCAATACATTTGAAAAATGTTCTTACTTACTAAGACAGCGGTATAAAGTTACTTGTATTTTTTGTCGCAATTTTTTTAGACACTAATATGCAAAATTAGTAGTTTCGGTGTTTTAATTTATATTTTAATTGCCTGTGATTAATTTTTTTCTTATAATCTGCAAAAAACTGAATTCAATCAAAATACTAATGATATTGATATTAAGCTGTCACCTTGTACTAAAAAAATTTATATATATTCTTCTTGATTATTTCATACTTTGTTTCACTCAGTGTTTCGTCTCGTTTTTTATTTTTTATTTTTATACAATAATTGATTCTTATATGTTAACGCTAATATGCAGCCTAAAAACTACACATGATCCTCCAGTCAAACTTTTTTTATTTAAACTCTGTACCATTTGGCTTTGTTTTTTGATCGCTATTTATCTTAACGATGTAATCATGTCCTGTACTATAGCGTTCTGAACTATTCAGATTAATCCAATCTAGTTTTATCGCAGCGTATATATTAGTATCATGTGTTTTACATTATCAATTACGCAGTTTTTGTGTATTTTTATACATTTATCACATACATTAATAAACTTATACTTTTTCTTTTTAGAGAATGTATGTTTTGGTTTTAAATATCATAAATCGGAAATTTATCTGTTTTTAACCACTTTTATTTCTGGTCATATTTATTTTTAAAAACTCTAATAAGATACAGTCCAATTTTTATTTTTCTTTTAAAGGGGTTGCTTCTACCGACAAACTGTTGGGCTTTCCGGTTATGTAGATATAGATTACTTAATTGAAAATAGTAATTGTGATTAACAAAACACATAAGGTGTGTTTTTTTTATGATTTCAGCTTATTAAAGAATATTATTTATTTTAATTTACGTTTTTGTGTTATTTTTTTTGCAAAAAAATTATAATATTTTACTTACTGTTTTTATGTGCCTGTTAGAAGTCTGAGGTATTGCCTTCTGTTTACATTAGTATTTTTATTTATTTTTTCATCTATTTCTAGCCTCATATTTCATGTCTTATCATTGTTCTTGCTGATCACCCCTAGAAAATCAATCTGTTTCTCAGTATTGACATATATTGTCGCACGATATTGCTCTAAAGCTTAATTAATTCACACCAATTATATATTTAAGTCATTTCGTAAGATGTCAGTTCTATGTTATGGTAATTATAACTTTGAATTTTGCTTTTTTGCATTACAACAATATTTAATTCTTCCGCAGCTGGTTTTTATACCATTTTTCGAGAAACCCCTCTATACAGCTTTTAGATTTTGGTATATTTAACATTTTAGGGGACGTTAGGTTGTGATATAGATATTGGTCACATATTTTTATTCGATGTTAATTTTAAAAAAAACTGATGTTCAAGGAACTGTTGTGATTCTTTAAAACTCTTAATAGATATAAAACTATTATAGCTTTAACCTTTAAGAATGTTTTTGTTTTTATAAGGATATTTTATCATCATAATGTTAAAAATTTGATCCTGTATGTGCTTTTTCCCCTTCTTTTCGTTACAGTTACTTTTTGATTGCAGACCTGCCTTCTAATCTAGAAATGATCGATAAGTGCATTTGATGCATTTTAAATAATTTATGCTATACACATTAAACATTTAAAGATTCCATTATATTTTCTTATAAATTTATTATGTGCCTTGTTTTTGTATTCTTCCGAATCATTTATAGATCAGTTTGTGGCCTCTTTTGACTAATAGGCGTTTATAGCTAGTTTAAAGATGATGATAGCTTCAGAGTAATGAGAGGTGGTTTTTCTGCTTGCTTACAAGAATTGAAACTGTGTTGTTGGTTAGGTATACCTTTACTTTTTCGTATTTTATGAGTATATATTTACAGCATTCTATCTTTTTTTTTCGAAAAAATTATATATCAAATTATCTTTTCTTTACTTTTTTATCCTTGGTCTAAAATTTTCGCTTGCGATTCCGGCCATGGTTCCAAAAAAATTTATAGGAAGGGACACCGTAGCATTCAATTTTAGAGCTAAAAGTATTGTTTTTTTCGTTAGGAACAATATTAAAAACCTTTATTAAGGTATTATGACATGTTTAAGATCTTTTAAATAGCAAAAAAAATATAGAAAAAATAGAATATCTTATACATCACACAAAAGCAACCCGCATATTTTATATTGTCTAGATTGCTGTTCGATTGCTTTTTTTGAATTTGATAAAAAGGTGGATAGTTGCGAGAATGGCGTTTTATTATATTATACAATATTGATAATCTGATTGCGAAGACTAGACGGATAAATATTACAGAAAAACCTCTGTTTGTTATGAGCTTGAGAACTGAAAGGATCCTATATTCTTATAACTCGGCAGATGTATATCTATAATACCTCTATATAGAATACTAATGTTAAATTTAGAAATACAGGACATATTTGAAAAGATAAAAAAAATATTTTTTTTTTAATTTGTTGAATAACAACTTTATAAAAATGTAAAATATAAATCTGAAATTATTTCAATTATTTTTTATGTTCCAAGTTAATATACATGTACTTAAAATTTAGTTATATGCTTAGAGTATATAGATGATGGCTTTTGCACATTATTCTAGATATGGAATAGATGGCATTGTAAAAATATATTTATTATGAAAAAAGAGATATTCATTTATTAGAGGTCCATATTTTACATAAAAAGCACAAATTAATGCTTATTTCAAAATACAAATTCCATTACGCATTGCAATTCAATGTAATTATGTTATATTCTGCAAAGATCATAAAAATAGTACCAAAAACAGTGAATTTTTTTATGTATTATAAAGATTCATAGTTATTCTATTATATGAAAAGAATTGATTTACTTGTGATTTCGTTTTATTTAAAAATCCTATTCAAAATTAATAAAAAGTAAAAAATGTCATTGTGGATGTATAAAACTTTATATTGTTTTGCTTTTTATCTATAAAAATTGTATCAAAAGCAACACAAAAGATGCCAAAAAAGTCTTAACCGTAAAATTTTACAGATCAAAAATAATAAGAAACATCCGACAAGTACGGTATGATTTTTCCTACATACTTTTATTTATACAACTACAGAGGAATTTTTACACAAAAAAAGAAATTATATAGTATATTTTGTCGACAATTTTTGTATTTTTGTTAAATTGACATTTCTTTATCTTTATACTGTTTTGTATATAATAAATTTTTTTCATGTGTTGGTATATCGCAGCCATTACATGAAATTATATAAGATATTTTGTTAAAATCAAAAGCAGAAAATCCAATTTTCCTTTTTTTATGACATAAAGTGCATCATTTCATTTTATTAAATATAAAAAAAATTGCAGCTTGCTGAATATAAATCATTGAATTAATTGACTTTATTACCTTAATATTGCAAAAGTGAAATTTGCGATTTATAAAATTTTAAAATAATTTTATATGTTTTTACATTTATTTTTATTGTATCAAAATTTATTAACCTCAGTGAATAACTGGTAGATTATTCTCATTGAAAAAATAGGTATCATATATTGATTATTGCCAGGAATATTATTTTTATTAGTTAAAAAAAGTCAATAGTTAAAGTTTGTCTCGTTAAGAACTGATATATTTTATATATAGAATCATCATATTTACAATCATGATTTTTTTATGATTAAATTTTATTTAAAATGTTTGCTTTTAACTTTTTAATGCTTAAGCTTTATCATAACAGTTGTTAAATATCGCTAATTCTTTACGCTTATATTTATTTCTATAAACTGCATGTAATATTCTAATTTGTTTTGCTTGATTGACTATGTTTTTGTAATATTTTTATCTAATTAATTCACGCACTTTTCCTAATTCCAGAAATCTTTTTGCATTTATGTTTATCTTACAAATTAAAAAATGAATCAAAAGCTTCCATGCTTTGCTGGTGCTCTCTGTTTCTATGAAATGATATTATATTGTTTATTTTTAATAAGCGGTATTTTTTATCAACATATTTTAATATTTTATAAGACTTTAGTCTAGTGTTTTGTATTGCACGAAATAATAAAATAAATATAGACTTATTTTTATTTCCGCAGATATTTAATTCTGTATTTTTATAGATATATTGAATGTATATTTTTTAAAATGACTTTTTATGTTGAAAATTTTTAATGAATCTTATACGAACCTAAGAATAAGGATGTCGAATTGTTCGAACTTAGATTGTTATAATTAAAAAGATTTTATTCTTGATTTGTATATGATTAAAAATACCCGAAATTTCTGATATATTTTAATTTTGCGTTCTTTTTAAACCGAAAAAAGTTTAAATCGCAGACTTTATTTCGTTAAAATAAATGCGGTTAATAAAATCCTGTTTATTACTTTATATTTGTATAGTGAGGGCAATTTTAATCTGATTAGAGCATAATTGTATCCATTATACATAGCTACCTTTTAGAATGTGCAATGTTATGAAATTACTCTTCTCTTTAGACATAAATTTGTTTTTGTGTTCATTCTTTTAACATGGATATCACATTCATAAATTTTAAGTAAACCGTTACGTGCGTTTTTCAGTCAATATATTGCTAGTTTAATAGTTTTCAAGTCACATATAGCCGATATGCATATTTCAATCTTCATTTGTCAACTTCATAATAATATATCTTCTGGTCGTCATGGAATCTTCCAACATACAAATTTATTAAATAGTTTATAATAAAAAATCCCTTTTGTTTTTTTTATTGTTTATACGTTATTTTAGATATAAAAAAGTCTTCTTTGTCATTTTTTATTGATTTTTTTCCATTATTTTATTAAAAATATAATAATGTATTTGTATTCAATGTTTAAGTACAATATAAAGTATATAAAAATATTTAAATATGCATGATTAAGCTATTCTGAATATACCATACATGATAAAAACCAGTACTAATTAGCTTTATAATATAAATTGCAATATATGCATCAATATAAATTTGCTAAAAGGATACTGATAGTCTGTATAAGTATAATTATTTTGATGTTTTTAAAATTTTAAAATATAAATCACTATGTTTCCGTTATAGTAGCTAGCATAATATCTAAGTAAGTATGCTTCTGAGGCGTGTGTGCAGAAATATTGTACGAAGGTGCAGTATACTGTATTCCCGAATCGTTTTTACAATTAGTTTTCCACCCGATAAGCATATATGTGCGTATTTAAGACCAATTGACTAATTTATCATGTAAATATGCATAATCATCATCAAAAAGATACCAAAAAGGAATGATTTAAATAATTTTTATTTTAAATATAGCCTCACTTTTATTATTTTTGTTTTCATTGCTATGCATTATATCATATTATACATATAACATGTTTAAATCGATAGAATACTAAAAAATCTTTTTTAAAAATATGTTTTTTCCTATTTATAATTATCTTATGTGAACTTTGCGAGTTTTATATATTACATTTATATATTTTTTGCCATTTGAAAGCTTATATTCTATTTTATTATATTCAGGAAAAAAATGAAATTGAAATGTAGTCTGCGAATTACATAACAAAAAATACATTATAGTCGAAATTCTTATTTAATATAAAAATGAAGATTATTTCACATTTATAATTCTTTATATACATTTTATATAAAATATTTTATATTTCTACTATTAGGGAAGAATATCTTTTTTAAAATTCATTTTTTTATGTATTTCAAGTCTAAAAAACAAATAAACTTTATTTTATAATGAGATTTTTTTTATGTGCAGGATTTTAAAAATGTAAATCATCATTATAAAAATATGCATTACGCACCCAAAATCTGTATGTCGTATCCAATAGATCCTTAATTGTACAGATATTTTATCCTTTGTTTTGTTTAAAATTTTATGCTATTCTATATCTAAGATAAATAAACATATTGCTAAAACTGATCATAATCACTACACAGAAACTTCTATTTACAAAAAAAAGCTTTTTATTCAAAATGAAAAGTTGCTATAAAAAGATGAGAATATAATAGATTTATGATTGAATAAATTTAAGTCGCATAAACAGCTATTATAAAAAAATAATTTATTTTTTATTATAATAAAAAATTGCAAGTTTTTATAACGAAAAGTATGTGTATTATATTTTTTAGCATAAATAGAATAATATTCAATAATAATAACTTCTTAATTTTTTTTACCGTCGAATAGAATTTATCTATGGATAATATGTTCAAAAAATTCTATCAGCGTCAAAAGGATATTTATATAAATACATGTTCAGATTACACACGTTCGATTATGAACTAAGTACTTTTTTTAGAAAATATATTTTAGGTCAATAAGTTCGTACAATGGATATTACAATGTTCTCTTATTGCATTTTTCTTTTTTTCGACAAAACATGCGCATAAATATTTTGATCTATATATCATGGCT
This sequence comes from Rhyacophila brunnea, assembly GCF_057557595.1. NCBI lineage: Eukaryota > Metazoa > Arthropoda > Insecta > Trichoptera > Rhyacophilidae > Rhyacophila > Rhyacophila brunnea. Next base: position 1,454,646 of record NW_028233352.1, read on the forward strand.
TTAATTTACATATAACTGGAATTTTTTATAGTAAAATTTCTCACTCATTGTTATTACATTTCTGTTTTGAATTTTCACCATACAAATAGATCTTTTAAACTAAGTTTTGAACGTACAATATATATATATAAATTGTCAAGAAATATATAATAAAAGTCAAATGAAATGCGAAGAATTTACGCTTATAAATTTTTTATCACGTAAAAAATAAAACTAAACATGATTTTTTACATTTTTGGTGACAAATTTAGTTATATATTGATCTTTTATTTTATTAAAAGTAAATTAGATACAATTTAACGTATGTGATAGATAAACGATTGTAATTTTATGTTAAACTATGGCATGTTCGTTATATTACACACAAATCTTAGATTTTTCTGATTTATAAAAATATTTATATTTCTCTCGTGTACTCTTATATAACGCATTATGATTTGTTTGTATTTCAAAAACACAAAAAAAACATAATCGAATAAAACTGACTTTCAAAAGATGTAACTGATTCAAACACTCCACTCGTTGTTCAATATTTACTTCTATAATTTGCGAAAATAATCTAAATGTTAGATAGACAGAAAAAATATCTTTAAATATCCACTAAAAATCACACAAAAAAGTATAAACTTACAATAAAATAATGAGATATTTTTTTTAACTAGAAAAGTGAAGCCGTTTTTCTTTCTATTTCAAATATTTTAATTTAGTTGTTTTCCGTTTGTCTACCAGAGATAGACAAGAGTTTCTGCTAAATAAATGGATAAGATTCATAGTTTAAATTGACAATATGCCATTTATACCTTTTATATAGTAAAAGCCCCCGTTTTTTGATTTTATATATACCAGGCACTTATAACTATAAAAATTCGACTTTAATATTATTATTTATTGTTAGCCAAATATAAAAAAAAGACTATTAAAAGTCACAAAGAAATTTAAGTATTAAAAACATATATTATATCTAATTTCGTAAAAAAAAAGATTGCAATCATAGTTTTAACAGATAAACACACTGTATTTTAAAACAACCCTATAGTTACTTAAAGTAATGTCAGCAATTAAGGTATAGCATCAATATATAAAGGATTAATATTGTTGTAGTTTATTTTTAAAAATCTTTGCATTCATATTATTAACTTTTTTTATCCATATAATTATACTATTTTATAATCCAAAGGGATTTGGATTTTAAATGATCAAAGGATCTCATACTATATGATCCAAAAACTTCATAAAAAATGCATAACAGATATACATCAATCTTTTTTTCTTACGATTTCTACAATTTTTTTTATTGATTATTTTTGTTTTTATACGATTTTTAAAATTTGCTAAAAAGGTTTATATATAAATCATTACAAAATATGCCTTTACGTAGTTAATATCACAGAAAAATAGATAAAACAATTGTCAATGAATTTTACACAAGTAAATTCTAATTTGAATATAATTTGTACGTTTTACATGTCGATTTTTAGGATAAATATGCCATATTCTAATAATCCGGATTAATTTTTCAATATATGTTTTGCTGATAAGTGGTGAATGCATCGCAGAGAATAACATAAATATGTATTATATTACCAATATTTTTTAGTTTACATCGCAGTAATCAATTATTCTGAGAATAGATCGTATATAGCATATAAATGACACACAAGTAATGTAAATATTGGCTTGTAATTAGCAAAATATAGAAGAAAGTCAGATTGTTGCTTTTACTAAAATTTCTTGTTAATAATATAATATCATCACAGTAAGGGTTTATATAATATATTTTATAGTCTAAGCTATCATATTTTAATAAGAAATACATTAATTTCTAACGTTTTATTTATTAACGACGTGATTTTTTTATGGATTCTTATTAAAATGTATTAAGACTTGATCTATAGAATCATGATTGTAAATTATTCTCCGTCCTTCGATAAAGTAATACTATACTTGATTTTCAGATGTATTTTTATGTATATGTATAATAGATATCTTTTTTAATTTATAAATAAAATTATAATGATCCAGTAAACAGAAAAAGAATGTAAAATTATTAATTATATACGTTTTCTATTCTTAGCTTGTCTATAACCGTTTTAAACGAGACAGTAGACTTTTATTTTGTAAGAAACCAAGTTTTCTATGTAAAAATACAATGCGTAAATACACGAAAATCGTAACATGCTTTTTTTCGATAGTAGCATATTTTTTTATTAATATAAAAATGAAGCTAATTTTATAGTGAATAAATCATATGGTTGTATAAAAACGCATCAAATTTTACTGGAATAGTATTTAAACTGTTTATTTTAAAAGATAAAGTTCAAAGCTTGCAATTATATTTTGATATACATATTGTATTTTTTATACATGTGAATGTATTTTTTACAATTAATTTGCATGATTTTAGCTTATAAAAACCCTAAATATATCTTTGATCTCGTAATAAAAACAGAATACAAATTTTTAAAGCAAATTTATATATAAATTAGTTCAAAAATAGAAAAAATTACATATGCTATCATGTTTAGTCTTAACACTCTTTTCATGTGTTTTTAGTTGTATTTAGCTTATTTCTAAATTCCATGGTTTTATAATGCATAAAAAAACATTGAAAATATTAGACCATTTTACTTTTTTTTGCTCAATCAATCCTTACAATAAAGTACATATAATTTTTTGTTTAATAAAGGGTGTTAATTATTTAACTCATGCTATAATCGGCAAAAAAATATTATTCATACATTAACTGTTTTAAAGAAAACACAAAAATCATGATATTCATGTGTTGATAGACGATAACTAAAGCAAGAAACATATAGTCCGGGTAAATTTTACTTTTGTTGCTTTATGTAAATAGATCTTTCCCTTTAGACCTTCATATAATGATCAATATTAGTTCGCTTTTTTCAAATTTCTTGGCTATGATTATAAAATAATATTATCTTACTGAGCTCAAATTTTTCAAAATGCATATTAAAGGAGCTAGCTTTATATAAAGTATTCATAAAATTACAAACGATCCTATATAACATATATATTTTAATCTGCGCAGGCACTTTCAATTAAAAACGCATGCAAAACAATTTTATATTAAATATGCTGCCAGGGAAACAATTTCCTATACTGTTGACGAAAATCATACTTCTTGATACTGCTAAGTTTCAACCCTGGAAATGAGGCACATTCAAATATACTTTTCAAATTACACAATTCGAAATGTTATGATTTATATTTTCAAAAGTTGATAAGCATAACTTTTTGATGTAAACTTGTTTCATGCATATTTAATTATTTTTTATATATTATAGTTTTTTGTTGTTATATCTGTCTATCTTTTGAAATATACCAAAAACATAAGACGAAACAATGATTTTGCATATTAAATATATAAAGTAATTTTTTTCTGAAGAATTAGTTTTGCGAACTAAATACGGATTCTTTAATAGCTTATAAATAAAACATATCTACCAGATGTGCCAAAAATTATATTAAATATCAACTGTATTTTAGATAATATAAATAGTAAGAAGATTTAAATTATGTAGAATTTTATAAATTTAAAAACGTATTACCTGAATTTTTTTGTTGTCAAGACACCGCATTCAATATAAGGCAATATGTAGGTTAAAAAACAAATTTCGAATTAATATTTTTAAATTTAACGAATTGTAGAGAATCGCATAAATAGTAATTTTCTTACACAAAAATGCATTTTAAACCTAAGATATGTATAACTTACTTAAATATATTAAGAAGTATTTTTATGTGTAAAAGCTTGCTAAAATGTTATTAATGATCAAGTGCTGTATATAGAGGTATAATTTAATACTTTATCTAATAACTTACTAAATCGATTATATGGTTAACTATGATCTTAAAAAAATATAAAGATATATAAATGTATAGGTATATTCTATTTGCAGCTCTTATGTGCATAACAATTCATTTGCGATTTCATGAGGAATTAAAGTAATTTGTTTGTACATAAATAAAAATACTTGCCAAATGACATGCATGTGTAACATTGCAAGCCGATTTAATTTATGATCAACATATTTAATCATATTATTTCTCCAATATACTCAAATAAGCTATAAAAATATATTAGATTGATTTTTTTGATACAATATTTACATGTTTTTTAAATAAAAATGTATTTAAAATTATTAGTTAAATTTTGTAGATGATCAATATATCACTTTAGCAAATAGAATAAGTGACTTTTGGGTCGCAGAAATGTATAATATGAATTTAGAAGATCAAAAATTAAGAAAAATTTTTTAATTTAGTATGTATCAGCTTCAAAAATTACGTAATCCAATTTTTTCAACTGAGAACATTAAAAATAGTATTTATCTGCCTTTTGCATATAAAATAAGCAAATTTGATGCCTATATCGCCAAGATAAATAAAAAATAAAAATTTTATCGGTGGGATGAGTATGATGAAGATTTTATGATATCTGCAAGAGTTTTAGGCGATTTATGATATGAAGTATATTCAAGACAAAAAAAACCTTATGATGAAATAAGGTTGACATATATATCCTTCATTTAAATGTACAATAATGCATAAAAAGATAAATTTATGCATAAAATTGTACTTTTTGTTTATAAAGGATGCACATTTATAGTTTGAAGGCTTTTAATCTGATCCATACAGTTGCTTAAATTTGTGATTTGACCTTCTTATTCAAATTTTAACTGAAGTGTTTTAAATGGATTTGTTAAATGCAAATCTCTTACATGAACTAAAAGAAAATACATATATATTGCATTATTCAATTCTTAGCAAATGATCTTATTTAATTGGTAGACAAGAAGCACATGTTTTTCTGATAAATTTTTTATCGCGAACTTTTAAGTTGAAGATAACAAGTTGTTACATAAATATTTTCCCCGCAAAATCAAGCAGCATAAAATTTATCAATTGGGGTTTTTTTTTAAAGTCTAGATAAAGTATGATAAAAAAAAGTTTTCTAAACAAAAAAATAATCTTTTTACTCCGATAATAGTCTTTTAAAATATTTATAATATTATTATCGATGGCATAAGTTCTAATCTGAAACAGAGATAATATTTATCAAACGTTTAATATACACATATAATAAGCAGAAGATATAATAATTTGGCAAATCTACATTTAATATTGAGATTTACGAGTATAAGTATATTTTTTTATGAGAAGTATAATCATGGGTCTAAATGAAATGAATTAAAATTTGATTTAAAAAAATCATACAAGATCAACATTGGTTTTGTATTGAACAGCTAATAATTTAATAGTGTACAATTTATTATTATTAATTTTAAAAGCGGCATTTTCTGCCTTTACACCATCTTTGACATTTTTTTCGCGTCCTTTAACAACTCTCATATTTTGGATTTCTTTAGTTGCAAGATTACTCTTCTTTTGTAGGTAGTGAAGTCTTCAATGTTTTTTTTATAAATAATAAGCTTATTAAAGCTTTAGTGTGGAGCTTGATTTCAAGTCATCTGAAGTATCCTTGTGATAAGTTGTTAATACTTTAGTTAAAAATTTATATTTTGTATATTATTGTACAAAAAGATTTTGAGTTTAAATTATAAATCTTTAGTTAAAAATTTATATTTTGTATATTATTGTACAAAAAGATTTTGAGTTTAAATTATAAATATACAGTTTGATCATATTATGAAGGTAAAAATAGTTAAAAAACAATAAAATCACAAAATAATGATTAGAATTTTTTTAGATTTATGTCTAGAATAGGACTATATAAATATTTCAAGATACTCAAAGTATATTTATTAATAAAAAAAACTATTAAAGGATTTTTATCTAAATTTTGTGTCTATATTTATAGTCTAGATGGAGATGGAAGGTCAGAATGTTATTTGCTTTTTTATAAAATACTTTTATGTATTTATGCTCCATATTAAAGTGAGTTTCTTGGTTTTTCCACATGAACATACGATGTTGACCTCAAAAATTGATCGATTTAAATGTTTTTTTTTGATTATACGCATAAAAAGAATAAATAAAATTAAACAGCCATAACTTACAAATACAAAAAATGGTTTTTTCCGACAAATATTATGGATTTATATTAATAAAAAAATCCAATGATATTTTCTATCTATATTGAAGAATAACAGACTTTACAAGCAACAACGGTTTATATAGATGTAATAAAACAAGGTTGTGTGTGAATAATACAAAGCAAAATAAATTTACCAACTTGGTTTAGAACCTATAAACTTTTTATTTTTTCTTATATAATATTACCATTAAAATTATGCCTATTCATATTGTAATCCTGCTTCCATATAATGATAAACTAAATATGAAATATGCGATTTTTATTATCTTACGTACTCTGTATATTCTTTTCTCTATTTTTAAACACAAAATGAATAGTTAATTTTTTTTTAGATCAGAGTGTCTTTCCTAGTTATGTTTAAAGTTTCGTTTAGATACATTGGACTTTCATATTAGCTAATCATAATTTTGGTTTTTTAAGCTTTAATTTAAAGTCTTAAATTGATTTTTACCCATGAATATATTCTTTAATATCAAAAACTTAGAAATTACGATGCATTTATGCCAAAAAAATATTTTTTATAATGGTATTGAAAACTACTTAGAAACATAGTATTTATAGATATAAATATCAACATATAATAGATGTTTAGATTTTATATTTATTAATGTTTTTTTAATATAAATGGAATTTATGCATTGGAACAATTAGCTATCTAAATAATTTCCATTCTATTTATATTTGATAACCTTTATAAATAATTTCTAAATCATGTGTTTAAATCCAAAAAAATTTTATGCGTATAATAGTGCCGAAAAGATCTAAAAAATCTATTTTTTCAAAAAAAGTATATAATTGCAAGTAAATTTTGCAAAACATTTTTAAAAACACATATATTGAATTTATTTTCGATTTATAATAAAGTAAATTGAAAGAATGATATAACATAAGAATAATAAAATGTACCAAAAAGAAATTATTGCCATTATTTTTGCTAAGGGTCGCTAAAATCGAAAATAGCATAGTTATTACAGTATAGTAATAAAACCAAGTTAATGTATGTATGTATTCAATTATGATACTTTAAATAACAAATAAAATATATTAATCTTCCTTTAATTTGTATTACTTAGTATAATTTTATAAAAATGATATAATTTAGCATGATTTATAATATCCTAAATTTAATATATCAAATTAAATGATACTTTGGTATATAAAACCAAATAGAGTTCATACAGTATTACTATGACACGTTAAGCTTTAATTACAATGGAAAAGAAGCTATTTATTTTCAGCCTTATATTCCTTTATATGAAAATTTTATATATATCATATTTTTTTATGAAATCAAATATTTAATTTTCTTTTTGGAAAACAATTTGACTACTAACATCATGAAATTTTTGTGGTTTATATTATTTTTATTCAATAATAATTTAAATGTGTATATTCTATTATAGCTTTTATTGCTTAATAACTGTTTCAAGATCTAAATACCCTTTTATATACGCTACACTTATCATCATTCTTTTCGCATCTCAGAAGTTCCTTAAAATTAACAGTTTTGTGTTTAAATATACATTGGTTTATTTAATTAAGAAAAACTTACTGAGTAATGATTTATTTTTTGGGGTTTATATATTATGCAATATTTATTTTTAAGATATTTTAGCATTTTATATATATTTAGTTTATTGTGATTCTTATTGCTACTATTTATATTTTTAATTGCTTGATCTATTATTTATGTTATGTTTAACATAGGAATATGGGAATTAGAATATACTTTTCTTTTAAATTATTTAAAATCTGATTATCAAATATTCGTATATTTTTTACCCACTGTAAATACAAGGAATGTAGAAAAATGCAAGAGGTGAGATTTCAAATAAAACAGTCTGAAAATTGTCATAAAACGGACATTTAATCCGTAAATTGAATATATATATATGTTTTGAAAACGATAAAACAAGTCTTATGTCACCCACAAAGTAATAGAAAAAAAACCTCTAATATTGATCATTGGGTTTGAAGGATTTAAATAAGATGCATAAAAGATTCCAAATAATGCCATGAAGTTGTTTGTAGAATTTATTTATGTCTAATAAGTTTTTTTAATTTTTTAAAAAGGCACGTGATATTAATAATTGACATATATTTTTATTGAATATAATGATGAACACAACGCATGGAACTTAAATTATCCGAGAAAGAGAAGCAATATTTATGATAGTCAAGATAAGTATTAACTCCAACAATATACATGAATCGGAGAGATTCGAACAACACACTGAGCTCATTCTAGAGCAATACAAATGGAAGTCGTTTACTTTCCAAGAACCAAGATGGTCTGATGTACTAAAATCATAGGAACTTTTAATAGCAATTAAAGGTTTTCAAGGATAGTAATAGTATAGTCAAGTGAATACATATATCTGTGTGTGTTTTTAGCTTATCAAAAAGTCATCAGAAAAAGCTATTATATTAATTTACGATTTCGGTACATGAAATCAACATTAAATATTAAATTGAACATAGATAAGTATGAGAAAGCCGTATACAAATTTAGAAATGAATTTATAAAGGTAAGAAAATTCAATGCAAGATTAAATTCAAAGAAAAATGCGAGGTTTTACAATAAGTTAAAGGTAAAATAAACGAGATACACACGGCAAAAATCAAGATAAGATTAAATGAATACTATTTTAAACGTGATCACAAAATTAATATTCCATCAAAAAAATTTTAGTTCAGAGCAAACAAAATCAAAAAATTATATATTTCGAACTGCAGTAACTCAACCATAATAAAAGCTTTCAGAATTATCGCTTCAGAAGTTTAGGCTTAAATGACTTAGTTAATGTCAAAAATCGGCAGATAAATGTAAGCACAGCGAAATCAAATTGCAAAGAACCTATTTAAAATTATCTTTATCAAATACCGAGTTCTTTAACAGGGTAAAAAAATTCCAAAGCATGAGATACCGAATAAAACAAAATGTTTAGATATTAAAATAAAAAAACCACTAATCAACATATCCCATACTTTATGAAATAGCTTCTAATATTGACATGAAAAAATTATAATGAACTCTTTATATTCTTGCAAAATTATCCTGATTTAAAACAAATATATAATTTATGCTAAATTCATTTTTTTTCCTACAAATCAAAATTAGCGGCTATATCACTCCATAATTATGGATTAGTTTTCTGGTAAATTTTTTATATTTTAAAGCTCTGAAAATTATACAATGCTCTAAGTCAAGTGAACAGATAAACGTATAGTTAATAGTTAGTCCAGCCCAATAAAAACAAATATGATGAATAAAGCACAAAAGATTACTATTTGTTTATTTGAAAGTCTTATAAATATATATTCCGGCCACACAGAATAAAACATATAGAATATGAATGCAGATTTTGTCATGTTTAGATAATCTTTTTATTTCACATTTACTCTCTATGATTTGATTTTAAATTGTACTAAAAATTAGAAGACATTAAAGATGTTATAATGTGCATAAACTAGCTGTTGCTATGATTTATGTCGGAATAAAAAAGATACGATTATATATGACCATATCGATACCTCTACATCATAAAGTAAAAATTTCGAAGTATATTAGAATAAAATAATATTGATTATGGCTTAACTCTGCTATAAAGAAAAGAAACCAGGACTAGTTACAAGAAAAATTACTTTCTAACTTACAAGTGCCGTACAAAAATGTAAGCTTGCGCGAAAAATCAAATGTAAACAAAAAAAACCTTAGCTCTCTGATAGAGTAACTAAACTTAAGAATATATATGCCATATACAAGGCAATGGCATTAAGCAAACCCACTTTCTTCAGCTGTTTAGCGTTTATCTCAATAAGAAAGTGACAATAATGCATGTTAAACGTAGAAAGTACGACTTGTTATGGGGCTTATTGGAATTTTATAAGTTTATGAGTTCAAAAAATCTATGAGCAAATCTTTAAAAACTATAAATTTTCAAAATATATAACAAACTTTACGATATTATTACCTAAAAACACAAAAATTGATGATCCTGAATTCTCTATACATGCAAGCAAAGTAAAAAATCTTTTTTTACCTATAAGTGTATATTTATTCGGTAAAATTATAATATGAAGAATTGCGATATTATTATGTTTAAACATTTGAATACACTTAACATTTTTTTTCATCTAAAAATTGCGATATAATTTGTAAATTCAAATATAATTACAGCATGCTATTTTCTTAATATATATTAAAATATTTTTTTATATTGGGTATCCAATAAAATATCAGATTTGAATAGACATATAAACAGTTTTGTAATATTCTAATTTTTTTATTCGTAAATTATAAAATAAAAAATGATATTTATAAGCTAAATAATCAAGTAGACATTCTCCTGTGCGATAATTATAAACCATTGATCATATTTATAGAAAAAGTAATAACTAGTATAGATAGTCTGAATAATTTTGAAAATATGAGCATATATATTATGATCTATTGGAAAATGAACCTTCCATTATAGACAAATTTAGAACTCGAATAATATCTTTTGTCTTATCTTGGTATGGGTCGTTACAAAATACCATAAGTCATGTAGCAATATGTATGGAATATAAAACCAAGCATAAACATAACATAAGTAAAAGGATTGAGCATTTATGCACAAATAAGTCTTGTTAGAGAAGAAGTATCTAGGATTATTGTAAATGTATTATGATATAATGGAGTAATAGCTAAGTTTATTCTCTTAAGAAATCTAAATTTTTTGCTTGTCTTGATCATAAATAAAAAGCAAAGAATAAAATATACCCATAAAGAAATTTAAATTCACAATAAAGACGATTCTTAGCCTTGAATAAGATTTATATATTGATGTGTGTGGTAAAATAAGATAATAATTAACAGAAATATAATTATTCATTTTCTTTACCGTAAATATATTATAATATTAACGTTTTAATGAAATAGTTATTCTGCATAACTTGTATTATTAAAGTTTTAAGATGTTTCTCAATTTTTTCAAGTAGTTTGTAAATGCATCTTCTTGCTTTTGAAATGCTGATATATTTCAATATAAGTTATGATAATATATTTTGTAAATATAAAAATGTTCTGCGAAAAAAAATACTTTATTTTATGTTCAATTACCAAGAAAATAAAAATCCAGAATATTTTTGCAAATAAAAACATATTTGTCTCTATAATTAGCCATATAGAATCATTTTTGTCAGCTTTTTTTTATTTTATAAAACCCTTAGCAGGAAGAGCAAAAGATAGAGAATCATCATATTTTATAGCTAAAATTTTGACAAAGATTAATTATTCTTTTGTTCTATGTGATATATTTTTAATACATAATATATATTTTAAAAGATACAATATCAATACAAGAAAATCAAATGTTGTATGTTTGTTGAAAAACAATATAAATATTGCTGTTTGCTTTAAACACATCTATTTTTAAATCTTTGTATGCACGAAGAAAAGAAATATTGACCCAATTTTTAAAATGTTTGAATGAATTTTTACCGATGCTTTTTTTAGAATAACAGTTATAGCATTGAAAAACAATTTTACATCCCTTTTAATAAATATTTTGGATATTATATATATGCGAATATCTAAGTATTTATATTATCTTTAAACATTTATAGATATTTTTTTTTCGCAAATAAGATTTACTAAAATGCTTATTCCTGATTTTATATGTTACGTAGTGATAAAAAATCATAACCCATTTTACATGATATAAATGAACAAATTCACATATGCTAACTTGTATATAAACAAAAAAACAAAATTCGATATCAATCATAGCCGTAAGTATTCGATTATTGAGCTATTTTTTCCTTTGATTAATCACATATATTGAATTTCGTGATATAGATTATTTGTCTCGCATATACAATACACATTAAAAAATACTATTTACGATATAATAACCATTATAAAATTATATTTTCCAAATCATTTTTCTTAGTAATAATAAAATAATTGCGCAAACATTTAATAAAGCTTAAGTCACATGTGGCTTTTTGATGTTTTCCTAAAAAAACCAATTATCACATAAATACATTTAACGACGTCATATCACGGCCTAAAAAAAAAGAAAAAATAATGTAAATATAGCACATTTAGTTTTTTTATTACAATCAAATTTGTGTGAAATAAATAAATTTATGCACGCTAGAGTTTTATCCTAATACTTATTGCAAAAATTGATATGCTCCATGATTTTATAAAATTCTGAATAGGAAACACATAACGATATAGCTTCATTTGATATAAATCTGGGAATATTTTTACATAAAATTACAAACAAAACGTAATTTATTTTAACTATTCAAATTCACATGAATAAATGTTTTATTCTAGGATATGTAGATAATTTATTTAAAACATAAAATAAAAAATGACAGATAATTTTTGCAAAAATTATATATCATTTGACAATTCGATTTACTGAGCCGTAAAAAAATTATTAGAAGAAAAATCAAAATTAATATTTCTCTGGGTGCATAAAACAAAAGAACTGATGCCATTTTACAGCGTAGTAAAATTAAGATATCACGTGATGAAAATCGAAAGCCGATTACTAGAAATAAGGAATACTAAGGTTAGCATAACCACTGAGAAAATAATAAATCCCGACACTCAAATATACAAACAAAGATGATTTTACATATAGAATATTACAACGGGATGGATTAGAGTGCAATAATATATCAAATATAAAAAAATGGCATAAAATGTTTGCTTTACCAATATAAAAGAAATACCTATAAAAAAAATATACTAATCGATATATTATATATAAATGAAAATTTCTGCATAATCCGATATCTATAATAAATAATACTACTAAAAGAACAGTGCTTTCGTGTATAAATGTACAAATTCATAGTAAAAAGGATAAGAAATAATAATAGGAAGTGTTTCAAAATAGCTAGTAAATATATATAATAGTTTCTGCACATGTAAAATTGTAATTTGTATTTGATTTTTTTGTATTAGAAAATAAACCTGGGTTTTTTTGGCATATTTATCTATAATAATAATAGCTAATATATTGAAAACCACCTAATACATTTTGCAGTGCCTTGAAAACATGGAGAATTCTATTTTAGTATACAAATACACAGAAAATATGTGCATTATCATGAAATTTTTTTAACTTTAAAAAAAAAGATTGATAATTGCAAAAATGAAAGCATTCTAGTGTATTTATAAATAAAACGATCTTATTATATAAAACAACAAATAAAATTAATTTTTAAAAAACGGTAAACAGATCTGCGCTCCCTAGCATGTGGTCAGCCATGTTTATCACATTTCTGAATTTTTATAAAAAACATGCTTGGATTATACAACTGAGCTAATTTTATAAATGAGACTTTAAAGATAACGTGAAATTCGGTATTACACATACTCTATATCTTTATCATGAAAAAATCATAACGTGAATGTAAGTCTAGCACTAACAAAAATAAATATACAGTTGGAGCAAATTTACATTATGCATACTTCAAATGTAAAAAATTACTTAAATTAATCAAGTACGTTGTTTGAACAGTATATACCACAATGAAATGTTTAAAAATAATTAACTATGTGAGAATATAGTATAATTGCAAATGAAATATTAGATGTTTATTCACCAATATAAACACTAATAACAGATACTAATTCACATGATCAAATATATAACTACTTCTTTTCTTTATTCAAATTATTTATGGTTAATTTTTAATGAATATACGTGTATCTTTTTAATATTGCTTTAATCATATTCCCCATAATCAAAAATAGCTTCATTCAATTTACTTATAATTTTACTCTTTAATTTTAGTCAAATTAACAATTTTTACAAAGGTTTTATAAAATCAAATTTTGATGCATATAAATACTATCCAGATCCCTTAGAGTCAGTCTAATATTATATTTGCCAAATTGAATAATATTTTATTGAAGAACCCAGAAACAATATCTATAATATCAGCGAATCAAATTAAAGAAAATTTATAATTATTTAACATAATGTATTTCATAATTGTGCATAAAAGACGACTTTGTATTCATACACAGCTTTTAAGATATGAAAGCAACGATAATCCTAAGTTAAATGTGGTGTAAATTTTGTTTCTTAGTATCGTTAACCACTTCAACACAATTAAATCAAATTTCAGCCTAATTTATTTCTGTATAAGTTAGCTGTAGGTCTATCTATCATTGTTGATTTTCTAAGTTCGACTAGAAGATTGGACGTATTTTACTATATGGGTCTATATTTAATGAATTTGTCAATTATGCTGCTTAAAGAATATATGGACACATTTTTATGCATTAAACATCTGTATGTATAAAAAACATTATCAAAATCGATTGAATTTTTGTACTGTAAATTTAGCCTTAAGTTATAATAATATAAAATGATATAATGACATTGTATGTTCATCTTTTATAAGAGACAGTTAATATATCATTATTGACTCAATTATTATGAAAATCAGTCGAGTCACTTTTTATAATTCTAAATAGAATTAGCCGTGAACATAAATAATACAAAAATAATAAATTGAATTCGGCTTTTATGGTTGCTTAAATATATTGTATCATAAACAATATAAATTTAATGCCCAAAGGTTATTATATTTTATCTATCATGTTATAGTTTGTTATATCCTGATATGTTAAAAACATATTGAGATCAATTTAAAATTATAGACCCGTAATTTTAATTTTTATGCCCCATACAATGGATATCTCTTTAATGAAACTAGTATTTAAAAATCAGACCAGAAATTAAAAGAGATAATTATGAATTAGGTTTCGATTTATTTTAATTGAAAAAGAAAAGATAAAGATATTAGTATATAAAGTACATCTTTACATTTTGAAATTTCGAACTAATGTTACATTTAAAATGTAATAAAAATGTAGCTTTGAAAGAAGTTCAATATATATTGATCAATGACGAACGAGAACATACTTTATTTTAAAATAATGCCAATGATTTTAAGATTCTAGCTCAAAAAGATATGTTTTAACGTTGAAATAAGCACCTATAGCAGCCGTTTTTCAATAAAAATAGATATATTATTAGTTATGTCACTATTAATTATTTTTATTGATATTTATCCTACTACTTTATACCATTACAAATTTTAAAATTTTCAAAGTTATGAGATTATCAATTACACTAACTTATTTCGTTTAGATTCATCTTTATAAAAACACTGTTGGAAACAAATAAACCATTAATGAAGTTCGTGATTGACATATACAGGGCTAATCAAATCCGTAATCGTTCTATAAGATTTTATTTGATAATTAAGAATTTTTTCTATTTGTTCTAAACTTAATCTTTGACTAAAATATCATTTATTTTTTTCTGTTAGCTCTGGCATAATTATTTTATAGTGTAAATTCAAATTAATATAATTCACATTATAACCTCAATATTTACATCATAGATAAATAAAAGATAAATATGTTCTCACGTTTAGTAGTTTAAAATATTATATTTTGAAGAAAATTTTATGCTTAGTTGAATATATTTGATAAAAAAATCATAGTGAAGATATATGCACAAAGAAAAGTATCAACCCATTAAATTTAACATAATATGTGCGAAAAACGCATAACTAAACATCATTAAAATTGTAAAGATTGGTAACATAAATATTTTATAAATAGAAAGAAAAAAATCAACAATAGTTTATATTTGTAAGTAATATTAGGACATCAAGATGCATTAAATTTATTATAAAAAAATATTTACCAAAATTTCAAAACTTATACAGTTTGATGAAACAAGTAATATTTAAATTAAAATTTAAGTAAAAATAACGTCATTTAATGTGTTACAAAAGAAATGACTTATCTAAAAACACATACTAACTTATTTACTAAGAAAACTATCAAATGCAAAAGCAAATACATTAAAGGTTTCAAAAACACACTGGTTGTCAGTAAAAAACTAAAATTTGATTGAAAACGTTATAATATTTTTAAAGCATTCAAAAATAATAAATCTGGTCTTAATATATACATGCTGGTATATTTTCCTATATTATGAATTATTGTTTGGTCTTTAAATAGCTCGGATATTCTAATTTATTTTGGCACAGTAAACGAAAAATTTAGTTATAGGATATCTGAAAATAAAACAATTTTTGTATGATACTTATCTATTTGAGCATCATAAGTTAAAATAAAACTACGAAAAGATGTACAAAAAAATTTAAATTCTTTAATAATATTACTAAGCCACATTTGGTCTATAAAAAACTCTAAAAATATATTAGGAAATTTTCCACTGCTAAATAGGAAATCATATTATTATAAAACAGATCTCTAAAAACTAATGTGCAACGAAAATAGCATAAATACTATCTTAAATTTTTGTTATACTAAAAAGAATGTTCGTCATCTATGTAGCTGCTACATTCATTTTGATGATATGTGATTCTATATTAAAACAACTGGTTGCAAAATATAAATTTTTTAAAATTTTTTCACATATGATGATCATAAGCGAAATTTCGCATTTAAACAGTTTTTTATACAGCAGTATTCATATTTAAAGCTATACAATTCGAAAAACAATGGGATTTGTATTTTTTTATGTGATAGACAGCAGCAAATAGTGTTGTATGCAGAATGTAGGAAATTCTCTATGAAGAGATTATTGGCTATAACAGCGAAGAATACAGTAAGGTGGCTTTTATGACTAAAGTGGAGACATTTGACAAGATTTGTGATGAATTTTTTTATGAATTTGAAATAAAACCAAAAATAATCTTTACGGTAAAATTTTATACAAATATCTTTAGAGGCATGAGATTTTATCATAAACTGCCATGTAAGCGTTTTGAAAATAGAACTATAACCCAGTGTTTAAAATAAGTAATTGGATAAGAAAAGTACTGATATTAGAACCAACATATTTGCAGAGAAAAATAATAAAATTTATAATTTAAGCAGATAAAACTAAGAATAGATCATCAATCGCATTTATATTCATAAAATGCATTATCAGATTGTCAGAACTGATGAATTACTAAAAACATGAGCAGTAATATATAAAATGAAGATGTATTAAAATACAATCAGTCATTAATAAAATACTAATACCAAGTAATAGAACTTTAGAACATTTGACAAAACTGTAATGAAAAGACACAAAAATGAAGTTTCTTGTATGCTAAAATAAGCACTTCGTCAAAAACTTTTTGAATAAGATAATATATTGTTTGCGCAACCAGATATTATGTTGGTATATAAAGGAAAAAAAACAAGAGTTTTTTACATTCCGGATATAAATATATTCTATAGAATATTGATAATGTCAGGCCTGCGAAGAAGCATCTATAAAAATAGATAAATTGCAATTAGATGTAAAAAATGCTTGTTTATATCCACATACGGAGACATAACAAATTTTTAATATTTATAAACTTTATACAGCAAGAAAAATATATTTTAAAGTTCAAAAGGGATTAGAAGACACAGTTTTAAAAAAATAAATAAAAAAACGGATCACGAAAAATAAAACGATAAAACATTCCCGCTTTGACAAACCAAATTTCCATTTCTATCATAAAAAGAAAATTTCAATCATATTAATAGAAACATGAACTGAAATTATAGATACCTTGTACATGTTGAATAGAAGCTAAGAAAATGAGATCATTAATAAATGAAAATGTAATCATTTGCAAATGTGGAACACGAATAGTACCATACGTCATTTACTTGGGATTAAGTGATTACAAATAACATAATTCGGATATAAAGGTGTGATAATATAATTGAAACAGGCAGGCAACCAAAAGCAATAGGATAGAAGAAACTTTCGAAGGTATCGCCCTGGTTTTAAAAGGGTATTATAAAGATTTATAGGATATTGAGGCGTAAAATAGTATCAGTCTATATCCTCTAAATCATTCTGATGTTTTACTTATATAATATTAAATATAAAATTAACATATAAAACTAAAAATTTTATTTCTAATCAACAATAAATACGTTAGATTGCATAAAATAGTGAAAAAACAATATATATGAATGAAAATAATAAAATGACTTTAAAAAAACATAAAAAAATTGTAGTATTATTTATTCTGTATATAATTTGTTGTATGATTGATTTTTATTTAAGGGCTATATTTATAGTCGTAATTTTAGTTTTTGTTCTCAGGCACAGCTTGCTTGATTCTCTGTACACACAGCGTATTTATACTTTCGGCTATCTTCTCCTCTCCAAAGTCTTCTTCAATACCCCTCCTTCTTTCGAGACCTATTAATTCAAGGGTTTTTCTCAATCCCAATGTTTTTATCTATGCCTCAACCTGGTTGGTGACATCTAGTTCCTTCAGGTACCTTCTATGATATTGTGTCACCACGCCGTCCCATGTTATAACATATGGAATAATTTTTGTCTTGCATTTGTATATTAATAGAAGTTCAGATGCTAGCAGGTCATATTTTCTCAATTTTTCGTTTTCAACTATGTTCATGTTGTCAATACTTGTCACGCATTTGTTGTATTAATATTAAATAAAAATAAATGAAATTGGATTAGTAAAAAAAAGATCAATAAAAATGAAATAACATCAAAAATTTAAGTATTATTCGTATACAACCACTTTATTCATTATATTCAATCATTAAGTATCAAATCATCGAAAAGGTTTATATTTATTATACACATAGTAAATACTTGCGTTCTTATCATCTTTATATGTGGTTTAAATAACTCTATTATTTCTTTTTATGCATAAATTATTAGAAATGGAGTTTTAAAATTCAAGTTTGATCAAATATACCATTTAAAAAAAATTATTATAATTTAACTATTGATTGAATCCTTATATAAACTAGTATTTTATCTTTTAAATCTAATTTTATTACTATTATTTTGTGTAAAACAATTCATTTTTATATATAAGTTTTCAGAATTTATTGTATTTACATATAACAAGTTACTTGTAGTGAATGGCTTTAATTACATATCTATATTATTGGCAAAAGTTGGTAAACAACTTTGACTAATCACAGTTTCAGCTTGATATAGTTTAAGAAAAAATTGGTTTTTGATTTCTAAAAAATATTTGTTTTTCTATACATTATTTATCGTATCATATTTTTATATTCTAAAAAAAATTTTATGGGAATTTATAGCATGAAAATAAGTAAAGTAGATATAAATTAATAGATTGAATTAAAATCTAAAACATAAAATTCGTTATCTTTATAATCTTTTGATCTAAATATAGTTGTTGTATTTTTAAAAAGCTTGATTTTTCTTATATAAAATTAGCGAGAAAATCTTAAACGTAAAAACAGAAGGTTGACTTACATTTTTTCTCTATACATATTATGACAAAATCATTTTTTGATAATTAAGCTTTACAATATTGCAAAATATATCATTGCGAATTGAGAAGTGAATTGTAACCACAAAAACTCATATCATACGAACAACAAACGGGTACATTTTATTTAAATTATATTTAAAATTTTTCAAAAAAAGTAAATTCATCTCTGTAAATGCATTTTTAAGTTTAAAACATATATATAGAGATTTCAAGCTGCAACTTTTGATGTAAATGGAAGTATAGTTGAAACTACACAGCTATAAGAAAAAAAATAATACCTTAAAGAATATCAAAACATTTTTAATGCTGACATAGCTGCTAAATAAAGATCATGTATTCAATTGAGAAATGTATATACCCCGAATGTCATTCCTTTAAAAACCTAAAAAATATTCTAAGCAAGCTTTTATATTCTAAACGCATCATTAAAGTATACATAGCTCAAATTAAACAAATTTATGTAATTTATGGTAATCAAATAGAAGAATATTATGTAAATCTTTTTTAAATCGAAAATATTCTGATTTGAAATGCTTTAAATTTAAAATATGCATTTATCCAACTTAAAAGTAGAAATTAGAAACGCATTTTTATTATAAAGTCTCTCAAGAGTACATTTAAAGCAAATAAAATTAATACAAATGGATATAATTTAATGGCAAGTTAAATAATTTCTAATGATCACAGACGTATCACACAAAATTTTAATAACAGATTTTTAGGTTATTAATTTCTTATGTATAAAAATAACATATGCTTTTAATTTTGTATATCTGGCTGTCATGGTTTTTGCGTACATTTGATGCTTCTTGACAACAAGTTTTGTTTTTTTAAAATGTTAAATGGAATATGAAATCACACCGCACAAGAATTTATTTCACGAAAGGTTTGCCTTTTTTTTATGTTCACGACCTGCTCTTTCCAAAAGTTGTGAAAATATACTACACACCAAATATCGATGAATCATGGTGTTTTTATGTGCAAATGTTTGTATGTAACATTTAAAGACAATTTTGCGTTTAAATAGTGCTTCTTAGTATAATTTGATTGTCAATATTACTTAACTTTTAGTTAGAATGCATAGGTTAATATATGAAGGCTAAATACTTGGTTTTTACATAAAAAACTAAATTGTACGCTTAATAGTATGTAAGTTATGGTAATGGGAATTTATTATGTATAAATTGATAATCATTTTGTGTTGATATCAGAAAGTTTATACAAAGTTATATTATAATTTCATCATCCATTAAACTAATAATCAATATTGCTAGTTTAAGATATGTATATTGGACACAAGTTTTTACATTACGTTTTTAAGCTGCTTATTTACTGTAATATCTATACTATATTTCGTAACCATGTGGTATCGCATATTTATGCAAATATTATGTTAAAAATCAATAACCTTGATTTTTGGTTTTCCTGTTATAGAGATAACATAAAATATTATATGGTTTCAATAATCTAAATGTGGGTTTTTTGTGGTTTTATGACAATCATATATATTTAATTTTTAAGCAAATCAATTTTTTTAAATTTCCTGTTTCGGTGATTTGACGTTTTGAAACGATTTCCTTTACAAAAAATTGACTATAGATAAACAGTAATAAAGACAAAAAACAATAAAGTGGATCTTAATAATCATAAGAAGTACCTATGTCTGCTAATCGTAAAATTAATTACGAAATGCAGCTTACTGATGCAGATTGATGTATGAATTTCAAAGTTTTATAATTTGTAATTTAAGTGATTGTATAGTAAAAGGCGAAAATTTACTTGATTAAGTTTTGTATTTGGATTTTAATCTATATTTTTTTATTTATTTTCGTAAATAAAATATACATTTGTAAGATAATCCAATGCTTTTATATAAGGAAAACTGTCGTCGATTACATTTAATTCTTGATCTTATATATAAATCACGACACAAATTACCTTCTATACCCGATTTACATATCATATCACAAAGTTTAAACAAATATTTACAATGAAAAATCACAAAATATATTTTAAAACAAAAAAAAATATAATTTGATGATGGTTTATAACAATACTAAATATATTTGGTAAGTTATTTTTAAAAACCATTCTTGTTATAACGTAAATCAGCTGCGCAATTAATTTATAGAATTTTTTTCCATTCTTTCTCTTATAAAATTGTTCAAAGGAAGAAAAAATTCAATCTGCTGAAAGAAACTATAAATATTAACATTTCAATATGCGTAATTTGTGATTAAGACTTTATAGTACGAGTTCTTTTGTGATAATCATGCATGGGTTTATGTTTTTGAATTAATAATTTGTTAGTTTAAATGTTTTTTCTTCAAATTTTTATTATAAAATATGCTAATATTATTTTTGTTTATATAAAATCAAAACGAAAATTCGATTGATATATATATAAGCTATGCAGATTTATTATAAAAAAAGGTATATATTATTAATATCATAAACTAAATCGACATATAATCATAAAGGCAGTTATGATATATTGTTTGCTAAATCCTTTAAAATTTGTTAAAAAACGAAGCATTATACAATATAAAACAGTTACAATTTTAATGGTCTCATAATAAAATTTGAAATGTAGGGTAAATTTTTACTCTTTTTTAGATTATACCAACATATTATGATGCAAAAACTTAAATGATATTAAGACAAAATCATAAGTTTAGCAACAAGCCATAAAATAGAAATTATGTTGCATCATAAATTTCCAAAAAATAGTTACATGCATTATTTCTAGTATATAAGTAAGGATCAGAAAAAGCCCAAATCAGAATATTGTTTTTTAATATATTATTAGATTCCTTTAACCTAAAAATAGGTTACATTGATCTAAAAATAATGTCAAATATCATTATTTTACATCTGAAAATTGCACTAAAGAGTGCAAACAACGTAAACTATTACAGCATACAAATTATGTCGTTAAGAACGCCATGTAAAATATTTACTAATATATTTATTTTTACATTTTTTGCAACTTGAAAATTTTTTAATAGCAATTATTGTTTTTTTGCTTTCCATAAGCCGAAAAACATTGTATGAATCACTGAAGAATTGAAGCATATACATCAAATTATCATAGATAAGAAATGACAAATAATATCTAGAACGAATAATATCTACGTCAAATAAAATCCATCCTTTTTATGATGTATATATAGTCGACAAGTATTCTATTTTTGAAAACTTACACCATAAATAAGATGACTAAGGTTTTTAGCATAGTAGAATTCATATTTTTTCTGATATATCAATATAGGCGTATATATTTTTATTTAGAAAATTTAGATTTTTTTGCATTAGAGCAGTTCATATCCTATTACAATGGAAATTTATACTATTTTATATATGCACATAATCTAAGAATTCAATTTTATAATTAAAGCAAGTTCAAATAACAACAATTATGTAGACTTAATTGACTATCTAAACCAAGAAAGGTTATTTAACACTATTATTCACAAATACCACTACCATTACATGTAACAGAATCTTATTTCTTGGATAAAGAATAAATTATTTTGTATGGCATTTAGGGGTAATACTTTGGATGTAGTATACAGACATAGGTAAAATTTGAGTGTATGTGGTTTTAAGCTAGTATTTGGTTGCTTAGATCAAAATGAATGGGTTTCTCGATACAATATGGTTTATTTGATTTTTATTTCAATTATATGTTAAGTTAACTTACTTTTGTTTTTGTTCTTATTTTATTGATTTTGCTGTTAAAAATCAATCAATATCTTTTTACTATTTATTAAAAATGTTTTAATACCCATTGAATTTTTCTATAATGTTATTGAAATTTATTAAATTTATTTATAAGGCTAAATTTATGTTATAATTTGGGTATTTGTTTTCGAGCACATCTTGCTTGCTTTCCCGTGCGCACTACGTATATATTAATTCGGCTTTCTTCTTCTATTCGAGGTCTTCTAAAATACTTCACAACTTTTTAAGACCTTTTATTTGAAAATTAAAATTAAGAATTATCATTAATTTTTAGCTTTCGTGATTGTATATTTTCTTCTAAGCATGTTTCGATACAAATCAGTGTTAAATACTAAAATTTTTAATTGGTTAAAAAACATTGTTTCACATATTTAAATGGCTAAATATATGGCGTTATAAATTTTAGGTGATATATGTGCTTTATTCAAAAAACGTGTTTTTTATAATGCATGTATTCATATTTTTCTAGTCCTATATTTTGGTGTGAAATATGTCTCAATTTTTCAAGGCTTATTATAAAATTAATTTTATTTATTTATAGGTTAATTTTCTTTTTATCGATTTTATCTTTTTAGACGTCCTCAGCGTGTTTGGAATATTACACAACTCCTTGATGCATCTTTTGAGACCTTCCTCTGACCTATCTTCATCAACTGCTCTTCTTCTCTCAAATGAGATGAGTTCAAGTGTCTTGCGGAGTGATAAAATTAAAATAATTAAAATTCCAAAAGTGTAAATTTTATATGGATATATTTAAACCATAGCATATACCAAAAATTTATTTGAATTTGCAAATGCTTGAGACACTTGAACTAACCACAATATAGACAAGAAGAGCAGTTGATGAAGATAGATCAAGGGAAGGTGTCAAAAGTATATCTAGGAGTTGTGCAATGTTCCCGATAGGCCGACTAAGTCTTAAAAAGATGTAATTGATACTAAGAAATTCAAACCATATATAATTTGTATAATTTTGTATCGGATATATATGCTTTGTTATATGTGTGCAAGAAATAAAATATAATGTTATGGATCGATGAGTAACAACTATTTGCACATAATACATTTACATAAGCGCGAGTAAAAATCATATAAATGTTATATTTAATAAAAAAGCAACATTCCACGTTATTACAAACGGTGATTTTAAAAAGGCAATTTTATTTGTATTTAATGTCTATAGAATTTTGGATATAATTGTCTTGAAATGATTTGTATAATTTTTTATGACAAAACACATAGAGGATTTCTTAGTATCAATAAATTTTTCTTCCAACGGTCTAAATATATGTCAAATTCATTTATTTATATAAAATCATTTCGATAAATGCTGTTAACTCCATATCAATTTAATAGTTTATAGGGTGTGATGGTGCATTTGATTTAGAAAAGCTTTAAATAGAGAGACTGTATTTCAACCACAAAGTAAACCTGAATAGATATGTAGATACTAAAATTTTAAATATCTGCTTGGAGCGGTCTGTCAAAACTAGAAAATAAAACCATAATAGAACTGACAAGCCAAGAATAAATTAATAGGTTGCAGTGCATGATGAAAAAGAAACCATAAAATTAAATGAATTCATGTTCCGTTTAGTAAAGATTTGGTTAATTTTGGAGTGGAAGGGATAGCATAATATACCAACGACTAAAAGTAGATCGAATCCCCCTCCATATGATTGACCCCTGGTAAAACAGGTCCTATACATATAGGTCAAACTATGAACAAAGAAACGTATAAGACTAAAGGTGGTGTTATATCAAATAATCATAAAATCCAATTATAATTAGCTGTCATAAAAGTTGATATACTGGTAAGCAATAAAAAATAAGATACTTCGTTTAAAATTTTTTACACATGCATCTGTATCACAAAATCATTTTAAATGCTATGTTATAGACATTCTGGGTAGTTTTCCAGAGATAGTGATTTACATAAAATTCAACATGGTCTCTATATGAATAAATAGAGTGTTTAATAGAAACATGATCACACCAAATACTTCTGAAAATATCAAATTAAATATACACAGCCGTTTCTCTCAAAACTTTAGAAATTAGCGACGTCTAATTTGACCAAAGTTACAAATATTCAAACCATAAGTACGATGTAAATTTTAACTGAATATTAAAGGGGATGCCGCAATAGTTTCTAATTTTTATTTTTAAGTTGTAAAGGAATGTTTTAGAGTTTGTTTTTACTTTAACTGCTCAAAACTATAATAAAATAGTAAACAGTACCATAAATTAGTGTAATTGTAAATTTCCAATAAAAATATAACAATGTTAGATATAAATTATGCATATGTAATAAATTCCAATTTTAAAATATTGTGTTGTTTTGTTTTGATGGGCTGTATATGCTTCAAAATTTACTTATAGAAATTCAAACATCAGTATGAATCATATTTGCTGCTGCTCAGATGAAATTTTATAAAATTTATTTTTCTAGTTTTTATCATATAAAATAAAACATTCAATATGGTAACATCTCTTTAAATTACCAATTTCACAAGAAAATGAATTAGAATTAAAGCTAAGAACTTTATATATTTTTTTGATATTAACCCCTGGAATTTTATCTGATAAAACATAACAGAAAATATGATAAATTACATAAAATAATATTATGCAGGTAATATCTAACCATATGCGCTTTAAATGTATTTACGAATCACATTTGCATACAAAATAAGCTTAAATATATCGCTTTTATCTGATATTAAGTTATATTATTATATAAAATTCTTTAAAACAGAGAAAATCTTTATTTGAAACTGTATAGTAGTATAAAGCTAAAATTAATTAATTTAATCATTGCAAAAATACATATTTTGTTAATTTAACGCGTTAAACCGCAATATTGACCCGGGTAGGCGTATACGTGACGTCAATAATAACTTCAATTATAACATTAAAAAATGTTATAATATGTTCTACAATTTTTATGTGGCAAAGATTTAAACACTATATATTGCTACTAAATACTAGTTTCAGCCTAATTTATGCACTTTATAAGTTTTCTAATTTGAAATTTTAGCCAATATTTTAATCAATCAACTCTGTAATTAGGTTGCCTTTAAGAAGTTATTTTTTCTCTACAATGTAAAATTAAAAATAATTTTTTTTATTCTTGAACGTAAATCCTGATAATTAAGACTATTTTCTGTTTTTTAGATAATAAATATGTAAAATTACGACCCTAATTATGTCCTGAATTTTAATATACATCCACCAATCGTTTTCGTTTTCGAAAACCAGAAAGAATATATACAATTATAGATTCATATATTTATGTTGTTCTATTTAAATTTCTTTCTATATGTCGGGTTTCAAAGTATCAGGCCCTCGGATATTTAAAATATAATAAATATTTTTATTATCCCACATATTAAATTTAAAAAAATTTAAGAAATACAATTAAACCTGTGCAAATTTTCTTATATACCTAGAATTTATACAAATTCGATTATAAAATGGAAAAAGTAAATATAATCTTAGTTTAAAATTTAAAATTAATAAATGATATGTAAACTAAACTTTATACGCTTTATTTAGTAAAAAGTTTCAAATCCGATAAAGTAAATTATGTAAGAATATTTTTGAGAAAAAATATCATTGAATAGGGTAACTATGAATTTTTTAATCATATGTATATTTTTTCTAAATCTAGTTTGTTAAATATATACAACTAAAAATATAAAACTTTTATTGTCTATTCATATTTTTTTTATATATATTTAATTTTTTCGCGTAAATTTTGTTTATTTACTAATGTCTCTTGGGATAGCAACGTTCAATTACTAAGGACTTACATTTAAATTACTGATTATGGTTAATTAAAATTTCAAAGATAAAATACTTTGCAATAAATCGTATACCAATGTAATTATAATTTAAATAATATAGAAAAAAAAATTCCCTTCATATGCGAAAAAAAATTATTTGAATTTAGAAAACACACCGAAATAGTATTAAATTTAAAAAAAAAAAATTTAAAAACCATCAATAATATGAATACAAAAAATTTACAGCAAGACTGGAATTAACAAATTTTAAATTTATTTTTAGAAAATTATTTATGGACGATTTTCGTTTTATCAATTTTATTTATTTAGACGTAGTCAGCGTGTTGGGAATATTGCACAACTCCTTGATGCATATTTTGACACTTTCCCCACACCTATCTTCATCAACTGCTCTTCTTCTCCTAAATGAGATGATTTCCAGTTTATTGCGGAGTGTGAGTCCTTGCATGTATGTTTCTACTTCGGCCGGGATTTTTAACTCCTCAACATATTTTTTATGTTATTTTGTGACCACCCCATACCAAGTCATCACATATGGTACTATTCTTGTTTTAAATTTGTAAATTAAACCAAGTTCATTCGCCATGATGTCATACTTCCTATATTTTTCACTCTCAACTTCAGTCAAGTTATCAAGGCTAGTTATACCTATTTAAATCAGCGTAATCATATTTTCTTTTCTATCGTATAGAAAAACATCTGGTATATTTTGTTTCATTATTATATATTATAAATTTATAGATAAATTTATTTATATATTTTTAGGACTATAGAGTTGATTTAAGATGTTAATATAGAAAAAAATTAAAGTTCACAAAAAAATCTATATAGCTTAAAAAATAATACATACCATCAATTATCTATATTTATTTTATCCTCTTATGTAAGTTATGCATTTAATTATAGACATGACACGATTTTGAATTAATTATATGATACACTTTTCTGGGGTTTTTATATTTTTTTAGTTTGTATTTGATATTGCAATTCCGTCTCTATAAGGTGATTTGATGCTTTTTTAGTTGTTTTGAGTCAAAATTACAACATCAGAACTTCAAATTATTGATTTCAAATATTATATTAAATCATCTAATTTATGCACAGAAATCGAAATATTAAAACATTCCTTGAAATGAATTATCAATATGTGATATTTTTTTAGATGCATGAAAATGTAAAAGTGTCATCAAATCATACTCTCTTGTGTATGTATTATAATTGGAAAATTTTTGGTGCATTTATAGAGATGAAGGCACCAATCAAAACAAGAAGTCGAATAAAACATAGGTATTTAGAACAATTGACAATATATACATTATATTAATTTTATCAATTTTATCAATTTGTTGAATGAAAGCAAAATCAAATATTTAATGCTTAAAGTATAACTGTTATTAATTTAACTATTTAGAAGGTAAATAAAACATATTAATTATGCTTCAACAACAGAAATTTTCCTTTTTTTATCATATAAGACATACATTATTAAAATTCTAACATATTAGCATATTTCGATATATACTATAATCTAGTGATTTGTGAAAGGTTGAAGAAAACAAATACAACTGTAAAATCTTATACAAAGTACACAAAAAAAATTTAATAAAAAAATAAAAAAAGACTTTAAAAAAATACTAAAATTGCATATTTCTCTTATAAAAGCAAATTTTCATATTAAAATGAATATTTTTAATTTCAATATTATAAATATAAATAGCATTTAGCATTTAGCAGAAGAAAAAATAAATATTTACAATATATTTCAGAATAAAGTAACTAATTTCCTTTACATCTTTTTATTCCGTAAAAATTTAGGATAACTAAATTACGAAAATATTTGTTCATTTTATATATGGCATAATAATTATGCGCAATTAAGAAAGCCTTTATATGTTTAAAATAATAAAGTAAACAAAATTCTGGTAATTTTTTTATTATAGACTTAATTTATATTTATACATATTGGTTTTTTATGTACACAACTTGCTTGCTACCCATCGCGCACAGCGTATTTCTAATTTAGGTTATATAATATTCTTCAATACCTCACACCCTTTCAAGACCTATTTTTTAAGGATTTTTCTCTATCCAAAGGCTTCTAACAAAGAAAATTTAGAATTAATTCTATTAAACAATGATTGGGTTCCAATTTATTTTGTTGTTGAAAAAAACGTATAAAAATTGGATGCTATTAAAATTAACTTTATTTTTTGAAAAATAAATGTTTGCCAGATTCTCATAATAAGCATGGATCGAAGATAATTATTATGATATCATATATATGAATGAATGTGTCAAGCCAGCCAGCACAAATCGAATCATATATATTTTTTCAATATATTTCTATGACAAATAATTACTACCTAGCTATATATTGACTAATTAATGCTTAATAAAGATATTTTTATATCTAAATCTTTAATACCCAAGTAACACTTAATATAAGAATTAAATCGCACAATAGAAAACAATAAAAGATATTATCGATAACAAGAGAACAAAAAATGCGGGGTTAGGAGCAAAATAATATTGCAAATTCATAACAGAAGTTATCTTTTTTTATTAAAATCAATAAAAGACGCAAAAAATTATTAAATTTATTAAGAAACCCTTATAAATTTTTACAAAATATATAATAAAATATTACTACAGTGATAACTTATAAATTTTAAACACGCTCAACATTTTAATATCTAGAAAATTATAGCATATAAACTTAATATTAAATTTAGGTAAATAAGAATGCGAAATTAATTTTGTGCATAAATGCGCTAATAACGATTTTTTATCTAAAATAATAGCGAACTATATATAATTAGTAACTATTAGAAATTCATTGGTTCAAATACGAATTTTGTAATTATTTAAATCATTTGCAGACGTAGAATCTAAAAAACAGAAATTTATAATATTAATAATAAAACGTAAATAACATAAAAAATATATTTTTACGTGATACAGCATTTTTTTAATGAGAACATTACAAAGATCAATAAAAATTCATTTAGGAGTACCTATACAATTATAAAAAATCTATCGTTACGATCATACATTATATTTTTAATAAAATTTGCATTTGCAGCAAAAATAGGAGTTTTCGAGGAATAATTCCATGAAAGTAGACTATTTTGAGTTTTTAAAGATAATCGCAACATAATTCGAAGATAAATAGCATAAAAAAATGAGATATTAACCTATAAAATTTGCAAAAATCATCAATTTTATACATGATAAGAAATATATGCTTTATTATAAAATTTTAGATTCAGTTGAAAATATTGAGCAAATAAGCATAATGTATGCGAAAATCGTATAATACATCAATCAAATAAGAAATTAAACTATTAAAATTTGAAAAGAAGCAATAAAATAAAACGATTACTGAATTCTGCTTGTTTTATTGCACCCATATATTGAACATTGCTAGCTCCGAACATGCTTTTATAAAATTATTCGTAACGGGTCTTCTAACACAGATATATGCTATGTGATTTATTTCTCATTTCTTGTAAACTTTTTATCATTTTTTCCCTTAGGGATAGAATACACGGAAAATCTAAGTTTATCATGACTTTAAAGAATATAAAAACACACATTGTAACTTGAATCAATTATGCCTTAGGTTTTTATATAAAAAACTAATATAAATAAAACGCCTATATATTTTTTAATGCATTTTTCCGTTTACACAAAATATATTATGTTGGTTCATTTCGATGAAATATTTGATAGATGTAATCTGTAAATATAAAAATAATATGCAATATTTTACATTTTCAACCTTGACAGACATCGAAAATGAAACCTTTTTTTTAGAATCGGTATTAAAAAACAAAGCTATATTCCAGAAAAAGTTGCGCATAATATAAATAAAGTTATAAACAAAATTTTATAAAAATTTGACATAAGTTATAATCAAAATTACAATATAGCAGTATTCTTTTTTAAATTCCGAGATTCATATATTTACAGCAAGATAATTATGCCAAACTTCTTATAAAGCAATTTTAGATGCTTCGTATTTTATGAATATGATATTCTTTTAAAAAATATGAATATATTTGATTTTGATAAGTATCTTTATTATATATTCATTACATATTAGGAAAAATATTTATATCATCAATTTTATCACCCGAACGTACATAATAATATGAAAAAAATTGAGTAAATTTATTAAAAAAATAAAAAATGATTTAGGAAGACTTCATCGTATATATTTTCACAAAAATACATCATCATACATAAACTTTTTTAAAAAAACATTACAGAAATTTGCAGAGTGATGACCAGATAATAAATGAGACATGAAAACCGGAAAAGTCAATATAAACCTTATGTAAATATTGTAACACATAATATATTGTTAAATTAAATGTAAATCAAATAAGTTGGGGAATTTATTGATGCAATTCTTTATATTGAAAAAAATATAAACTTGTTGTAAATATATTAAAGAGCTTTTAATGATACTTTGAAAATTTTAATCAAGATATTTACAATTTTATGTGTTCAAGAAGTACCTTATAGTTAAAAGTGCTATACCTTGTGTTATATAATTGAGGCCACAAAATATTTCACTCTACTATTTAATTTAAGATTACTTATTTTAATATACAGTTTTTTTTATTGATCTATAAATAGAACGCGCTTATATTGTAATTACCGTTTTAAAATGTAAATTTTAGTTTCATAAGCACCTATCAAGCTAAAAAAATTATTTTAGCTGTCATGTTCTATATTCATATAATTTTGTATCAATTTATATAGCCGATTTTTTAACAAAAATATAGTAAAAATAATTGTTTTAATAGCCAAATTCAGATAAAACCGAATATCATAAGCCTTAAACAAATGAAAAAATTTTTTTTTAGATAGCACTCGGAAGTATATAAAATATGAATTTGTACGTTGCAATTTTTTTTATAGTATGTTCAACTATAATTTCAATTATTTTGCTTGATTGCAAAAAAAAATTTTTCATATATTCTTTTTCAGATAAAGAAAAAATCCGCAATTTAGTATTTATATATTTTATAAGATAAAATCTTATGTTATAAACCTGTAAAGAAAATTCTGGTGTTAAGTTTTAATACCTCAGCATCTTGCATTTCATTTCAGACTGTGAATTTTATTAAGAATACATTAAAACTATTAATAAAAGCCAATTTCATATTTATCACAAACAAAATTCTTTATTTACTATTCTTAATGTGAAAATACAAGCTTATATACTAGAAATACAAAATAAGAATGGTATTTTAACATCCAAATGAAGGAAGTATTAATGCCTTTTTAAAATTTTCACTTGTTTTTTTCATAATAACTGATCGATTTGCATCAGAAACTAGTCCCATGAACTATTCGGTGTGCATAATACCAATAAAAAAATATTTTTTTGATTAATTATAGAAAAAAATCAAATTAATGATCAGATTATTAAAAAATATCGTTTATAGATGTTATATGTTGCATATAAGTTGTAAATTAATTTGAAAAATAACGGTAAGAATGTATAGAATATATTTTTTAGGTTATATATAGAATACCTCTTTCGAGGATTATTAATACGGACTGTAAACAAAATTATTTACTGCTTATTGCAACAGTCACGAAACAAATAAAAATCTTTTTATTTCATCGATTATGCTAAAAGGAAAATTCTTTTATGCACATATTGCGACGACAGTTATAATTAGATAAATTTTTAAATTCTAGATAGAATTCTAAGATTTTTAATAGCACTTTACTCAGGTATTTTATATTATATACATATTTATGAAATCAACTACATATGAATGTACAAACTGTAAATTTCATATTTATAATGTGATTAATCTAAATTCTATCGTTTATACGAGTTCTTTTTGCAATAAAAATTCATCAGCTCAATTAAAGGCTAAAATCTAGTCCTGTTTCTGTGATAACTTTTAGATTATTTATTATTTTATTCCGAAAATAATTCCTGCAATTAAATTTTTTGTTGGATTTTCTGGATGAAAACTATCGTAATAGAATCTGATTTTAGATATTTTTATTTAAATTCATAGTATTTTTTTTTAAGACAATATAAAAAATACGATAAAATTCATCATCAAAAAACCGAACTAAAATAAAAACATAACTAACCCATGACGAAATGTCTTAAAAATTATTATAACTTGTATACAAATGTTTAAGGCCTAAGTTTTATATTTCAATAGATTTTGAAAGTAAATTTTTCATTCTGATCTTATATTTAGATAAAACATAATTTTTTTTATTATTTTTCCATCGAGAAAAAACAAAAAGCAAAATCTAGAATTTCATATCAAAATAGTGCATCAGCTACGCAATAATTATAAACAAAAATTGGTACAAAAGAAAATAATTTGCACTTTCACATGGGTGTAAAAACCATCATTTACATGACAATTATATATAATTATAGTCAAAATATCACACCAGAAATACTTCGCATCTATTCCAATAAGTATAGAGTATTAGAAATCTAGATACGGAAAAAATATTACTTAAAATGGTGTTGACAAAGCAGATATTAATTATAAATTTTTATTATTAAAAATACCTAGATAATTAAATCTATCACACGTTATTAAATTGTTTTTTATATAAATAAAAAATAAACTTATTAATTTATAGATTAGATATTGAATTAAGGCAGAAAAATTATACCTCGAAAAGAACAGTCAGAAGTATGTTGTTTATAAATTTATCTCATATTTGAGAATTATTGAACATCAAGTATAAAATTCGTGGTCTTCTTCTATTTTTTAATAATCCTAATGATAATTATTTAATATGAGAAGTAGAGAATACATATGGTTTATTAAAAATTAATTATTTTTTACAAAAAAATTTATAGATTGATTTTAGATTTTTATTTGATATGTTTCTTGTTTTAAAATCTATTTAAAAACAAAATCGATTCTTTTTTTCCTGTACAATTGAATTTATGATCTTAAATAAGAAACTTAGTATCATAAAAACAATATAAAAATTATGGTAGGAACTGTATTTGTAAAATTCTGCGAATTTTTAGCTTGTTTTTTTATACACCCAGTTATATAATCCATCAAAATAAAACGTAAAAATTGCTTTTTACAGGAATAAAAACGAACAAACGAAGATTGTTCGAAATAATAATTAACACAGATATTTTTTTCTAAAAAATTGAAAAGCAACACCACTTACATTTAAAATTGCCACATACATCTGATATCATTTGCTCACCACTAAAGTTTTCTATATCTATGATTTTCTTGATATTATTATATAGCTTCTAAACACTTATATTATGCATTAAGCATGTTGTTTAATTTTTTTGCTTCCTAGTCTCGTGTATGCTATAAATTATGCCCCCAAACCAGATATAATATCAAGAAACTATAAATAATGTTTATATATTGGCACTTGGAGCACTAACAGCGAATTTCAATGTATATATCAACTTATCACAATAGGAATTAACCATATAAAGCCTCAAAATAGTTAAATTATGTCTATATTGATGAAAAATCAAAATTAAACTAGTATAGTCTGAAACCTCGAGAGCATGCTAGTAATTTGTAAATTTTTTTCTAAATTTCATTAATTGCATATATTAATATTATTGTGATGTTCTGGTTCTATTATCTGCATCTGTTTTGTGATTTAGCTATTATTTTCAATAAAACATTACATATAATCAACCTTTTAACTGATTTTTACTTTATTTCTATAAAATTTCTTAATGATCAGATATAGTTCAATAGTTTTAAGTGAATGTATTTTCCGTTTTGAAGCGCCCATATCGCCTAATTAAGAATTATATTTGTTTAACTAATATGGGTATTCAATATAAGATATATAATTAATAGTAACTTACTTTTGATGCTGATTGGTATTAATCTTCGAAAGTAGGAAAGTAATCAAAACTATGATAAATGAATATGGTGCTTGGTGTATTTCATCATTCATTTTAGGCAAATCAATTTATTTAAAAAGAAATTGATGTGATTTACTATGCATTGAATTCCAAACAATGAAATTTATAAAATAAAGATTTATTTGATATAAAAATATAAAATCTATAATTTAATGGACTTTAATTCTTAAGAATTAATCGTTAAAATAATTTTTTACATTTTTTTTGCTCATAATTGTTTTTTTTGGATACTTGAGAATTTTATGTGTATTAATATCTATAATTGAAAAATTCAAAAACATATATTTAAATTTTTGTTAGGTATTGAAGAGCCCAAAGCCTAATATTTTTTATATTGATATTCCCAAATTTAAAACTTGCTTTCGAAAAAATGAAGGCTCAAAGTTACCTTACAATGTTGTATGTTTAAAAACATACATCCATAAACTAAAAACAGCTTAAAATTTCATATTTTATGTGTATATTGGTACTTTTTTTGGTTTGTTCTTTATTCTTTCTAGGGGGTTCTTATAATTTCATGTTATATAGATCAAAATATATTGTAAGTTTTAAAAAATGTATTTTTTATTCGTATTTAAAAAAAAATTAGAACAAAGGAACCCAATCATCATAGAAATTCCTACCGCAATAACTTTATGATATAATGTAGGAAAATGTTTGAATTATAGAATCTTTTAATCGATAATATATAAAAAAAACTTCCGTACATAACACAATAAATCTAAATATAATATAGATTCTTGCTGGATCTAAAATATAATTCCCTCATATAAAATTATCGAGATATGGAATACTTAATCTAGATTACACAATCTTTATTTTTATATAAAAAAAATATAAACCCACAATATATATTTGGTACCCCATTGATATTTTAAATCCTTGATTTTACATTTATTAATGATCGTTTAGAAATGGGAAAAATCAGATAGTAAAAGTAAAATCATTTTTTTGTAATTCTTAGTTTTTTTCCTGTTGATTTATGACATATGTGATTTTCAATGTAAGTTCGCGCTTAAAAAATTTACGAGTAATATAAATATATCGTTTCTTATGGTTTTGAATAATATCTAGAATTAAAATGAATTCACAGATATATCGCGACTTAATTTCACATTTCTAATAATATTTAAGCCTTTTTGAGCCCTACAAAATAAAAGAAAAATAGTGAACTATGGAAAATAACAAAATATAAGGGGATATGATGTATTTCAAAAGTTTATAATGAGATGTTTTATATAATGTAAGTTTATTACAAGCGCTATTCGAAACAACGAATGAAAGAACATAGGAAGAAAATTTTTATATTATTAACAAACGTCTTTTTAATCATAGCTTATTAATTTTGCTGGGAATAAAAAAAATGCAAATTATCCTCAAATATAAATTTCGTTTATATGAACACTAGCTATAAAAGAGCATAGAAAATCCGATTGAACAAATAAATTTAATATAAAGCTGAATTTTAAAAGAAAGACCATTGGCATTTTAGATGACTTGAATCCTCTATGTACCCGATGTTCAAAATTTGATAGAAGGTCCCTTATATGACTTACAGACAATATAGTATACAGTATCGTCTCTAGAAATATATGAAATAGACAAAAATATAGAAAGATGTAAAATAAGTAGCAAAGTGGATCTGATCTTTTATTATATAGTAATCTTTATAGTGAAAAATATGAATTTCATCAAACAAAAGGTCTTAAGGTATTATGAATTTATGAGTAAATTTGCCTTGCAAAATTTCACATTTATCATTTGAATGTACACAAAAGGTAAATATACAAGCACTCGGCGGCTGCTAATAGACATAAAAGGAAATTCTATTAATATTTGATCAGCTAATAAAGACAATACGAAATTTCGGTGTTTTTTTGTCAAAATTAGCTTTCTATGGAAATATAAATACACATGTAGAAAAGACTTAAGTAAATATAAGTAGAGTCGTAGCATGTTTTTCAGCGAAAGTAAATCACATTCTTACAATGTTATAACTGCCAAATAAATGAAATTGTTGCATAGGCGAGGTTTACAGGTTAGTTAGAGATCATGGTGATTCGCATAGGAAAATATAACATTTAGAAATGACTGCTATAATTAGCGAACTTTATAATAATGAAATTGAAAACATTATTAAATAAAGCAAAATTAATTTACAAATTTATATTAATTATTGACATTTTTACAAGAAAGAATATATTTATCTGTGAAGCAATCTTTTTGCATAATACCCAGTCTATTTTTATGTCATTTGTTTTAATATAACGCGTCAATAAATTATGAACTTAGTATACTTTTTTATATAATTTTTAGGTTTATTGATATTGTAATACCATAATGTTTATTTAATTATTTTTACAATCTGAAAGATTAGGATAGCTAGCATATATACCATAAAATTCCCATGCAAGTTATTTGTTTTATGAAGTTCATATTATGCACATTATGATTATGTTTAAGGTGTGCAATTTTTATTCCCATGCAATAAGTTAATATAAATAGAGATTATAGGATAAAAGACATACAAGCATGATAAAAATTTACAAGTGATACAATTCTTAATCCATAACGAACAATCTTTAGTTATTGATGACACTCGTATAGAATGGCATAATTCATGAATTATAATTTACAAACACACTTTCTAGCATGCTAATAATTATAATAAATTTATATTTTTAGATAGTCCACGGGTATATTTGTATATATTTTTATTATCTAATGTGTAAATTTTTTATAAAATATTATTTACTAAGTAACCCGAATAATTGTAGTTACAAAAAGCAGATTCATACTAACAATAAAATGTATCGAAAATTCGCGTACACATAAATAGAAAAAAATCTACAAATATTATGTAATCTCGTCATCAAAATATACTTATACATAAATGGCACGGAACTTTTAGATATTCATTTTCCTAATTTTAAAAAAATAAAATGGTTTCTACCAGCTATCATGTATATAAATTACATATGTTATTTTTATAGAAATATTGATACAATAATTTTCCGTTTCAAAAACAAATCTTTTTTTGCGTGATTTTTAGTCTAAACGTGTTTTATATCATTAGATATTTTTTTCAATAATGTTTTTGATCTATTAAGATTTTTTTAAACATCTAAAGTCTGATTTAGGGGTGAAATTTAATAGCACATAGATCTAAAATAGTATAAAAATCATGAAAAGGTAAAAAAAGTATAAAGTTGATTGCTTTTATTGTAAAAAAATCTTTTTATGGTTTGAAAAGTGTCATGTTTCAATCTATCTATAAATGCTGTTTTTTTCTATTATCACACAAAAGATCTAAAAACTTTCATGACATAAATTAATCTAGCACAATCTTTCACTATATATTATCCTTAATGAAAACAAACATGATATTTACGAGTTTATTTAAAGAAATACTCTTTTAAAATGTATCGAACAGATCATACAATATAAAAAATAAGCCTCTACTGTGTGTATTCCAGAGTCGTAAGACTAGATTGATTTTTATATTGGTTTTACAATCGCAGATTAGATTCACAAAAGAATATTATGTTTAATTCTTGATTTTCATTTCTATCTACTCAAAAAGTATTGCCTATATTATTATATCATCGAATTCTTTAGAATACCTGCAGATGTTAGTATGAGAATAAGATAACTAAAACACGTTTATTTTGAATAAAAAAATTATGATTTAGATATGAAATAGTATATTTATTTCGTTATAAACATAAAAACATATCTAAAACATGGTTTTCTATGTTTTTATAATGCAGAATTACGAATATGTTACGTTTAATGAATTATAAAATTTAGTGATTAAATTCATAAGAATTCAAGGATTTCATATACATGTGTTTTTTTCTTGTTCATATAAGAAAGAATAATTGTATAATTTATCCTTGCAATAAAAAAAATTTTGATTATATTTAAGTTATATTCTAGTATTAATTGTGGTTACATACTATATTAATAAATAAATATAAATAAATTTATAAAAAGACATTTTATGTATAGGTGTCCGTTAGATTTCATTTTCATGGTATTTCAGTATATTTGAGGAATCTTTAAAAATAATAAACATGTGAGCAAAATTAATTGCTTGTCCATATTTAAATCTGTTTAATATTCTTTATCATATAAATTTAAGAATACCATAAAATCCTATATATGGATAATTGACACTTATATTCTATACAATATAGACATATTTAAATCAGCAAAACTGTAAATTATGTTGTTGACATGTATTAAGATCCCTCATTAAAGATTCATTTTTTAAACGACATACATAGCAATCATTTTATTTTTTTATCATCTGTACTTGTTATTCTTTTAGAGTTAAGGCATTTAATGGTCTATATGATAGTTAATTTTTTTCTATGTTATTTGATAGCTCTTTTTATATAATTGAAAGTCAAGATATATAGTAATTAATAATTTTGAACTATTTTAATAATTTCTTGTTATTCAAAAAAAATACTTACGCAGCAACTAAAATATTAAGAAATAGATGAATATATACATAGTTTCTTATTTATTCGTATTTCATTTATAACTTTAGCCAGAAATTCAATAGGCTATAAAAAAAATGTGAATGATCAATCTAAATTAAGATTTTACAGGCCTGAGAAATAATTTTAACTTATATTTTATTCATGAATTTGATTCTAGTTTACGGAAATAAATCAACAAATAGTTATTACTGAGAATTCAAATTGCAACAAAAAGCAAAATAACTTATGTATATCTTCTATTTCGCTTTCAAAGGCGTTTAAAGAAATATTATTGATCGAACTATATTGATAAATTCAGAATATAATATGTATACATATGATGGTGATGATTTTGTATCTTTTATTTATATATCACGTATTTATTTTTTACGGCCTTTATTTATATTGAATCATTACACTAGCCATTGTACAAAATTCTTTTGGAAAATATTCTTACTAGCATTTTATGTCCATCATAGTGAATTAAATTATATATCTCTATTTAAAAATTACCCGAGCCTATTATTTATGGATCTGGCATAAATTTGCCACTAAAAATGATTAAATCCACATATGATAATACTCCTTAAGTTTTTTTAATATTTTTTTATCATTTGCCGACCCCTACTTACAAAATAAAACTAAAAAAATATAGATTTTTGCGGAATATTCAAGATGAACGTTTCTATGATGTTATTTTCACAAGATACACGCAAAAATCACTACATATAAGGATATGTACTAAAAAGGTTTTGTTATCGAATTAGAATCAATAATTTTCATCAAGATTAGTCTCAAAATAATTAAATTTATATAAGGCAAAATTTTTAGATTAATATTTTTGAAAAAGACAGATTTAATATTTCTAAATCGAACCCATAATGTGAAGAAAAAAATTTCAATACTGTTTTCGGCACGGATTGGCCGTTTTTTACATATTAAATATAGAAAATAAACTATTGATTTAAGCATAATAAAAGAATATTGATATTTTATACATTGGATCTAAAATAATTTTATAAAAGTTGAAGATATCGCTTAAAAAAACAATAAAAAATATTGAAGTTATTTAGCTTATTGTTATTAAAATGATTATAAAGAGTTTGTAAGCATAAATTAAAATTCCAAAAATAAAAAGTTGTTGCATAATTATATTTGAAGGCTATTGATTTTATCTGATAATTTATTTTTTGTTAAGATTAAAATTATGCTTGATTAAACTAATATCTATTATCCTTTAAACCGTTTCAAAAAGAAAACCTCAATAAACAGAAATTTTAAAAGCTTATTTGAGCGATATAAATCTAAATAATTGTATTCTTTCATTTATTATAGATTAATAAATGAGTACATAATTAAACCAGATCGTTTTTTAGAAAAACACATTCCGTTAAAATTATGGTTATATGATTTTTTTGTGCACGATTTCGTGCTTAAAACACAAGTGAATCTTTGAATTTTAAAATCCAAATTGTGTTTGCAAACAAAAAGGTTTCAAGATTGCACAAATATAAATTGAAGATGTTGTTGGGGTTCAATGTATACATATGAAAAACAACTTAAAATTTATCTAAAAAATCAAACATACCATATAGATAAATCTTTGTTATATCTTATAAATAATCATAAAATTTAGTTAGTATAATGCCTTTAAATAGACGAATTTTTACAAAATACATTGAAAAACAAATGAAAATCAATATATAAATTCAAACTAGTTAGTGAAATCTTGTTAAATTTCAAATATTTAAATATAAAATACCATTTGGTACATAAACCAACCATAAACACAAAAGATGAATCAGGTTAGAACGGAAAATAATTTTTATTTGAAATAATTTTCAAACGATAAAAGATCTATCTTTTTTATGTCCATCATTTTTGTATATAAGATAATTATAAATTTCGCATATAAATGTCTACGAAACATTACTAAAAAACTATAATTCATAATGATGCGTAAATATTTATAAAAAAAGACACAAAAAACAAGATATCCTTTTAGCAGTTCTAAAAAATAAAAGTAAACATATAGACACTGTAAATCGCCCAATTCCCATGAACGGATCCTATAAAATTAGATGTATATTACATTTTTATTTAAATATGATATAATGTAGGCAATTAATTATACCATTTTTGCAGTTTTTTTGTTATTTATGTCATTATTAATAACTCATTATTGTTTTTTACAATCTAATTGTGCAAAAATATATATATTTTAAACAATCAAATTCTTGTATAATATATTTCATAAAATGATACAAAGCAATTTGAGTTTGTTGGTCTTATATATTAGTCATGAAAGACATTTATCAAACATATTTTATGTTTATATTCGAGTTAACAAAATATTTACTATTTATCATAATTCATGTTTGTTCAAGCTGGATTTTCATATATTATTTCAATAAAATTTAACAGGTTATAAATCGAATGCATATAGATAAATAATCTCTGATATCTATTCTCTAGATTTTTTGAATGAATTTTGACCACTTCAATTGCAGTTTTTCTATTTAAATATTTTAATGAATTTTCAATCATTACTAAAATGAATCTATTGTTGTAATTGTATGTATTTTTCATGTTTTACACCCTAGTGCAATATTTTTTATGAAAATATAACATATGAATAATCAAAGGTGTCAGTGGATATTTTTTTATGATACTAAATTAAAGATATAAATAGAAATTATTGTCGCAACAAATCTATGATTTGTTCTACTATAAGAAGGCAAATATAATTCTATAAAAAATTTCAGAAAAAATATACTTAATGTAAATATACAAACTTTTCGTAAAAAACCTTTCAAAGACAAATAGTCAATAATATGTTACTACCAATATTCGATTTAATTTTTTTAATTCGAATATTCTCTATTCCAAATAGTAAGTAAAAAAATAAAGATTCTGTAAATGCATAAAGCACCTTTTGATATTTTACCCTAGTTCGCATAAGTAAAAATTCTTTTTCTTACTTATTTTTAGCTTTGGGTGCCTTGTAAAGTTTATAGAAAATGATTCAAAAACCATTCATTATAAAACAATATACCTTTTTTATTATCATACTATTAAATCACTTGTGTCTGTACATCCTCTGAAACTTTATGAACTTCAAAACTATAGTAAAACCATCTAAAATATGTAAAATTTGCACAAAACAATATTTAAAAGGATTAATTCGTTTTAATGAAAAGGATAAATTGAATTTAAAATAATCTTTTTATTTGTAAATTTTTATGTTAAATATTTACTTGATGAACTTATCGGATCCTTTTAACGTTTACACGGTACACTTCATGCTTATTATGATCTTTATTAAATGCTAAAATTTTTAAGTATTATGAAAACAATAGCATATAGAAAACGAATTTATAGTTATATTTTGCAGGAATAGATATTTCAGGGAATTGATAAACAAAAATTCAAACCAATAGTTATAGATTGAAATTTTTTAAAGCTCTTGGGTCTATATTTTAAATAATAACATATGATTTACTCGAGCTTTTCATTAATAATGTAAAATTGCAAATATTTTTACTTAAATTTATACGATTTATTTTCAATTTTATAATTTTAGATATTTTTCGAGCATTAAGATATCACTATTTTTATTCGATTTCGTATATGAAATAAAATATAGATTAGACTATGTCGGGATGAAATTTAACTTTCTAAAATAAGATTTCAAATTTGAAAAAAATTGAAACTGAAAATAAAACAAATCATAGATGAATCGCTTATAATAAGCAGTATAAATCTTTTGGCACATTCATTAAAAATATTAAATTATCTTTTAATTTTGTTAAATAACATTCGAACCTTTAGTAAATTTAATTTGCTGTTCTTATATATAAATGGATATATAAACGTCTTATGAAATCCTAGTTTTCTAAATTGCGCATTTTAAAAAATTATATTAGACTAAATATTCAAATCTTTTAGCACTAATAAGGTTTTCGCTAACATAATATAA
The DNA here is from genome assembly GCF_057557595.1 of Rhyacophila brunnea. Lineage (NCBI taxonomy): Eukaryota > Metazoa > Arthropoda > Insecta > Trichoptera > Rhyacophilidae > Rhyacophila > Rhyacophila brunnea. The sequence goes on from NW_028233352.1 coordinate 1,498,012, forward strand.
AATCTAAACACAACATATAAAGGTGGTTTTCTCTGTTTATATGAAAAAAAGAAGGTGCTTTTTAGCTGTACTACTTAAATTACATCATTCATATTTCAGTATTGTTAAATAGAAAACTTATTATTTATGGTATCTCTGTTAGCAAACTGAATTTTTTGATATCCTTATTTTTTATTGAAGTTATATAAGTTCACATATTTTTTTATTGATTCTTTAATCTAATCAATAATTTTGCAAATGATATAAAGTCAAGGACAATAATAGATCTAATCCTTTTAATTATTGTCTAAAAAAATATCTAAAATATATATTTAAGGTACTAAAGAACAAAAAATTGACATTACAGATTACTTTCAATGATTCTATAAATTTCAAAGAATATAACACAAACATTTTTTTTGCTAAATTATTATATATTATCGATTTTAATGCATAAGAAATTCGGTATAAAAATAAATACAACAAATGTATAAAAATACACATCAAAGCTTTAATTCTTAACAAATAAAAAAAAATGTATATACAAAACGAATTACAAATAATCTATTTTGCATATTAGATTAATTGAATTATTACAGTAAAACAGTATATTATACGTTACATTACATCGACAATGGCTTACATAGCTAATTTAACGTGCACATGATAGTTTATCATTTAAAAATGAATGAAAGAGTTCATCTATAAAATTTGATCTTTATGAGGCTCAAATATAATAAAAACAGTTAAAGAGTATAATTAAACATAATAAACTAGAAATATATATTGTTTTATATGATAAGATTATTTTTTTAAAAGGGTTGCATTAATACTAAAAATTGCAAGTACAAATTTTATTTTAAAATTATTCCATACAGCAGACTTTTGTGTCTAAATATCATGGGTGTATTGTTTCAATAAAATACAGGTAAACACAATTTTGCTAACTAGTTTTAGAATAGTTACAAAAATATAAACATCCGTAGATAATAAACTTTGGCGCGATTGAATTTTAAAACGATGTTATTAGAAATATATTTATGTTAGATTTACCTTTTTTTATATAGAATCGATTACACCTCTTTTGTAAATGTTCAGCAATATATATTGTTAAGTGTTGTTTATATGATGCACCCCTGTGTGTGCTCTTCACACCTCCTGCAACCAGTTTGATATCCATGAATTAGACCACTTTTTATAGATATCCGTTAAAGTAGCGTGAGATGTGGTTCTATATGCAATATGTCGCTGATTTAATATGCACTCTCCACCAATCTATACTTACCAATATATTTCTAACGGTGCAGGTTTCTAAATATTCTGGCACGTTTTAGATGTCTTAAAAAGAAACCTCTTCAATAAATCATAGCTGTAAAGCATTCATTCGGTTTTTTACTTTCTTATCAAACAGCAAAACCTTCTTTCATATATTTATCATCTTGTACAAGCTCGAATATATTTCAGGTGTGTTGTGATTGATACTTAGAAAAATTATAAAATTGAAAACCCCTCATAAGGGAATTATTGGCATTAGTAAACAATATATGTGTTCTGTACACATGAAACATTCTCTTTAAAAAAAATAATTTAATAAAAAGAAGGAAAAGGAACTGGTGGGATTTGATTTTATGCTTAATCTAATATCAAAAGCAGTAGAATTTCAGCCTTTTGATCTGATACGAAAAATAAAGGTTTGTCATTTGATAAACTTTATTTTATCTTATTGATTATTTATTTCCGTATAGTTCAGGATTATTTGGATATTTCCAAAATTTAAAATGTGACTCTCACAATATTTATTATAAAATAAATCATTTATATTTTTTTTAGGTAATTCTAAATTTATTTTTTATGGTATGTTATATGTTTAATTTCTCGAATGTTTTTATTTTATTCGATTAGTGGATATTTATATTTCGTTTATTACAATTCAAATCGAATTTAATTTTAAAATTACTTATTCATATGAGGAAGTCTAGTTTAATAGATTTTTAAATAATATATTGTACATTTCTCATTTTATATGCATTTTAATATGATCATTTAAATTTTTATTTGTATTTACTTTATTTCACGCTATAGAATGTTAAAACTACAGAACCACAGTTTGATTTGTTGAACAGATTTAGAAGAAAAATCCAACCATCTCAAGTTTACAATTTTTTTTATATATGTATTAATATTTTTGGTGACTCCAAGAATACTATCGTTTGCGCATATGAATCTGGTAAATTCCTTATTCTTAACTTGGCAATTTCGATGTTTTCATCAAAAACCATCATTTACGAATTTATTTAGCATGGATGTATATGAGCGTTGTATTAAAAATTCATAAAAGTGCAATATTTCATTTTTGATAATATTTTTATAACGAATATCAATATATCGGTAAAATTATATAAATTTTTCTTGTGAAATGATAATTTGAAGTTAATATCATGGTATATGTTTCATGAATATATTAGTATCAAATGAAATGTTTCTACTGAAAATAAACAGCGATATATCGAACACTTTGAATGAAGATTAATGAAAAAAATATAAGCCTACCGTTATGTGTACCTTTTTATTATTTTAATTAAACATGTATAATCAGAAAACAGAAAATTATACCATTTCAATAGAAAAAATATTAAAGCGGTTTTAATATTAAAATCCTATAATTTTACCATCCAGAAGATAACAGAAGAATTTTTTTTAATATATGATTGTATATTTTAAGAATCATTATAGTTTTAACAATATTTTTCATAATGGAGCGGTAAAATCACGATAAAAAAAATAAAATATGGGATAGGCCTAAAAACCAAAATTTACGCAATAAAAGAAATAATTACAATGTTGTCTCTATGTGCAATAATATGATTTAGAATGCATTTATTTATATTTAACTAAAAGTATCCAGGTTTCTTAGATTAGATAGGTTTTATTAAAAATTTATCCTTATTCTTATCCGTTAAAAAAAATATGTTTGAAAAGCAAAAGATTTTATATAGCGTAAATTTTATAAAGTCATGGGGGAATGCGGGTTTTTAACAGAAATAGATACAATTATTCAAACACGTGGAAACTTAAACACACAAATAAATTAGAAAAACCTTTATGCTTACTATAAGCATCCCCAAAAACCAACTTATATTAGCACATATGCTTAACTATACACATTTTGAATCATATTTCATACTAATATTGAGAGTATAATATTATAGAATATAGTGATACTGCTTGTCTTAACTACATATAAAAATGAATAAGAATAAAAAGAAAATAGATTTTTCTCGGTTGTTATCTACATGTATATTCGATTAAGCACAAGTTTTTAAAATTTATTATATGTAAAAAAAAAGTTTCTTATATTGAAGTTATGAAAAACCGTCAAAGATATATAATATATGTACAGTAAATTTATTTATCTTTTCTTTATGGTATTTTCTAGCTCACAGCTTAAAAAATAATGTTCAAAGTATAGCTTTCCGTCTATAATCTACAACCTGATCAATTATGTTATGGAAATAATGAGAACGAATATTTGTTTCATGAGTATTTATACAAATTTGAAAAAAATTATGCATCTGAATAGAGGTTTACGATAATACTTCTATTATTAAAAAATACAGGCATAATTGTGCCGTATGATAACTCAATCATTTATGAGATAGAAAAATATGCCTGATGTGTATGATCAATTGAGAAAGGAAATTCAAATAAGTATAAGGGATAGAATATAGAGCTGAAAAATCTAGTATAAAAAAATATGCAAAATTAGTTGCTTATGATTTCGAAAATAGAGGATATGGCACAGAAACATGATCACAAGGTTTCACTGGGGTATATGTAGATCGATTCACTTAAAGAATCACTAATTTTAGCTACATATATGAACAATGATTTGCACCACTGGTAATATAATTGAATCAAAGAAACCGCTAGAAAAAGGATTCAATATAGTCACCAAAATGTTTGCTCGTTTTTTATGAAATTTATGTTTGTGGGATTGTTAATAAGATATCCATGTATTAAAAATTTTTAATTTATTAAAATAAAAGGTTACTAAAAAATCCTACCATGTATATTAAAAAGTATGTTACTACAGGAATGTTTATCTGAATATTGCCTTCATGAACATATTATATAATTTTATTTCATCGGATTTTTTTTAAAAGATTTAAATGTGATATGAACCCAGAATCATCATGTTTATAAACATTATAGTTTTTTTATTTTCGAAATTATTATCGATTATATTTATATATTATTCATTCTGTATAATAAATATTCAGGAATAATATGATATATAAAACGTACTGATTATGATATGAAGAAACACTTGAATTAGAAATATAATTAAATCAATAAGTCTTGAAAAATAAAAATCAACAAAAGAAAACAAAAAAAGATCAGATTAAGAAAACCGTTAAATAAATATATTTTATGGTAGAATATAAAATTTCTTCATAATTATGAAAGATAGCAAAAATATAGCATATAAAAAAAGAGCATCGACCATAAAAAGACTATGTAAGTACATATGTCTAGAAGTAACAAAAAACAATAATAGCATTTTAATATGTGGAAAAACTCAAAAAGGTGCAATAAATTTAAGAATGATTATCAAATTATAAATATAAAACATTTATAAAAGAATTAGTAATTATTGGAGTATTTTTTTTTATGTTTACCAGCAAGTTATGCAAAAATAATTTTTTTAGCATATTATTTCTTTTTATGAATGATAAATATACAAATTGATGTGTTTCTAACGTATATTTGCAGTTTCTGCAATATTTTTTTTTATCTTTAACAGTAAAAGTTGTATTATTTTATTTTATCAATTTCTATGTGGTCTTAGTAGTTTTTATAATATAATAAAAAGAATAAAACTGATTAGTAATCGTATCTCAAGTCCACTATCATTTTTATTTATAAATTTACTTCTTCATTGATTACCGTTGCATCTACCGATATGTAGACAGCACATGAAGAATATTGCACAATTCTTTAATGCAACTTTTGACACCTTCACCTGGTCTATTTTCATCAACTGACAAGCTTCTGAGAATCAATTTCTGTTTTAAAGGGTATTTTTTAAGACATTATATCAAAGGCCTCTTCATGCAATTCAAAACCAAGTGTCGCAAAACTATTTTTCTGCCACAGAATTTTGCTTCATTTGGAATATATGTACAGGAAATGCTACTTATGAATTTTACATTATCATTTCTCCTTCATACATTAGGACAAAGTTGATATGAAGTTTTAAGGCTATTTGAATGTACATTACAAATTTTCAAATTTAACATTATTCTTGGGCTTTAACTGTTCCAGTGTTTACTGTGAATCTGTTGTTTATGCTCAAAAAATATGGTTCCATTATGTATTCAAAAAAATAGTTGTAATTTGTAGATATTTGTAGCCACTATAGTCTATTGGTTGAGAACATGATATTAATTACTTAATTTTAATATTAAATTATAATATGCAACCACACTAAAATTATATATTTTTGTATTATATAGCTTTAACGCTTCAACTCGTTGATGTTTTGAAGGAATCTTTCTTTGCGTTTTTTAAGAGCATCGATTTATTAGAATAAATTAAAACTGACATTCAATTTTATAATTAGAACCCATTATGCAAATATTACTTGATAAGATATTATCAGTAACAAATTTACTATTTATATGCCATCACACCTTTATTTAGCAGCAGCAAAATCTATATGTGAAATATTTTATATCTTTCTTCTATGCCACATTTTTCCTGTTATGACACGTACAGATTCACTCGAATAGATATGAAAACATCAAAATCAATTTTGACGTATATTTTCTAATAGCAAAGATGAAATCCACATGTGTCTATTCTTTTAAGATGTGCCAAGATGAACTTTTCTATATGTTTTTTTAGCAATGAGGATACTTTATTGGCATGCTTTTTTAACAGGGGAAATATTTAAATACATAAGATTAAAATTTGATTAAGCGATTAATATAAATTGAATTAAAATATTATATTGGTTGAAACCATGAAGATTTATAAATCCATCAAAAAAGTTATACAGTCTAGAGTGTTTTCAATATAAATTTTTTGAGGTGAAGTAATCAAACCTATTTAGAAGTTTTTATGCCGAGATACTTAATATACTCATTTTAAAATGCACATGGAACAAAATTTATTAATCTTATTAAAACCTAGCCTATAAATACCAAAGAATTTATACTTTATAATTATTCTGTTTTCATTATTCAAACATAAAAAAAGGTTTCATGAAATAAAAACTTTACTAATTTAAAATATTTTTGATTTTTAAACATAAAACAAAACAACATAAATTTAAAAAAAATTAAAATGATCTGAATGTGCACATAGTTTCATCTAAAATTTGAATTAGTTAGTTTGTCCCTTAAAAAGTTGCATACTGTGCATTTATACCGTACAAAATTATATGGAATACCGTACCATGCTGTATTGTATGCAAATTATTCATAATTTTTTATTTAGAATTCCAATGATTATTCAACAAATATTAAAGATGCATAAATATATGTGATATTTTCTTAAAAAAATATTAAGGTCAAATTTGTGTTATATTCAATTAAAAATATTGTTGTTTTGGCAGATTTTAGACTACAGACGTAAAAAAAATTGCGTCAAGATTCAAAGCAGCAATAAACGAATAGACCATGGGCCGATAATATGAAAAAAATTTCTCGACTGTGTGTTTTATTTAGTTTTTTACAAATATAAGGAATAAAAACGAGGAAAATGTATAAATTAAATAATTAATGCTGATTTTATAATAAAATCATAAGGAAATTATGGACATATTCGCTATGTATTAGCTGTTTAAACATAATAGAAAATTTAAATACCCATCGGATGTGCTTTAGGAATATGTTAAGTATTTAAATTAATCGAAAAATCAAAGTTTTACCTATTAAAGACCATTTATGACGCTTAAATACAATTTTTTCATATGAGTGAATCAAAAATCAATTTTTTCGTTGTTGCCATATATCAGATGATGTAAAATCCTTTTGAAAAGATTAAATAAAATCATAGTATCGAAACATATATCAACGTGCAAGAATATATATTTGCTTTAGATTTGATGTATACAATTGTTGGTCTTAATAAAAATCTAAATGATATTTAGTGTCGAAATTTTAGTTTATGTTTCTATAAAAATATCAGCTACTATATATTAGTGATTTTGTTGATAAAGTATAGGAATAAATTAAAAAAAAAATTTGTGGGAACATATTAACTTTACATCATTTATTTTTATTCTATTTAAACATATTTAATATAGTATTTTTGAATTATTTATCAAAATATTCATGTGAAATTATTATAAGCTATTACATCCTGGTCTGAATTTATAATTTACTACTAAAATATTAGTAATGTATTAAAATACGTTTTAATTTATATGTGCAATATAAGGCAAAAAAGCAAAAAATTTAAATTATTTTTCAAATTCTATAATTGCATTAAATGTATTATAATTGGTAGATATATCTTTCACTCTATAAAAAAAAATTTATTTTTTTAAATGCGAAAAATAGAATTAAAAAAAATAAAAAGTTACATCCATTATTCAAATTTTATTATAAAATCTTAGAGCGCATTTTAAGATTTGTCTTTTGCTGTTAAGAATAAATATATCAACTCAAAACGAAAATATAGAAAAAATTATAGTTAAGGCGAGTATATTATAAGAATTAATAATAAAATCGAGAAAAATGCAGTTCAAATATTTGTTGCTGTATTTAGATTTAAAGAGATTTTTTCCTGCAAAGTGCTAAATGATTTTGTTTTTTAAGTTTTTTTATTTCTAATGGCTTGAAATATAACACAAAAATTTAAACGTGAATCTGATTTTAGGCAGTATAAAATGGGAAATTGTATCACTTGATGTAAGTTTAGGCAAAAAAACGATTATTAATTGCATAAAGATACTAAATGCGCTTTATTAGACACCATATGGAGTTTAAATTTTTTATCTAATATAATCTAAATTATTGAATTTTTATTAAAAAAAAGTTTGAATTTTTTAGAAATCTTTCTCTTAGATGACCTGAAAAAAAGGGCACTAACAACCATTATTCTTCATAAAAGAAGATATGCCACAAATCTATGTAAAAAAATCCACACAATTACAACACAAAACACCTTATAAAACATGAATTGAAGTGTGAAAATCACAAAAGAAGCATATTTATGGCACATAAAAAAAAATATATTCAAAATTTAATAAGGAATTCAAAATATGATTCAAAAATTATTGTTTTATTCTGTTGTAACTTTTTTTTTTCGAACTAAAAAGAAATGATTTTATGCCAGAAATCTCAATAGCGATAATTTTTATCTTTCGACTTATAAAAATATTAAAAAAAATATATGTATATAGGCCCAAAATATGTTTATAAATACATATAATATATCAATTGAACGTTATTTATATAATTTTTTCAAATAAAATAATTTATATCGAAAAAGGATTAGTTCCCTTATTCTATTGATCGAGATATCAGATTTATGTTGTTTTTAAAATATCTTTATCATTATAAAAAAAATTGCTGAGTATCTAATGTAGATATATTTTTACGCATAAAGTTTTTTAATCTCTTAATTGCACATGTGGATGACCATATTGAGTAAAAATATTATAAAATTTATTTATAATAGGACATTATTATTTGTTATGATTTTAGTTTTTCTTAATTAGCATAACTTGCTTGATCTTTTGTATGCACAGGATATTTTTATTTTTGGCTATTTTCTCCTCTCTGAAGTCTTCTTCAATGCCTCTCTACCGTATAAGAATTATTTATTATAGGGTTTTTCACAATTCCAAGGTCTAAATATATGGCTAAACTGTTTAGTTACTTCGAGTTCTGTACGTATATTTTATGATATTGTGTTATCACACCATCCAACTAGTTTTTCATTATATATAAAAATAAAAATAATAAAAATTACATTAAAACGAATCATAAACGGGAATAATTAACATGCTGAATATAAAGAGAAACAAATATACAGTGATATCATAAAATATGCCTTATTCACAAATGACATTAAGTTTTATAAAATGAAAAAGCAATAATATATACTCTTATTTTTTTAGGATTGAGCATTTTATATTTTGATTTTTCTAAAGTCGTGGCATTAGTTTTATATACATATAATTTTTTTATTTTGATTCGTAAAATTTTTCGATATAATTAAGCAAAGATTTTTATTGTAAAATTTTGTCTCTCAAATAAGAAACACTATGTTGATTTCTTTATTTGTATATAGTAGCTTACTTGCCTTCATTTTATACACTTGAAATATTTTTAGATCATAAAAATCAAGTGAAAATAAAACATATAATTTTTTGAAATTTTAATTATTTACCGAAGTTATTTTTATTTTTTGATTAATAATACAATAAATCCTCGTGTTGCTTTTGTCTCAGAATTATTATTATTTCCTTTAATACATCATAGAAATCAAATTTTTTCAAAGCAATAGTATAATAGATTTCATCATGAATAATAACAAATAATAACTTGTTATGCTTATTGAAACCCATGATAATTTATGATATCTAAACGTGATACTGTAGATCAATTAAAAACGGTATTCTTTTAAGAAAATGTGTAGATTTATATAATATTTAACTCATTGTATTGCATCAAAAGATTACTTCTGATCATAGATAAAATATGTATTTCTAGATACTACGATTTTTCCGTAGGTCATCTTTTAACTTTGAATTTATATTTGATGTTTATCTTTATTGATAATAGATATCCATATTAAATCAATATTTGTAATTTTATTTATATAAACAAAAATTTATGCCAAGGATTTAAATTTCTCGGACATAGTAGAAGCATACATGCAAGCTCTCACACTTCGAAAGACACTTGAACTCATCTCATCTGTGAGAAGAAGAGCAGTTGATGAAGATAGATCGGGGAAAGGTGTCAAAATATGCATCAAGGAGTTGTGCAATATTTTCAATGGACCAACCACGTCTAAATACATAAAATTGATAAAAAGAAACGAAATCCAGAAATTTATAAAATCAACAAAAAAAGAATAATATATAAACAAAAGTAACAAAAATAAAATTTCTGGAAAATATATGTATGTTACCTTCGCAACAGTTATTACCATAGAGATTAATTTTACTTCGTAAATAAATTTCAATTATATGATAATATGAATTTTCATTTGGTAATGTCAAATTAATTTTTATAAATACATAACTACATTCAATCTGCTTTTGAGTTAATATAGAGTTTATTTTTAATAGATGAATTAGCTTATTCAAAAGATGTTTTATCTTAAGTTAGCCTTACTTTTTAGATTTGATGTGAATAATACAATATATTATACTTCTCATAAATTTTATTTTATATCCAATGTTGGGGATTTTATAAGCTGTATAAATCAAAAGCATATAATCAGTATTTTTAGTGTTTATATCACAAAAATTGAAATTTTGATAAATAGACATAAAATATAAGAGACAAAAATTGCTATGTAAAATTATAAGGAATCATATATATGCTCAAATACTACAGTATTAATTTTCAAATTTGTGACAGATGTGTTCATAATACGATTAAATTGTAAATTAAGCAAAATAAATATAAAAATAGGTCTAAATTCTTATTTAAAAAACAAGAGTATCACAAATTTTGATTTTTTAAGCAATAAATTAATATTAAACCCAAAGTTTAAATTAGAAGATATAATACTTAAAATATGGATTTTTTTTAAATTTATATGGCCTATGATGCGCAAAAATTCCCTGGAAATGTTATAAATTTATTATATAGTTTCATTATTAGATAAATAAATTTTAAAACCCGTTTTTTTATTTTTATATTAAAAGGTGTGTTTATGGGACATCATTTTCTTACACCATTCTATATTTATAATTAAAGGATGCAGTAATTTAATATAATGTACCCATTAGAATAAGATAAAAAATCCACGAAAAATGCCAGATCCCTTTAGAAATTGACAAAGAACTCTAAACCATTTTAAAAACACTACAAAACCGAATTTTATTATAAAAGCATGAGCATTACGAGATTTGCATTTTGAAGATGTTCATGTTAAGTGAAAGTCATTTCTGAGTACCCAGATACATTGGCTTATATAAAGACTTGTTATTTTAAGAATTATCTTTAGAAACAAATATTAAACTTATAAATCAAGGAAAACTATTTTGACTTCAAACACCTAAAAACATATGCGACGATGCCTTATAATGTTCTAGAAGAATAGAAAGCGACTATAATACAAAGACTATGGCAAAATTAAACATGTAGAAACGGAAGCTTTAATTAAAGGCCTAGAAAATTAACTTAATTTCACAAACGAACGATGAAATATATATTTTTGCGGCAAACACGAATAAACAAGAATTCAACCTAGAAGTTATATTACCTTGCTTGAAAATAAGTTTTAGGAATGATAAATAACTTAATACATGTTCTGTACTTGACAATACCAAATTTGAGGAATCAAATAATGTAGAAGTATCAGTTCGCATTTTTTTAAAAATTCATCTTGTTTTACAACAGCCTAGAAAAATATTATAATACAAAGTATCTCAGTGAGTGTTGATATACATGTGATTCAAAAGAAAAAGAAGGAGCGTCCATACATTTATGACATCTTTAAAAAATTAGATTATATATTATTAACAAATTAGATGGGTCGTTTTTTGCATTCGAATGCTATATTCGATAAAAAAAAAGAATGAAATACCAAGAGCTTATATTAAGAAAGTTTTAAAATAACCCACAAAAATTTATCTCATGATAGAAATGAAAAGGATGGTAAAAATGTAAGACAAGACTAGATACCTATATCTTTAAAAAATATTGAAGCATCAAACTGAGAATATATGCAAATAGCGATTAATATGGCTGATGACACTTAAAGCTATATAGTTTTTAGCCAAAAGGCAACAAACTTATATAGAACTATTAATTTAAACTATAATTTTTAGTAAGTGAGTATAATAGAAATAGCGATTTCGATCATTCATAAAATTCTTTTCTGCATCGAAGGAGAGCAAAATAAAAAGAAATTTTGGCTTGCTACAATTCACTTGCTCTATAGATTAGAAGATCGAAATAACAGAATAAATGCTTTTTAAAACATAATCTAGGCTTTAAATATACAATGTGATGGAATTTTAATTCAAATCCAAGTGAGATTTACGAATTCATAGCGAAACAATAAAACACTTAAAAAGAGTACAAAAAAATTCCCAATAAAATCTTAATTAAAACATAGCTAGATTGTTTTTTTATAGTATAAAGAAAGTGTTTCTTTTCAAACGATCCGTAATCCTCTGGATCGAGATGTGATAAGAAAGGATAAAAGAAGTACAAAGAAATTAAAACTAATCATGTTTTTTTTTCTAATCAAAATTTTGACTTATAGTCATTATTTTTAGAAATAATAGCCACTAAGTTAATTGAAAATGGTCTTATATCACTATAAATATGATGATTTGTATCCGATTTATTCAATGATAATCGAACTCAATATTGTGCGTTCAAGTAATACTGTCTCATAAGGCAAGTAATTTAATGCACCAGATCAGAAAATAATGCATAATTATTTAATAAATTTTAATTTCTATAATGATTTACAAACTTATAGTTTATTATTTTTAAACAGCTTCGATTTAAGGCAATATTGCCTTATAGAAATTTATTGATAATTTGTAACATTAAAACAGTCTTTTACACTTTCTGCTTGGTATTTTTTTTGAATTTTCTCTTTCAATAATTAAATTCACGAATTTATATTTCTATCCCAACCGCTCTAAATATTATTATCATATAGAAAAATGTGAATTTAATCCTTGATAGACATGTATTTCATAATATTATGTGTCTGTATAAATGAATTTAACATATTATATTACTCTTAAGTATGACTCTTCTTTAATAAATACGCTTCACATAAAGCTTATTATACAAAGCGTCTTCCTAAATACTATTGTTTGTCCATATACCTTCGATTTCGGTCGGTATTCCTTACATCTCTGATGTAATAAATTAATTTATATTGAAAAAAATATGAAAACGATGTATTATGCAAATAGATAAAAAAAAGTCTTTAATATGGTAGATATTTGAAAATTACCCGTTGACTGAAAATCTTAATTACAAAAAATTAATCCAGATAGTCATATTGGAGATATACCAAAAAAATGTAGTGTAATATTGCACAAACATAGATAGATTGTGTTATGAAATATTAAAGTACCATATATATTTGGGAATCGGTTGATAAGTGTAAAATTTATGGTAGGCATATATAAATACTATTCTTGAATTAATACTGTTACATGAAAATACAGTAACTATATGAGCCAATGATAAACAGAATATTGACCCCAATTCACTCTTAAAACACCAGTAATTATATCTAAGATTAAGTTTTTTTTGGCCCAGAATATATGCACGAGGGGAATATGAATAGAAAGTACTATCTCTAACAAAAAAAGATACATTAAGACACAACTTCTTTATTTCTATACAATCCCATTTTATACTGCTTCATAACATTAAAGTTCTAAAAAATGCTACAATACAATTAAATTAACCAAAAAAATATAGATATACCCACTTTTATAGTGCAATTTAATGAAGTTAAAACCAAATCGACGTTTTTAAAAAATTGAAAATATAGAATGCAGAGTAAATACAATATTATATTTTTTGACACATAAGTTTTAATTAGAAGCTAATAATACCGTTTCATAAATACCTAAATTAAGCTTAGAAAAGACTCATCAATAAAAACTATTTTTTTGGAAATATAGAAATAGTCAGAAATTCCGATAAAGAAATCAATAGAGGTGTAGAGAGTAATAACTACGTTAATACAAGTAAAAAAGAAAATATTACCGACAAGGACACAAAAAATTTAAGAAAAAGATGCCTATTTCATCATTATAATGTTGAGGTAGGAAATAGCAGCAAAGAAATATAATGATCAAATCACAAAGTTTCTTGAGTTCCATGTAAAAATAAAAAATATGGAAGAGAAAAAATTATAATATATTTAGATAAGATATATAATATGTGGTACATAATAATTATATTGCATCAAAATGACTTTATATACTTAGTCATATACGAAAAGCGCATTTGGTTGCTTAAAATTATATGATGAAATCGGTTTTTACATTATTATAAATTTGATCCATTATTACGAGGAAAAAGATTGACAATATGATATCTTGAAACTTAATGGCTACCATATATAAAAAATGAGGTCAACAAATTTAATTATTATTTAGGTAGATTTTGTGTATTAACAGAGAAAATTGAAAGTTTTTTTTTGTAAAAAACTCTAAAAATACGCATTGTGCATATAAAACTTATATTTCTGGAAAAGTACATTCGTTATCAAGCCAATTCAGATAATAAAAAATCCTAGGTCAATGTTTATACAGATCTAGAAAAAATAATTTTTGTTATTTCCTCTCGATAAATATTATACAAAAACAATAGAAATAATTTTATAGCTATGCAAATAGGCCTATCAATGTTTTATAAAAACGTTCATATTTGTGTTTCTCTTCACTGTATCTTATGATTTACTTTGGTAAATAACCATTAGCACTTTATAAAGCAGAATAAAATGCAATAAAAACGTAGTTAATATTTTATAGGCATAAATAATTAGCATTTTTGTGTTATTCTTACTACTCAATGATATTTAGCACTTATGTTGTTTATAACCTTAGTTATTTGAGATTTGAATCTTCATTTATTTTTATTAAATTTTTAGGAGAAACTTCTTTATACTTACAATCAACACAACATTTTTTTTCCAGTAAATTATACTTCGATATATTTAAATGTAGAATAAAATAAATAAAAGCAAAATTTACCTGTTTATTTATTATAAGGTTAATTTTTCTTTATACCTTTCTTGTTTGGCGGCCAAAACTTTGACAAGATTAATATAAAAGATTTGCTGGATATTAATTTTAGCAAATTCATCCTTACTTATATCCTATATACATCTTCTATGCTCATAGTTAAACATACATGTGTTTTTAGCAGCAATTTGGTTTGTGGTTATGCTTTTGCTTCTGTATATTAACACTATCTTGATACAAATAGACAAAAAAGTTATAAAGGGCCAAAAAAATACCAATGCGGGTTGGGACTAGGGGCTTAGGGTTCGTTAACCATATTTGTTGATTAAACTAGGGGAAAAAAATACCATCAAGGGCTTAGGATTTATTGGGGACATTCCCAAGGGACCTAATAGTCGCATGCGGTATTGTACCCCTTGTACCATGCTATATATTCTTGAAATTATCATTTTACCTGGTATTTCTATAATAAGAAATATTTTATACTAATAAAGGGGAAAAAAAAATTCTGAACGGGTAAGGGAAGGGTTCGGCTTAGGGTTTAAAAAATAAAATTCAAAAATACGATTAGTTTTAAATCTGAAAGTGCCAAAAATGCCATCGAAGGGCAAAAAAAAATTCTGAACGGTTAAGGAGCGGGTTAGGGTTTAAAAAATAAAATTCAAAAATAGGGTAAGTTTTAAATCTGAAAGCACTAAAAATACCATAAAGGAAAAATAATATAAAAGAATGAATGAATGTTCGTAAAGGATAAATATGTAGATGAAGGAACATGTAGGGCTAATAAATCATTAATGCAGAAATTTACATACATAAATAAAACCTTTAAGATGCCATGCTTTCTCATATGAAAATGTGATCTTATCACTAATTATATTATACGAAAAATTTAAAGATTGGTGATTTATATGTAAATTATATTAAGTCCCTTTTTTTCAGTTTAAATGTTTTTCACGTCGTAGATTTTTTTTCCATCGCACGATTCAATATATCTATTCTCTAAGAAAAAAATTAAATCGTGGTTTTAGAATTGTGTGTGCACACTTTAATATAACCGTGCTCTATAGAAAAAATTATGTACATCTTGATTTTAGAATTGTGTGTGCAAATAAAAAAATTATTCTCTTGTATGAAAAATTTATGTAGATAGTGGTTTTAGAATTGTGCGTGCACACTAAAATATAGCTATGCTCTTATATAAAATAAAAATTGAGATCGTGGTTTCTAATTCGCGTGTGCACACTTCAATTTAACTAAGCTCTTGTATAAAAAAATAATGGTGATCTTTTTTTTCTAGATTTGTGTGTGCTCCTTTCAATATAACTGAGCTCTATAGAAAAAATTATCGTGATCGTGGTTTAGTAATTCGCGTTTGCACACTTCAATAATAGTGAGCTATAATAAAAAAATAATGTGGATCGTGGTTTTATATCTGCGTATGCGCACTTCAATATAACCGAACTCTATAGAAAAGGTTTCTGTAGATCTTGATTTTACAATTGTGTATGCACAATACAATCAAACTATTCTCTTTTATATAAAATAATGGTGATCTTGATTTTAGAATTGTGTGTGCACACTTCAATATAACTGAGCTCTTATTGAAAAAAATAATGTGGATCGTGGTTTTATATCTGCGTATGCGCACTTCAATATAACTGAGCTCTATAGAAAAAATTTCAGTAGATCTTGATTTTAAAATTGTGTGTGCACATTTCAATATAACTGAGCTCTTGTATAAAAAAATTATGTAGATCTTTCTTTTAGAATTGTGTGTGCACACTTTAATATAACTGAGCTCTTATTTAAAAAAATAATGTGGATCGTGGTTTTATATCTGCGTATGCGCACTTCAATATAACCGAACTCTATAGAAAAAGTTTCTGTAGATCTTGATTTTAGAATTGTGTATGCACAATACAATCAAACTATTCTCTTTTATATAAAATAATGGTGATCTTGATTTTAGAATTGTGTGTGCACACTTCAATATAACTGAGCTCTTATTGAAAAAAATAATGTGGATCGTGGTTTTATATCTGCGTATGCGCACTTCAATATAACCGAACTCTATAGAAAAGGTTTCTGTAGATCTTGATTTTAGAATTGTGTATGCACAATACAATCAAACTATTCTCTTTTATATAAAATAATGGTGATCTTGATTTTAGAATTGTGTGTGCACACTTCAATATAACTGAGCTCTATAGAAAAAAATAATGTGGATCGTGGTTTTATATCTGCGTATGCGCACTTCAATATAACCGAACTCTATAGAAAAGGTTTCTGTAGATCTTGATTTTAGAATTGTGTGTGCATATTAAAATCAAACTATTCTCTTGTATACAAAATTTATGTAGATCTTGATTTTTCCAACGCATATTTGGATTTATGTAAATACATTAGAAATTTGGGTTATAGAAGTTTATGTTTTTTGTATTATCCTTCGTAATAGCTTCTAAAAAGATTTTTTTACATATATTTGTTCACACACGTTATTAATCTCAAACAAAAATATAAAAATGATTATATATTACGAAAGTGTTATCTCATGACATTGGATTACATGTAGCACATAAGTAATCGGATTTTTAAACGATATTTATATAATATCTATGAACGTACTAATATTATTAGCAAGATTTTAAAATTACGATTTTTTCTGATTTATAGATATTAAAAAAAGTGAACGGTTAAAAAATTATTTTTGCTGTTTTAAACGTCATAAAAATCTTGTATTTGTCTAAATTTGCAATTTTTTTATTAAGATTAGCCTTCACATTTAAAACTTACAAAAGTTTTATAAAAAATATAAGCATAAATATTTTAAAATTATTGCTACACTTAGCAGTGTTTAGAAAGCATAGAAAATATGTTTTATGACATCAAAATACAAAATTTTAAGATAGTATAGTACAATGAATATATTAAGCCTCATATATATTTTGTTACTTTATTCCTCTGTAATAAGGTAGATCAAAAATCAAGTAGGCGAAAAAATAAAAATTATTAAATTTTTCATTTAAATAAATCCAATTTAGTATATCCGAAAAAACAGGTTCGAAAACAAAAAACTCTTTTTGAGCTTTGAATTAGCAAAATAAATGGCGATCGTCTATCTTGACTATATCATAAAATAAAAATAAAAATTTAAAATAAACTACCAAAAAATCATAGCTTTATCGCTAGAAAATTTTTCATAAATTCCGAAATACATTAACAGTATGTTTACGTCCGTTCTTTTATCGCGTAAGCATTGTAAAAATTTATTTATATTTAGAAAATTAAAAGATAATTTTATCCATATTATAGACGCTTAAACAAAAATTTTATCTTAAATTTAGTTTCAAAGACAGTGATTGGATTTTTTTATCATTTTTATAAATAAATTTTAATTATGTTTGTTTTTGAACTGTTGTTTTTTCTTTAATAGGATCTAAGTTATCTTCATAAAAAATAGAAGAGACTTAAAGAACATCGAATAGATGTATTTTAATGCTTACAAAGGTTTTTACATAAACTTCGAACTAAGATTTTTAATTAAAAAGGTTACTTTATCTGTATTCTTTTTATTTTAAATTTATGGAAATTTAAATAAGATTTCAATTATTAAAAATCTTATTCTATGTGTCTACAACAGATAGTCATATTTTTTTTCTTTGCTTTTTTTTTGTTATACATCTAGATTAATACGTTTTTTTATTAAAAAATATTTATGTATTATTTTGTTTTTTTATACACATAAAATCTGCAGAAAATTGAGATAATTGTGTTTTACCATTATTTGTTTATATAAAACAAAAAATTTATACTTTATAACATATAAAAATTTTATTGTCATCTTATTTTAAATTTATAAAAAAAACCAATACAAGATTTCTAATTTAAAAAAACAGAAAATTTTTTAGAGAACAAGAACTTTTGTAGCATTGGTTTACTCTATTTATAAAACATTCAATTCCATTTTTTTATGAAAAATATTTTTTTTTTAAGATACCGATTTTTTTTTGTTTTCTTTAAATCATATTTACCATAATGCAATTTTATAAGTTTTATAGCAAAATCATACATATACAGTAGTTATAAACCGATATTTGGGCAATTGTTTCGAAATAAAATCTACTTTTATAATAATTTAAGAAACTCGGCTTGACATTTTTTTGAAAAAAATAATTAAATAAGATAAGAAATCTAACTTCAAGTTTTTTGACAACAAAACAAATGCACCTAATAAAACAGATGTTTTTTTAGATTGCTTTCTAACTGAAATTTCGATTTAATATCTTAATAATGTTTTTTAATGTCATTCATAACATATTTAATTGTCGCAGAATTTATGAATCACAAACAATAGTAAATTTTGCCTCTACCAAAATAATAGTTTCTGCTGCATTCTGTTTTCTTTAATGGAGTTCATGGGTTTCATTATACTCATACTCCTGATTTAAAAAAATATGTACTTATTTATTATAGAAATATTATATAATATATTATTTCTAATAAAAATTAAAACTCGAGCTGTTACATTTAAAATTTCACGTCTTTCATATATAAACATTTTTAATCAAGGTATTAAATCTTTTTTTTTATACTTATTAAATCTTTAAGATCCTATAATATAATCACAAAATACAAAAATTAATTATATAATAAAATTCAGATAAATCTTAGACATTATAATTTTCTCATGTAGAATATATATAAACATATAAAAAATTTATGTTGCTTAAAGAAGATTATTTAACGAGCTTTATGAACATCCAATCATGCTTAAAGTTTTTAACTTAAGACCCTTAAATATGTAAAACTTATTGTAATCAGAACCCATTTTATCAGAAAGTTAGTACGGTGCGGTATTAATTGTTTAAAATACCTTTAAGTAATTTATGCAAATGTAGGATTCAAAATTTAAAAAGTAGATAATAGAAAATTATACAGTTTACAATAAATGAAAAAAAGAAACTTTTTGTTTGCTCGTTGCGAAAGAATGGTATAAACACAAATTTTATATATTATGGTATATTTTAAAAGTATAAAATTGTGAAAATGCTTAAATATATTTTTTTCTTTCTGTTCTAACACATAGCTGATAAAAACAATCCAGCAAAAGTGTTTAGATATTAACAATTTTTGTATTGCTTTTAACATTTCGTATTTTCTTTCTGTAAAAAAATAATTTAACAATTTTTTTTGGTGATGGTGTGATAGAATTATCTATATATACTTTTTAAGCTTTTCAAAATTTAGCGTGAAACACAAAAATAATCAATCGATGAATAATCGGCCAATTTTTTTTATTGCAAAATGACAAAATTGTGCATTTTAATTCAAGTTATGCAAATATTTTAGTCTTCAAAAAATGTTTATAAAAGATAAAATGCTATTATTTGACCATAAGATTGTTTTAATATGGGAATAGGTTTATTTTGTAGATTCTATACAAATATTACGCTGTAACTTTTTTGATATTATGATTGTGTAAAAATATTTGAATATATAAAAAATCAAATTAAAACTTTTCGATTAATCAAAAGATGTTCGAAAATCGATTTTTGGGGTAATTTTAATATAATATAATACGAAATATTGCAATATAAACATAAAAAAATAAAATTATTTCTATTGGTTTAGAAATAAATTTTGTATTTATGATGTATAATACGTATATTATGGTTCTGTTAAAAACATATATATATATAATTTTAAAATAGGGAAAGAGAGGATTAATATAGTCAGTTGTATTAGAACTTATTCTTGAGTTATATCATTTTTATAACAATCGATTCTGCTTTCGATATTAATAATCACATATTATTCTTTTTGATACAATTAAAATCTTTTAGAGATAAATACAGTGTAAATCAATCTTTGGTTTATTAAACCTTAGAAAATTAAAATTAATATACAAGATATTTTTATGCTATGATATATATAAAAAATTATGTGTATAAAAAATACATAATAGAGACCTATTTTTTTATAATATTCTAATTGTCTTAAATAAAAATATTAAATCATTGTTTTTTATAACACACATCAATATATAATATATAAAAAACAGAAGTAAAAATTAAAACAACATAAAACTATTAACATTTTGTTCAAACTATATTTCTATTCAGCGATAATTCAAACATGGCTTTTGGGCATAGACAAGCAATATAACAACAATTAAATCCTTATAAGGTATCTAATATATATTATCAATAGTATTAGCACATATATAGCACAATAAAACTCTGTCGAATAAAGAAAATTATGAGAAGTTATAATGTGTGAAAACTGGGTAAAAACAAAGCTTTTTTTCCTATTGTGAATGTAAATAAAAAAGCAATAGTATGATATTAAAAAATTTGCATTTTCAGTCTTTATTTTATAATAAAAACCAATGATATGATAGGAGAATTATATTAAATATTTGAAAACAACATTTTTTTTTTGCACACAAATATATTTTAAATAATTAGCAATCACTTGTTTTATTTATAATAACGTGTTACTTTATCTCATATTTATCATCAAAACATATATTTTAACATAAATAAATTAAAACATATTGTTAAAAAGTATCACACAATATTATATAGGTAGAGACACTTATTGCTAAAGCAGTGTTCAATCAATAAAGAATAATAATATTTTTTTTATACCTTGTTTAGCATTATTAATTAATATTTTGTTATTAAACATGGTACTTTCCATTTTATACTTTTATGATACCTTTATCATAAATGATGTGAACGTTTAATTCAGTTCATCAAGAATCGCAAATAATTCTTGTAGCAAATTTTGATCAATTTTTTTTTCTTCTTTCTGGTTAAAAAAATGTGTATAAAAAACTTTGTAGTGTAGATATTGAGTAATTTTGTATAAAATTGTTTTAAAATGCAAAAAAAAGGTTGAATAATTTGCTATATGGCTATATAAGGGTTAATTTTGGCTCTAGAATATAAGTAGTACATGCATATATTTTTTTATTTAGTACAAAATAAAGATTCAGTATATTTTAAGTCTTCAAACGGAAGAATCGCGTTGATTACATGTATTTTTTTTCTACATCAGAAACATTTTCATTGTCGTTTATAATTTCTATACGATCAAGAATATATACTTTAGAATTGTCTACATTTATATTTTCCCCTGCTTTTTCTTTTTCCGATATTCTTTGACGTATCGGCGTGTATTTCATTCTAAGAAACTCTTCTTTTTGTGGTTTAATGCTTATTCTTTTATTTCTATGATTTTTAGACGTTTCTATACCAGAAAAATTATCATTTTTACAATTAATATTAAAACTTTTACTATCTGTTACTAAAACGCTGTTTCGAGTTTCTTTATAGATTTCAGATGTTATCTTCTGCTCGGCATCAATTTCATTTGCACTATATTCGTTAAATTTTATCTTTAAAAAACCTTTTTTGAGCGTTTCAATGCATTTTTCAAGATGCATAAGTACATTATTAAAAACTTCAATTACTCTTAAATCAGAGTTTATACTATAATCTTCATTATTTTGAAAGAAAATGCTTTCCATTTTTTTTTTAGCTAAAGTTTTTTTTTTACAAATTTCTATATCTTTAATTGACTCCATCAATAATTTCATTTTTTTTTCTATATATTCAGCACAAATCATTGGGTTTGATACCGCTTTTTGTAGCTTTTTTTTATCTATTTTGTGTATTTTGCCACTTTCTTCTTGCATATTCATCATTAATAAATCGAATTCTTTTTTTATGGTGCTGCTAGATAGAGTCTGTTGAGGAACAAAGTTTTTACTTGCGATTTCTTGTTTATTATAGCTCTTACTAAGCTGAAAAGATTCATCCTTGCTTATAACTTCTAATTTATCACATATATCGCTGCAGTGTATGGTTTCATTGATAGGTTGTCTAAAAACATGCTGTTCGTGTGTTTTTCCATTATAAGAAGTTGCATTATCTTTGTGTTTATTATTTTTACTATTCTGAATTAAGTCATTTTCAGCTTTTCTTTTTATATTTTTATGCATATACATATCCTTTGAATCATTTGAATATAGTGTGTCAGTTTTTTTGTTATTCTTAATATATAATTTATCACTAGTAGATAAAATTTTACTTTTTCTGGCATTATCTATGATCGGTGTATTTTTTATTTTATCATTATTAGAGATATATTTGGTATTGATTAATTGAATTTGATTTTCAGAGCATGAATCATTGTTTAACACATTTGAAATATCTTCATTATACATTTCAAATGTACCATCATCATCATTATCAAATATAATGCTCTCCTGATTATAACACGCATCAGCATTTTCAGGTGTTGTATTAACACAAGTATTAAATTCATGTATAATATTAGCACTGAAGTTTTTATTTTTCTTTGATGTGATATTCAACATGCTTCTATTATTTTCGTCTGTTCTATCATTTTCCGTTTCTCTATCTCTCAACATAATGATATTTTCTTCCTGTCCATCAGAAAGATGTCGTAAAGAATTGCATAATTTGTTATCTTCGGCGTATGAAAAAAAATCCATATCTTGTATAGCGTCTGGAATCTCATATATATCTTCAATCTCTATTAGTAAGCCTTTGACTTGATCTTTGAACCATTTAAGAGTTTTAGGCTCATATATTCTATCTGATAATTTGCATATTGTAGCCTCCATTTTCTGTGCAAGAAGATAGCTCATGCAAGCGCCTTCCTTCAAATAAGCCAAATATTTTACAATAACTTCTCGAAATCGAATTGAATCTATGTCAATTAATGATGCTTTTCTGCGTAGAATATTTATTTTTTCAGTTGCGTGTGTATTCGAATTGCTTAAGGGTCTTATAATATTTCTTATTTTATCCGTAGAAAATATTCCACAAACACCCAATCTTATGTCATCAATGATCGGTTGATATGAAATTCGTTTGTCATTTCTATATACTGAGTTGATATTGCATATGTGCAAATTATAACCCAGCCAGATATTTATTTTTTCTTTTTCGGTAAATAATTTTCGTTTGCTTGATGATTGCTTCTTATTGGCTTCTATCCATTCTTTTACAAGCTCAACAGTATCTGAAGTGTCTATGTAAACATCATTATGTGATAATTTAAAAAGAGGAAGCAGTTTCATATCTCCATTGTATGCTTTTTTATATATTTTAAATCCAAAAAAATGTTTTCTCTTCAAAAAGGCAATTTTTAGACCTGCAACTACTTCTGTACTGCTATGCTTTAATTCTTTTTTTATCAGATTTATTTGTTGATGAAAACTTTTTAATTCGATTGGTTTTACATTATTTAGAGCCATATTAAAATATTCTGTTATGCTCATTCTTTGTGTGCAATCTAGTTTAGTGTCTACATAGTCACGATCAATTGTGTAGATAGAGTCAAAATCAAGATTGTAAGATTTCGAATGCCGGAATATGAAGTCCTTATAGATATGGTCATAAATTTCACCCCGGTTTTTTTCAAGTAGTTCTAAATTTTTTATTGCGCTGTAACGTACCTCCTCAGACTGATTCAGAGAATGTGTGATTATATTTTTTACAAATGCATATCTATTTTTATATACATATTCATCATCGCAAAGTTCTTTTATTGCATTTATTTCTTTTGCATCAATTAAAAATACATTATCTTTGATAGCATTCTTATAAAAAAGTGGTAAAAAAAATTTGTCTAGGTACTTAGGATTCTTTGAATCTTTAATGTATTTTTCTACGAAGAAATTTTCTAATACAACAAGATACAATAAACTATCTATTTGCATATAATCATTGTTAAGTTCTGATACTATTGTTTCGAAGCTTTGTTTAATGCTATCAAATAGTATGGTAGAATCAATGACATTTACTACTGCACGCGAGCATATATCATTCCACAAAGTTTCCATATCAAAGCATCCGGTGCTATCGATGCTAGCTTCAAATCTAAGCTCGTTCTGTGTTTTACTTGCTACATCGATGCTTTCTCTCATGTTATCTATTATCTTCACGCAATCGTATTTTGGGTTACTAAGAACATATGCTAGCAGCTTGTTTAAACTATTCTTTTTGATATAACTTTCTCGATATTCTCGCGAGCATATATAAGAACCGCAAGATTGGTAAAGATTAAGTTTTATAAAACCATTTCTTGTGATATCACATGTAAATTTTGTATCTAAATTACTGCTATGGCAAGATATTACATCAGATTCGGATTTTTGTTTGCCATAAGATATAAATTTTCTGTTAAAATTAGTAATTAACTCAGAAATAAATATATGATGGACGTAATCTTTAGAATCGTCATGAAAATTTTCTGCTGCTAATGCCAAAACAATCTTTCTCTCCTTATTCTTTATGTTTTGCTGTTCTATGCTGTAAGCAATATCGAGATAGAATGTATGAGTCAAGTTAAACAAAAATGAACTTCTAATGACACTAACTAAATCAAACAATTCGCTTTTTCTTACTTTTTGTTTTGAACCATACGATTCTATGAAAAAGAATGCTTCCTCTTTATTAAC
Source organism: Rhyacophila brunnea (assembly GCF_057557595.1). Lineage (NCBI taxonomy): Eukaryota > Metazoa > Arthropoda > Insecta > Trichoptera > Rhyacophilidae > Rhyacophila > Rhyacophila brunnea. Next base: position 1,523,415 of record NW_028233352.1, read on the forward strand.
AAGTGATAAATCTCTACCATCATAATAAAATTTCATGAGTTGTAAAAACTCATTCTCATTTAAAACGGCACTTATATCGATGTTATTTTGTGTTTGTGATGCTAAAATCTGATCAATTTTAAAATTCTTGACTATATTTCGACCATTTTTATAGTTAGAACGTTCACATTCATCTCTGAAAAGTATGCATTTATCTATAAATTCTCTATATATCATGTCAAGTTCTTCTTTGTTTTTGCAAGATGGTAAGTATAGCCAGATTTTGTACTCGGTAGATAAAAAGCTCAATGAACCCAGGTAAAAATGGTAAACGCTTAAAAGATTTATACAACCTTGTTTACAAAATGCATAAAAATTCCATTGTGAGAATTTTACGTGTGTAAAGTTTATTCGATACAGCGGATAAGCTTATGTTAATAATGGGATTTATGAATATTTTAGAGTATTCATATATTTTAAATGCTCCGCTTAAACCATCCAAGTCATAAGAGGTTGTCATTTTATGCTTTATTTCACTAAATTGAACTTTTTTATTGACTAAAATATTTCTATTTTTAGCTAAGAATAGGTCAGCTATACTTTCATTCGTATTACCGCTAATTTTATTGTTTGTATCAACTTCTTTCCATATTTTCTTACTTTCTGAAAATTTTACAATCCTGTAAAGATCTTTCAATTCCATGTCGTTATCAATGCAAAAGAAAAAACTGAGATAATTTTTATTGTACAAACTTTCGAACCAAATATAAAATTTTTCGATTGAAATGGTTTTTCTTGCTTTTTTATGGATATTTAATGCGTAATTAAATATTATTTTTGGCACTTTCAATTTATTACCTTCACGAGAAAATGTGATGCTAATATCTTTTTTAAAATTTTTATTGTTTGTTAAAATGTTGTACTGCTCGAATGGATGTTCTAAATTAATGTTTGTTTCCATATGTAAGGATAATATCACAAGATCTATAACTGAAAAGGAATTTTTTCTAAAGCTTGGAAATTTATGCTGAAGAAAAGCTAGCATGATGTGATCATCAGAAAACAATTTGGAACGAAAATCTTCATTAATTCCAACTACTCCGGCATATCTGATATCTGATTCTATTTTATGTATAATAAATTTTATATCCATTTTGACACTATGATCCAGCCGCTATATATATAGATAAAAAAAAATTTTTATATAATAATGGACTTAAAAGTTGATTATCAGTTTCTATAAGATTTTAAGTCATTCATTGTGGTTTAACAAAATTTTTATTTTATAACGAAACAAAATCAAAATAAAAGTATACCTTATCCAAATGTCGTTTTTAAGCTCCTATTTTTGTTAAAACTCTGCAAATTTAATTGTAATATTTTTGCTCTAATATGTGTGCAATGATTTTACACATTTCAATCATATACAATGATTAAAACTAGAAAATATAAGTCAATGTAAGTCGAAATGATAATACAAATCTAAACAATTATAATGCTATCATATCACTGTTTTGTCCAGTTAAATATTATTGAAAATTATGATCAGAAAACTTTGTTTAATAGGGTTTTTGAACGCAACAAAGTAACAAAAATGTATACAAACAAAGTTCTTTAAACTCATATTTACTTTATAAATAGATTCTTGCATACATTAAAAGACAAATTCCGTTGTTTCTATTATAAAGCATGCTTAATCATTTTGTTAAAGTAAAACCCAAGTACAACATTTGCTTACAAATATGGGTAAAATGATTGTGATCTTAAATTTTTAATGTTTTAAGCAATAAATTTTTTAAATTTTTTAATTGATGAAAAATATTTAACTTCAGCTATTATTTTTTTTACACTTATATTAATAAAATGCACGTTTTTCTATATATTTCATTAAGCGTGTATCTAAAATCAGAAGTAAAATAAAACATGCATTTATATAATATGAAACAAAAAATTATGGCAGTTTTCGTCTTATTATGGTCTTATAAACAATGGTTTTCTTATCGGCATGAAACATGTAATACTGCTAATATTTTCCTGATACTTTATGATCTATAGCTTTTTTTATAATAGTTATTTTTTTTTAAAATAAATTAAAAAATATTCTTAAGTTTTGACTTTGAATATAAAATTTTTACAGGCCTTAAAATATAGATCAGATGTATTTTACTGTGTGTCTAAATGTGCTAGTTATGTCAAAAAAAAGTTTTCGCCAAGAATATGTATAGATAACTATATGATGACTTGTTTAAATTTTTTTTTATAAGAGCTTTATTGTTACTTTGCACATACTATTGCAAAATTTTCTTTATTGAATTACAGTCATTCTTCTATATAACAGCATTTATCCAATACAACATCAATCATGTTGATAAAAATAAAAATTTATATATTTAATTTATATCTTAAACGTATTGTTAAATATTCGTAGAATCTGCTATTGAAAGACATACAGTCGCTGAAAATCTTATAAAAGCCAGAATTTACACGTTTTTAATCGTCAAGAAAGATGAAATTTGGCAATATCTAATAAGTAATGTAAAATGGGGGCTGTAATCTTAAATACACACTTTAGTTTGTTCTTATAGTAGATGAATGTAAATTTATACTTTTGTAAGTTTAACTCAAAATTTAGCAGTTACGTATAAATTTGGTCACCGAAAAATATACTTATATCTTCGTATTTATAAGAAGCCACATATTAAAAAATTTGATGTTTTTCTAAAAAGATTTTTTCTCAATTTAATGAAAATATAAAATTTCTTTGATTTGATAGATAAAAACATCAGACTTTATCTGATTAAAAAAAAAATGCAAATTCAAATATGTTTAATTGTATAAAAAATAACTTATATTAAAGATTTTTGATGTATTTGTTTTTTTAATATAAACGATTTATCACTTTAGTTCTATATATGCACAAGCAAAACAAAAATCTTAGTCTATTCATCTTGTCTACTACAATATAATTATACAATGTATCTTTTTTTCATAAAAACAGTCTATTTTTACAAATTTTTGCGTTTAATTTGGGAAATTTTTTACTTTAAATAAAAACATTTAAACATAAAAAGATATGTAATTCGTCTTTAAAATAATGATAGGCGATCAATTTAAGAATTCTCCTTATCCATGATTAAAAATATGTTTTCTGTGATTTTTTAATCTATATAAACTCTTCGGAACAAAAAAAGAAATATATTTGTCGATAAAAATGCAAAAAGAACAAGAAATTTCAACGCACGAAAAAAATGAAAAAAATAAAAAAAACTGAACAGGATGATATAAATCAACGTAAGATAAGCCTTGAAAGCTCGAGCTTAAACGGCTGTGATTATATACAAGTAAAGAGCAATAATTCTGTTTCAAATTCTGAAACTTCAACAAAATCCAGCGAAAAGGATGAAATTTTGTATTTTTTTGACAAAAATGAAGAAAAAACAAGAGGAATTCCTAAAAGACTATGGATTCAATATAGCTTTGTAATTGAGACAGATTTGGAGGAACAAAAAATTACTGCCGTTAAAAAAAATATAGTTACAGGATCACAAATTGACGTTTTGCACACGAAAAAAGCACAATTTTCTGATGACGGCATAAAAAACGATTGTGATTTAGAACAAACAATTGATCTGTTTATCGATTCTTATGTTGATTACATAGAAAAGAGCCGTAAAGCACACGAACGAATTGTTGAATCAGGCAGGAACTTAAAAAATTCACAAGAAATTCACAATTATGATGAACTTGAAAAAAACTCAAGAAAATCAATTTTGGCACGTAAAAAGTATATGAATGTGGCCGAGAGACTTAAAGAATTAAGTTATAGGCAAATGTATGTATATATTTTACTACTTAATAAAAATAAAGGGAATCCATTTAATCCGTATACAACACGTTCTTCAATTTTCAAAAGAGGCATTGTGATGAACAGACCCAACTCAAAACCTTCTGTTGAATTTTTTATAGAGTTTTACCGCCAAATTCTACTTCGAGGATATGCTATGATATTTAAGTATGAAGATGAGTTCATGATGAGGTTTAGATTAAAGTTCGATGATTAAATTATTCTTATATACGAACTATTGAATTTTTAAAATTTTATAAAGTTTTTAACTATTGATTATAGACAGATAAAATAGAATAATTTTTTATTTCCATATATAAGCATCATAAAAAAAATCTGTGCTCTTTTTATACTATAAAAAAACTTCTCTAGATTTCATAAGTAAAAAACATAATTTATGTTTTTTCATGCGGTAAAATGTTTTTTGTGCAGACTGCTGTCTTTGTTTTTTCAATGAGATCGGCGAACGCACTAAGGTTTATACGACAATAACAACTTTAAAAAGACTTTGATTGCTCTAAATTATGCAACTAAATTGTAAGCGTTTATTATATAAGTGCTAAATATATTTTTGTGGGTATATAAAAAAATATGTCAAATTTAAAATGTATTATAATGATTTTGAGTGTATTCAAACAAAAAAATATACTGTTTAAAGGTTTTGCTAAGTATATACAAAAGTAATAAATGCAAAAATATGTAGATAGCAATATATTTGTTAACGTTGACACTCAATTTAGCGACAACTAGTATTGCTAAACTCCGAAAACTGTTTTTTTTTAAATATGCTCACTTTAAATCCATTTTCCTATGTGACAAATATATATTTTTATAAGAATCGATATTCTAGGAATTTTATTTATATTTTTAAATATATGAAAATGTATATTTCATATAAGTTTATAAAAAAACGATCGCTCAACATATTTGTATATATAAAAAGCATTTTTTAATAGGTTTTATATGTCTTAGAAACGATTTAAGTGTGAAAAAGGCTTATTACGAATACATAAATTGTTTATTGGACATAATTCACAAAGACAAAAAAATACGATATTGCAAAGAAGATATATAAAATCTGTTACGAAAAAAAAGATTTTAATTTATTTATGAAAAAAACAGCTCTTACAACATTATATTTTTATAGTAAATTATCAATTGCAGCGATAATGTATGTTATATAGTGTTGTTATATTAAATTCGAATGACCAAGATTATAGGGCCTTTTTCAATAAATATTTCGACATATCTTATTATTTAAAAGATATTTGAAATCGATTACAAAAGTGTAAGAACCAATAATGAAACATCAATCAAAATTTTTTTTTATATTATAACTCCTTCAGTCGTGAAAATAACCAAATTAACGTATATTATGTATTTTTATTTATTCAATATGAATTTATGGTATAACTCAGCGTGGTTTTACAGAATAAAATATTTTACATCATATTAGAAATTGTGTTAAATTCTATAAAATATATATAGGGATGCGAAAAATACGATTATTTCTTTTTATAGAATTTGTACAGGTATATACACTCTTGCATACAATTTTCAAATATATATCAAACTTTACATATGTTAATCAACAAGATAATATCCTTTTTTCTATATCAATTTTTTATTATCTTATTTAATATAATAGATATCCTAACAAAAAGCTTTTTCTTGAAGGTAAAAACATAACTCTTCAAATCTTTTATCTCATGATATACTGAGTGACTAGAATTCAACTCTTTTATAAATCCTAGGATATAGTCTAAAAGGATATTAAAAATTTGTTTTGTAACATGTTTTGTATTATAATAAATCATGTCGATATATTATTTTCGGGGAAGGCAACATTTTTTAAACTTATTGATCGTTAAAGTAGTTTAATATAGCTATATTAAAAAATTACTGACATCGTACACTCTAGTTTTTCAAAGATGCTGTTTTTAGCTTCATATAATCGGTAATGCAATTCGTATATTTCAATCGAATATTGTTTGTATACACACGCAATAATTTATGTACAAGAAATCATATATGAATTTAAAAAAAAATTTAATTTATTTAAACAAATTTTTTTTATGAAAATTCGAAAAACAGATGATTTCGTAAGATTTTATAAAATCTTTATAACAAGAACATAATTTTTTTATTTAAATTATGATATAAAGCATTCTTGTATAGTCTCTAAGAAAAGGTGGGGAAATTAAAGGTAGATCTACCAATATAAGTAAATATGAACGCAACTTATCCATATTTTTTGATTTTACTCTGACTTTTCTGTTTTATATAAGAGCATAAACTTGTATATTAATAATGGATTTTTTGATATTTTTAATATCTTATATTTGCGGCTGTAAAAAAAATATATCTCATATCTATGATTATATGCAAAATTTTATTCTAAAGAAGTTTAATAATATATACTGCTATGAATTATGAACGAACTATAGCTATTTCTATATGTGAACCTGTAGTTACCTTTTTACCAGTGAATAATATCTAATTTTTCTCCTACGTAATGTTTTTTATATATTTAGTTGTATATATCACTTTATTACATCTTTTATAAATCTCTCAATGAAAATATTAGAGAAAAAATAATCGTCAAATCTTTCTATAAAACCGCCTTTTGTTTTTCTTCAATGTTAATTCTATTGTAAGACTGTATGTAATATTGTTTAGAATATAAAGATTGAATAGTTACTTTATTTAAATTAAAACTTTTATTTCTTATTCTGCATGAGATCGCAAGCTAACATTCTTTGAGTTCTTAATAAAGCATTTTTTTCTGATATATTTTGATCTGTAAAAAATATGTATACCGTTACACTCTATATTAACAATGTTTCTACATCATCTAATGTGTAATTATAAATATAAGACAAATTTATATTAAATAAACACTTTAACAGATTTAGCATAATTAGATACATTTTATATTACATAATGACCTTTATTATATAAATCCCATTAAAAAAATTGGACCTATTATAATATATAATAGGATTTTTTTTATTTTGCAGAAACAAAATGAATTTTTTTTTACCTAAGGATTTTATTTTTCTTATATTATTATAATATTCAAATTTTTATCTGTGATTGTGTAAAAGTATAAGAATAATGTATTACTAGACTTTAAAATCATAAATATACTAAACTACAGTAAAAGAAAATTTTTATATTTAAATGCAAACTTATAAGTACGCATTATATCTTATTTATATTATAATTTCAGAACTTAGTAATCTACACAAAAAAAATAAAAACAAATATTTGTATTTTTTTCTATTTACTTATACGAATTTTATCAGAAGCAAACCATGGATTCAACCTTAAATTGAAGCATATTTAAAATTTGCGAAAAAAGGTATTTTTTTGTATTATGAATCTATTCTATTTTATATATTGTATATTTTGCGACCTATATTATCATTGGTACAGTTTTAAAATTTTTTTGAAAATATTTCTTTCTATATAAATTCATATATGTTTTGAAATTTATGTAAAATATAATTGTCAATATGGTACTATTTTTATATTTTGATACGATTCTGAAGATATAGAAATGAACGAAATATTGAATTATAATGAATTTAAGAAATTATGGTTAGTATATATCTTTATTAATGATAGAATAATTTGGTATCAAACATGATCTAAAATCTAAACAAATCTACATAAAAAAGCCAAAAATATGTAAATCAGATAGTTCCGTTCCTATAAAATATATTTACAATTCAATACTTAAAGCTTTACGTTCTTTATGACTTAAAAATGTCTTAGTTTATATTTGAAGCTTAAGTTATTTCTCTAGAGATTTTATGGCAACTTTCCTAAATCCCGTTGCTTCAGATACGTTTTTTTAACAATTTCTAGTCTAAAGATCAATTTCCACTAGAAAATAACAAGCGCTTAGCAGAAAGTGTTTATACATCAATATGAACATATCTTAGACCCTCAAAATAAATTATACCGACGAATGCATAGTATGCTCTCGACCTTCATCTGCAATAAAGAGTTGCATTGATCAAAGAATCAAAATTTTTATGTGAAGATATCAAATATGATATAAAAAATTTTTACAATGTTTTTAGATCGTTTGTAAAAAAAATGAATGAAATTATATAATATAAATTTTAAGCACTCTTTGATGATAATAAATATAGGAGTAAATGTTTTAGAACGATTAAAAATGCAATATTGTCAATTTTTTAATCATGTAAGATGATCAAACCTTCAAAAATATAAAAGTCAAGATCTTCACAAAATTTCAATATATTTTTCGGATTAGACATATTAATTTAAACAAGAAATTATAGTTTTAAATAAAATTGTATTTATGCATTTTTGGAATAAATCTTACAATTAAGCAGTTTTATTGTGCAATAGTAAATCATAAAAACATTTTATCGTTTATTTTTTCTGTAACTGCTTCAAGTTTATTAGGTTTATTTAGGTAATAACTATTAGGAAGAAATTTTACGGAAATACTCATCTGTATGAAGTTAATTAAATTCAAAACACTAGCCATATTTTATTTTCAATCTAGAAACTTTTACATATTGCGTAATCAGCATGATGAAATATTATAGTAAAATAAGTATTTTATCTAAGATGTGAATTATACATTACCCAAGAAACAAAAAGACAAAAGATTATCTCTTTTTAAAAAAAAATGTCAAGTAATATTACTTAATATGTGAACTTAACAAGCTATAATTGATCAAATCGCATTATATTGATATTTTAAGCTTCACAAGACCATGAAAATAACTTAAAACTCAAAAAATAATATATGTTATCACTATCTATCACCAAATCGGAATCCAAATGCTTTATAAAAATAAATAAACATAAAATACAAAATAAAAGTACAATTTTATATATTTATCTTTGCTTAAAATTTAAAATATAAAACACTGATAAGGTTTTCTATATTTATTTTTTGTAAAAATAACATGTCTTATAACAGTCTTGACATTCTTATGTCATTTAAGCTTTTTCGATATTTTCATAAGAATGGTATAACCACATGATAAATAATTCTTTTTTCTATATTTATTTTTTGAATATAAATAATTTTAGTTGAAACTAATTTTTTGCATCAAAAAAGCTTAAATAAATGCAAACAACAAAAATTAGAATGAAAATTTTGTCAATATAATTTAACCTAATCATTCTTAGTTATATAACTACCAAAATAATATGAATAATTTATGAAAGTATACCTAAAAAATTTTAAAAATTTAAAAAATACACTTTGTGTGTCTAATATTATCAAATAGAAATCTAATTAAAATAAATGTTCGAGTGATGACTTGTCATATATTAAATTGTCTTTTAACTATAACTTTATATTTAAAAATGGTTTTGTTTGAATATGTAATTTTAGCGAACACCGTAATAAACATATTCCGATATTATTATCTTAAAATGCTAAGCTATTGCAAAAAAAAGTTTTAAATTAAGCAATGATATTGAGAACGAGCACACTACAAATATCCTTGCATAAAATAGATTTTTAATGCTTACAAAGCCATTTTTAAAATATGACTGCTAGAATATAAATATCAAATATACAAAAAAAATTAGAACTTAATCATTATAGAGATATATAAAATTTTCTTTTCTTTATTGAACAAAGTCGAAGTTAATTACATGTATTAGTCATAAACTAAATAAAATATAAGTAAAAGAATATTTATTCATATAATAATAATATTTTTATACTCATATATAAGATGTTTTTTATAACATTAATCTTTTATATTCAAGTTGAATACGATTTATTTATCGGACAGCATGAATGCGAAAAATTATTTTTAAAAAAATGTTAACTAGCACATAGAAGATCTAATGTTACATTTATTTGTTGATTAAAAAAGATCTTAAATGGTAAATTTAACGTATGGTGTAACTATAATTATACATAATCTGCCTTTTTATTGTGATTAACTACTATTTAAAACCATAATCTTTAAATTTGTGAAGTAAGCTTTGTTTGCAATATCTGATTTTATGCAAAAATGTATATTATTACAAACAACAGCATTTAAACACTTTATCGATCAAGTAATAATTTATAAATTACACATATATTCAAACCTATTATTAAAAACTTGAGTGGGTAATATCGCATAAAGCATAAAATAATAACATTTAAACAATATATATTCGAATGCAACAATTATATGTAAAAACAATATTTGTAAAAAAAAATTGGCAAACATCATTGCATAAAAACTTGGATTAAATAATTATAACATATTTCTTGAGATATAAACCAATATTTTGTGTGATAAATTATTCAAAATCAACTTTCTATGATAAAATTAACTGTTTTTTTATTTTAGTATTTTTATTATAGTCAATTATATTAAATTTAAAAAGAACGTTTTAATAACTTTTGAAATACAATAAAAAAAGTAAAAAATATTAAGAATAAATAATAAAATCTAAAAATAAAATAAAAATATGAACTAACTTCGTGTCAATTTGATTATAAAGCATAATTTTACGATATATGTGCAAATAAAATTTTAAGATATATACTATAATTATTTGAATGAAAGTCATATTATACAATATTAAATATAATCCATCATTTTTCTCATAACGTGAATTTCTTTGTGTAGCATAAAATATTGTAGATAAGTGTAAAGTTTTCACATAGATTTTAATATATAAATATACTTTATTCAAGACTTTTATAAAAAAAAATTATACCTTAAATGTAGCAAACATGTTCAAAAATTATCTATAAGCTTCTATTTTTTTTTATAATCTATAGTTTGGTGTATTAAAACACAATGTTTATAAGAATTTTTTGTTTTTTTTATAATATATAGTTTAGTGTAATTAAACACAATGTTTATAAGAATTTATAAACACCCTAATTGGAAATAGATGATTGTAAATGTGTTGATCATAGTTTCTAATTCAAATTTGTTGATCATAGTTTCTAATAAATGTGTTTTTTATAGTTAATAATAAATGTATTGTGCATATTTTTTAATAAATGTATTAATCATAGTTTCTTCTAACTTTATTGATCATCTTTTAAATTAAATGTACTTAGTAACATTATACGTCAGCCTTTCAAAAATCAGTCTTAAATTAGTAAAAATTGATTTAGTAAATACTAGCAGTCATATCTGCTAATTATTCTATTGGTTTTCTACATATACTATGCTAATTAACTTACATATTTTTTATTGCAGTATAGACCGGTTTTTACGAATAAATGCGGCAAATTATTTATATCTACTATATGTTTAGACGATAACCTTTTTTTAGCCTCCACGAAGCATATATTTTTTAATCCTAAAATAAAGCCATTAATATCACTGTACAAATACACTAAAAATGTTAAGAGTATAGATCCTACTATAAAGCAGATATGAGTCAAAACGGGATTTTGATCCTATATTTTAAAATCAAAAATTAGCTTTAATATATAAAATAAAGGTAAAACTACGTATATACTTTATACTTTAGATTTTTCTCATTATAATAAATTTGCAAACTTATATTTACAATTTATGTATTTAGTATATTATATTTCCGTGCAGTAAGTTTTAAATACCTACATTTGTAGAAATCTTTATTTCGAAACTATCATATAGCCTTTAAAAATATGAATACGGGTGTTTTATGCAATATGTTCCGATTTTTGCAATTTTGGTGTATTCTTAATTATGGTAATGGAGGAATACATAAATAAATGGTTTTGTTTTTTTTCATACATAATCGATTGATTGCAAATCTTTTAATTAGATCATAGGTATAAGAAAATTATAGAATTTATATTTATTGTTATTTTACACCGTAATTTTATGAGTGTTATATTTTAAAAAAGTTTTATAGAGCTTTTTTTCTTTATTTCTGTTATTTTAGAAGTCTTACATATAATTATAGTTTTTTTCCAATTTAAGCTGATAAATGCTAATACAAAATTTATAACTTACCATTTCTTTATAAACTATAACGTAAATAACTACAGAATTTTGATTTTAAATCACGCTAAAATTTAGTCATATAGAGAATATAATGGCAGTGAAATAATATTAAAATGTTTTCGCTATCAATCGAAAAATAACAAATAACATTTCGAAGCATGATCATTTACATGGATAAGTAAGATTTATTTGTTTGTTATTATGAATGTTTAAATATAATGTCTATCTTAAATCAATGGAAAGAGAGATTCTATGTAATTTGAGCATTCTCCTGGCTTTTATTTTGTTTAATATTGTATCACTGAGTTTTTTTTGATGGTCTTTCAAAATTAAATCGACGTCCTAAACACTATTTTTAATACATACACTTTTAAAAAAAAAGATTTTAATAATTCTAGGTTTAAGCGCATAAATATCTTAAAATATTGAGGATTAGAAAGCGTTAGGGTTCATATCAAGAAATTATTGGACTTAGGTTTTTTTCTTTTTTTTGTTGAATGAAATATATAATGCTGCTTCTTGAGATATTAAAATGTATTTTGGGTCACAAAATATGTATGACGTCTTGAAATTAGATTAAGATGCAGCTTTTTATATATATTTTTTTAAATAGACGATGATGCGATATATATAATGTGAAAGTACTTTCGGAGAAGCTCAAAATATCATAAATATGGTTATAATTATATATTTATTGGTACATGAAATCTTAATTTTGACAATAAACAACGTTTAAGTTAATGGACACTTCTATGTCTAATGGTGAGGTTTTTAAGATGAGGTTAGGATAAAAGAGTAAGTGTTTATAGACTAGAGGTGGTGTATAGCAATATGTACCCATCTTTACCATGGGGTGCACAACAATATTTAAAATACATGAGCTTTTGCTATAGCCTGGAGTTTTAAAGATGTATTTTAAATATTATAAATTTTCTTAGACAAAAAACGAATATAACGAGAGATTTATGATATGTTGATGCTATAGGTGTGTGTATATCGGTGAAAGTTGGGTTTTTATACTTATAGGAAGAAATTGATAGTCAGCTCCGGCTTGCTGAAATGAATAATTTTACTAAAGAAAGTCATGTTGAATAATACTTAAGAATATGAATTTGAATAGAATAAATTTTTGCAACAGTTCAGTAAAAAGATATATAATAGTACGTGCTAAGCATTGAAATAATATAAAATGCATTTTTTTGGGGTAAAGGATCAATCTGTAAAGTTGATAAGAAATATGATCCTAATGGTATAGTGTTTTATCAGTGAATATATATTAGATCATGAGGATAAATAGAATTTGAATAATTTGTTCATATATGAACAGGTATGTGGTTATATGAAATATATTTAGTTGTGTCAACGTTTGATTTTGATTTTGTATAATTTACATGTGAAATGAACATAATTTGTGATATTTTTCGTGATCTATAATCTTCAAAACGCAGAATGAAAACGTAGCGAGAAATCTGATTTAGATAATAATTAGATATATGTATGGATAAAAAATTTTAAAGAAGCCCATACTTAAAGTTAAAGTAATGTTTTTGTATATGATCAATAATATAAATGGATGATGTTAAGAGTGATCAAAATTATTAAACAGAATAATGTCGTAGCAAATATGTGGAAGAATGTAGCTTTTGATTGTGTATTCATTAGAGGTAGTTGTCAAAATAAATGATGTTAAAAGAATGGGGATGTATGTTTTGCTATATACTGTAAGCGAAGATGTAAAGGGTTGTATTGGGATAATATGTATAAGATTAAAGTTAATTATGAATGATGTTAAAAAAATGTACGTGTTTTTAAAAATAGAATTGATCGATGGTTTTGTAAAGGATAAGATGACAAGAAGATCGAGGTATGATGGTATAAAGGAGGTATGGTATTTAAAGGCGCAATACGGATGATAAATGTATTTTATATGTGAGCTAAATTTTATGACATGATTTTTTGATTAATCAATGATTTTCATGAGAATAAATATATGATGAATATAAAGAATAGTGGATCTTGATTATAGATATTGCAAACGATTTGCGCATCAGTGCTAAGAATAGAATGCGCACATTATGAAATTGGGATAGCCAAAAAGTATGATTCTGACAATGTATATTTTGCCTATGGATGATTCTCATAAAAAAGGGTTTTAATGATAATGTGTTTATATGGAATAAAGGTTTCCAAAATTCATAATGTTTAAGAAAACTAAAATTAAGATGTTGTTTTTAAGATTGATATCCGCAGCGTAACGATACAGTTAAAGAACATAGTTTTTCAGATTGTCGTATTATTGTTAGTGAAATATTTTGTGTAAAAGAATAATGCTTAAGTAAATCATTTTGAAATATTTAAATTGAATTTCAAAAGAGACAGCGGAATTTCATCTCTTATTTTTATCAGAAGTTATGAATATAATATGCTATTGTTGTAGCCTGTACATTAAATTTTTTTAGATGAAGGTCTCGTGTTTTAAATAAACAAAATTAATATCTCGTCTATAATTTTTATGGTTTCATGACATAATAGTATATTTTTAAAAGACAACAAAAAAAAATTGATTTTTATAAATCGATACTTATTGAATTAAGAATATTTTCGCGCTATTATTAATTGAAATATGCTAATTTTTTTATGTGTTTATTTTTCTAGTCTTAGCGATTGATATTTTGTTAATCAGGAATAGTGAGGTTTTAAAATTATTTACTGGAGATTATATTATTTATATATTATTTATAATATCTTGTTACGATGAGCATTAAAATTTATCTGTTGGTTTCTTTTGCTTTGAATAAAGAAAAATAATCCAACCAGAGGTCTTAATCAACATTAAAATGATTAAATTATTAAATTAATAGTAGGAATCGTGTAGACGGCGAATGAGTTTGTGGTGAAAAATAATGAAAATATATAAACTGTCGTAACTAAAGAGAAAATAATTAAGATAAAATTTTAGGAAAAACATACAATATTATAAGTTAAAAAAACCTAAAGTAATATAAAAATGTATACAATAAAAAAAAATATAATCATTGTTCTTAGTTTACGGATAAAAGATATTCATATAGATGTTAAAAACCATGTGTTTATATTAAATATTTTTCAAAATCATACATTTTTATATTAAGAGAATAAAAAGTTATAATAATTAATTTATATATATATATGTGATCAGATAATATGTAAAAAATATAATGTGTCTTAATTACACAATATTGATAATACAAGGAATTGAATAGTTAGAACTGAAATATGAATTTGGTGTAAAAATTTAAAACTGAGTAATTTGTTGTTTAAATGCTTATTATCAATAAAAAACGTTCTTTTTTTAATTTTATATTTAATGCTAATATAAACGATTATACATAATAAAAATATAGTTGGCAGTTTTTAATATATTTTAATATCAGAGACAAGATTTGTAATAGAATATTTAATATAAAAATTGCCGATTATAATTATTATAATCAAAGAAAATAAATAAACACCCTGGTTTTATTTAAATCTATTAAAATTTAAACAAGGAGGAGTTTTTACCAAAAATTATAAATTGTGCGCAAATATAGTCGGCAAAATTAAGACATAAATTTACGAGTATTGTTTATTACAACTTTTCACCCATCCATAACAGCGAGCTACTTTGCAAATCCACTTCATTATTTTTTTATTTCTGACATGGGAATCCCGATTTCCGATGATACTACTGAGTGAATTCATGTTTTTTATGTAATATATACAGCTCATAAATCTCCTAACAAGCCTCCGCTGGTTCTCGGATATCAGTTTTATCTTTAACGAGGCTTTAAAACTCGTGTCGAGAATTCTCAATAATTCTCATTTGTAATTTATAATCGATAACAAATAATATAGTAAAAATCTGTTTATTAAAAAAAGACACGATGAGGAGCATACAATGCCAATTTAGTTATTTTTTATCATTCCGTTATTAGAAATTAATACAAAATGTGATTGTTTTTCCTTATACCCATGACTAAATTTTATAAAATGAAGTGAAATAGACAAAAGTAGTAAATGCGTATAAATTATATAATTCTAATTATAAGCTGTCTTAAGTAAAATTCAACAAGAAATAAGAGATTATAATACATTTAAATATACAATAAATCCATAGACAATATAATTTAACATAAAATTGAAAATATCAATATTGTTACAAGATAAAAAGATATAAAATTGCAGTCATTATATTTTAAAGAATTACAATCAAGTAAAAGAGAGCCAAAATGTCACCAGCTTAAAAAGGGATATAGTTAATTTACTTTTTATTTCCATGATGGATAAAAGGTAATAATATACAATTAAACTGTATAAAGACATAGATAATCTTGAAAATAAGTCAGAAATATTGAGCATAAAAAAATGTCTAGGCTTGTGCAATCTTGATTTTATGACACGGCCAAATTGATTTGAGTATATAGCTCAATATATTATAATTTGAGAGTTTTACTAGTTTCGGTATTTATAAAAATAGCGGTGAGAATCTTATATGCAAGGAATCTCATCCTCTATCGTATAGAACGTTTATTGGTAACGATATATAGAAACTATTATAAAAACCCTAAATACAAAATTTTGAGTTTGATCTGTCATCTTTCCATTTATATTGTTGCTTAAACGATATAGAATATTTTATCAAAACTTCTCTAACTTTCTAATTGAGCTGAACGGAATAAACTTATTTCTAACTTCTGAATCATAAAATAAAGCACCTTAAATGGTAAAAATAAGCACGAATTCATATAAATTGGATGATGTAGATTCTAGATCACATTTTGGCGTGAATATCAGTTATAGGAAAGCTATGTAAATACATAGACACACTGTAAGTTATGGGTATTGCGAATTCGCTAGGAATAAAGATTAAATTATTTATTATGGGTTAATTTCCTTACAATCGTTTTATCTATTATGACGTGGTCAGCGTTTTAGGAATATTACACAACTCCCCGATGCATTTTTTGACCCTTCCCCTATTCTATCTTCATCAACTCTTCACTTCTCTCGAATGAATGAGATGAGTTCAAGTGTCTTGCGGAGTGTGAGAGCTTGCATGTATGCTTCAAATTCATCCGAAATTCGTAACTCCTTAACTGAATATAAATATAATATCAATTTCAAAAAAGCAATCGCACAGACCTAATAATCTTAATCCCATAAAAGAGAAGGACTCTATCAATCTGATCGACATTCATACGACAATATAAAAAAAGTTGTGAACATGAAACTATTTAAGTATGATCTATTTGCATTTGTGCATCATTAATATACAAGTTCATATAAAAAATTATCCCATATGTTTAACTTAACAAAGAGGTGACACAGTATCATAAAATATAAAAGCAAGGCATGGGCCAAGAATAGGATCGAGACATATATAGAGATCTGAAGTTGTGAAAATTCCAAATTTATTACGAAGGGAGTAGAGGTATGGAAGAAGAATTAAGATAGAATTATGGGGCGAACGTGGGTAGTAAGCTGTGCGCACATGAAATAAAGATATTTATGTAATAAAAAATAACATTGATATAAAAATAATAATTTGGTAGATAAATTGTCATTTACTATCAAAATGGATATAAATGAATAAAGACAAGCTCTCTATTATAAATTTTATAGAAAGTGATCAAAAAAATTTAATATATTGACAGTAAACATTTCTAATTATAATTAACGAGACAAACATAGAAGACGTGCATATAATAAAATTTGACAAATTTAATATAAGCATCAACAATTTAGAATTTGTTATCACATATGTAAGCATTTCATTCTTATTTAAAGATGCTATATTTGTAATTTTCGCTACCATAGTATTGATACTATATTACAAGCTATATATTTGTCTTACCTATAAATTATAGTTGAAAATTAAAATCTGCACCAGGATTCAAGATTAATCGTCGATTTGAATTAGTCAAACACTATTGTATTATAAAATTATATATTATTTTATTATAATCCATCAAAAAGAAAAAACTATATCCTATAAGATCTGAATAAATAATCAACGGAATTGCATCATATATTTTCAAATACCTTTTTTAAACTCAAATCAAACGTTTTTATAATTGAATTTTTATTTAATTTGTGGAATTCTATTACAAATTTTTTTGTTTAACGTTTAGTTATTTCACAAAATATTTATTTCATTTAATTGATTATTCCGTTAATGGTGTTTAAATGCTTGTATTATTGTCAATATTTATTTTACGAATCAAGCAATTAGATTATAAATTTTAAAAGCGCAAATTTTCCAATACAATCCGGATCAGTGCTTTATTATTTTTCTAGCATGTGCTTAGATTTTTAAGATATCTAGAACTATGTTCTAGTGTTACTACACACAGCAAAAGATTTTTACCATTAAAATCATAAAAATTATGAAATTCGACTATAAGTCTATATCTTGGCATTTTAATGCATTTATCTGTTACTTTTTATATAAAAGAGGGTTCCCTAAGTCTGGTAACTATTCCTCTTTCTTTATTTCTCTTCAATTATGCAAAAAATATACTTTTTCATATCAATCGAATAGGATTTATATTATTTCTCGATTTTTTTGTAGCCTACAATCATAGTATATACGCAGAATATCTTAAAATTATATCATTTATAAAATAAGTAATTCTTTTTTCATTTATATCTTTTAGATTTCTATTTTACATGATATAAGGTTTTAAAAATCACAAATTCCTATTGAATTTCTAAATTTATTTATAATGTAGTAACATAAAATTCAAATACAATTTTTTATAAATAGAAATTTACATTAAAAACTTAAATTTATATACCGACTTTTAAAATTACTATAAATTTGTATTTTTTATGTTTTGTAGATCCTACATGTATTTTAAGATCATGAAGACAAGTATATGTAAATTAGAATGATTTTTTTATCCCATAATTTTTTGAACAAGATTTATCATGACAAATGACAAAGTAATTAAAAGATTAAACAGATTTAATCTGTGACTATTTGAGAAGAAGATATTGTTCGATCTGAAACATTATAATAAATCAATAAATATTTTTTTGTGATTTTGTAGAAATAGAACATGCATTTTCTAATTACAGAAGAATTTGATATTGTGACTATTTTTTAAGTTCTTTGAAATATAAGAAAATGATTTTATTTAAAATTAATATCATATTATTTATATATTAAAGCCCAGCTGATATTGGTAATCATCATGAAAAGAATAAATTTGCATATAGTATAATGTGATGCTAGAAATAGAAGTTTTTTTACTTTTAAAATTGATGAAGAGCTTTTTAGAAGAAAATTATATATGTGATAATGTCGCTCGTTTCGATTATTTCAGATTTGAGATATATTTATTTGGGAATGATAAGGAAGAAACCGAAGTCTGAATTAAAAAAAATAGGATGTAAGTCTGTGGAATTTCTAAACATTAAAATTTGCGAATAGCTCTAATGATCGTAGCTATGATTGAAACTCATTAAATTTCATAAAAATATCGAATAATTAACTTCTAAAGTGTTTGAAGTTTTAATGAAGGAATTTCAAAAGAATATAAAAAGATAATGTTTATGTCTTCAAACATAATTATGCTATGAAAAGCATTTGAATGGTGTATTAAATTTTTTGAAGAATTCTATAGCTGAGATTGGAAAGGAAAATCTCGAGCCAGTTTTTTATAAGAAGAATGTATTGATCTTATTTATGACGTAGGTAGAATGATTCCATGTGATCTCGCATCGTTACAGCCTTTAGAATAATGATAGAACGATCTTGTGAAAAAAATGATGTTGAAAGTGCATGGTTTCTGTCAAAAAAATATATTCGATCACAGGATTTGATTTTAGATATATGTTACGTAGTTTATTTTGATGTAGATTGAAGTGCGAATGTAGGATAGTCATATTTATAATAAATAAATAATTTTTTGTTCGATAGATCATTTATATGTCGAACGTGGTTTAAATGGAAATTTTTGTATTAAAAAATAACGATCTAAATCTAGCATGATATTTTTAACTTCTCAATAATTTCACAAGAGCAAAGTTTAAATTATTATTTATATTTTTGATATAAAAGGAGTATTAAACTAAAAGTTAAATCATCTTACGAGGAATATTAAATATACACCTTTATGGTTAATGATAGATTATAATATTGATATATTCGTTCATAAATGATATCAATGGTATAAACCACAGTTTCGTAATGATATAAAGAAAAAAGATGCTTTAAGTTGGACTTTTGAAGTTTGAATATAGATGGATAAAGATACATTTTTCAAATATAAAATATAGTTTAATATGTGTATATTTAGAAAGAGTGTTGCAGACGCAATTAAAATATTTCGAATGGACTTTCAGATCAGTAGATTATGTAATTATGTTCATTTATAATGTGTTAATAATTATAAATACAGAATTGCAATAAAATATTGATGAATAATGCTATATGATTAATGATATATATTGAGTATTATTTTAATGATATTATTTAAGTTGTGTGATTGAATGCCAGAGGCAATATTAATAGTATCTAAATCTTGAATTTTAATATGAGATTTCTATGACAATGAGTGAATATATGTTTTGAAATGCAGATAATATTGCTTATATCAATGTCACTTCAAATTAATAAATTTTTAATGCATGAACGAAATTTTTAAGGAGAGTGATGTTATGTTTTGCATATTATGATTTATTAGAGGCGGATTAGCTCAATTTAATAAAAAAAATTGTAAATAGGTTCATTATTTGGTTCGTTGGTATATCTTTTTGGCATAAAATTTAACGACTAAACCGTTATAAAAAATTTACAACATTTAAGCGGATAAACATCTATATTTATGCCTTTCTTTTTGATAAAAATAAAAAACAAAAATTTTCAAACTATTTTTTATTTTTCTACTTAAATATGTTCATTAGAATCGTCAAAAAGGTGCTGATTTGAAATAATGCACTAACTATTATGTTATATAATTTATTTTTTTACAAAATTAGCCTTTTTAGAACCTTGATAGAATGAAGTTTTTTCATTTGATTGGATGCTCGGGCATATTAAAACGAAGTCTATAATTTATACAAACATAAAAATAACGCATCAAAGTCGCCAGAAAGGGTTAAAACTAAAATCGAAAGAAAAAACAAACAATAGATAAAAAAGAAATATTGGGGAATAAAAAGATAATATAAAATGTAAAAAGAAAAAAACATCGATTGCAAATAATATAGCTTAATATAAGTAATATATGTAACGGTGAAATATAAAAAATGTATATCAAGAATACGAGGGTCGAATATCCTGTGAAATAGAATAAGAAATATACTTATCGAGAAAAATTAGTATTGACGGATTCTAAAGGTAATATAATAGAAATAAATAGCTTTTATCAACAAAAAGATTATAATATATGAAATTTGACCGTTGTCAAATAAAACTGACACACAAACATGGATCGATATTTATGTATCACAAGGCGCTAAATACGTATGTTATATTTGATAAAGTATCTATATATTTTCTTATGATGCATTTTTATCTCTTATATATTATCGATCATAAAATTTATAATTTTTCTTAGAAAATATATGCTATTGTGTTAGTTTTGTCTTTGGCAGTTGTTAAATATTCAAATAATATTACGATTATTGTGAGCAGCATATCCAACCAATATTTGTTATTTATGTGCTAAATTAATAAGTGTATTTTAGTTTTTGCACAGGCACAGCTTACTAGATTCTCTGAGCGCACAGTATATTTATATTTCTTAGTTATCTTCTCCTCTCCATTGTTGAATTCAATAACTCTTCCTTTATGTTTACTTATAGCACAATAAAATTGTTTTTTAAAGATTGTAGATGGCGATTTGAGAATCAGAGGTCACTGAACTTTTTGATAGATTTTTCCGAAGTTTTATACTTTTTTAGATGCTAAATTGCATATAAAATTTATGAATATTATATAAGTAAACATAAAAACGTAATCGACCTCCATTAGACCATATAAAACATAAACAATTCTATCACTTTATTCGATTTTATAGAATGTATGATTTAAAATTTTTTTACTAATTTGTTTTAAAGATTAATTGTAAAAATGTGATTAAGATATTCTTTGGGTTTTACGAGTTCATAAGACTAAAAATTATGCATTCTCTGTATCTAAATCCGGAAGAAGTTGTTATTATCACATTTATTTGCATGGTAAATTTAATTAACATATATTATCATTGGAGTGTCAAAAATAGAATCTATTAAAAGTTTCTAATATAGAATGCGTGCTTTATTTATAAAATCTTGTAAAAAACAACTTAAAAAATAATATAAAAAATTATGAAACAATATAATTACATCTTTTCACTCCTGTATGTAATGTATAGGGATTGTTGTTATACATACTCATCGTTTATATTGCTGGTTGAATAATATGGTGATTTTCTAGTTTTTACGAAATAATACATGTTTAAGACATGTTAACTTGCCTAGACTACTGGATCGATCATAATATTAACAAAAAAAGTAACAAAAGATTACACAATTATTGCTTATTAATTAGAATTATGCGTAAAACAACCAAAGATTATAAAAAAATCAAAAATTTATTGTTAGAAGCGGATAGAAGCGATATTTAGTCTGTTAAATTCGGGCATAGCCTTCGGCCTGCATATATACACAAACATTCTTCTGGGAATCTCTTTTTTCAATCACAACTTCTGGATCTTTCTTTTTTTCTAGCGAAGTACTCGTAACTCTCCCCTATCACACTTAAAATGCACATCCATTCATTCAGAAACACACTCTTCTCTCTTCGCATAAATCTCGGCAGGTGCTGAAATATCTTTTTCGTATCTTGGCGAGAGCTTATAAATCTTGAGTCGGGAGTTTAAATTAATGGGCATTACATATTTAAATGAATAGAGGATTAGAAGAATATAGAAATATGGAATAAAAATTACATCATACTTGTCAATATGCGGTTTGAAAATTCAAATTCATTGATTTAGATATATTTATTAACAAAAAGATCAGTATTCGGCTAAAATAAAAAAAAATTATAACGCATATATATATACTGGAGAGCAGGTATAAAACTTAGAATATTTAATCCTTTTAAAAAACAGAAAATAACAGCTAATCATTAGACCTAGTCAAAATTAATGTTTTTGTTTCCGATTTCATTACAACATGTAATAGTGAAATATTTTTAGTTATACATATATGATTTTCTTAAACTATAATAAATTAATAAAAATTTTATAATGTTTAAAAAAAGTTTATACTACAAAATTAAGTTTTTATTGTATATAATCTTCGCACAAGTTTATGAGATATACTACATTCAAAAGAAATAGAATATATTAAAGTATGAAAAACAAATAATAATTATCAAAAGAATAAAAAAAATATGATTTATTGAATCTAAAATTATTTGAAAAATCATATGATCCTTAACATCAGAACAATAAAATCACTGCGCCAGTAAAATATTCAGCTGTTTTCTGGCAACTTATAACTTTTTAAAGAGTGCAATGAACATGATTTAACACCTTAAGAGTATCACGAACCTATGGGGGTAAATACAATCTAAATCTGCTCTTACGTTTAGAAAGATACATATGATAGTTTTACACTGGACTATAGGGTTTCAATGGTCTATTTAAATAACTAAAAAGATATACCCCATGAAAGCTGTAATGAAGACAAAAATACAATTATAAATACATCAGTCAATATACATTTAGTCTTAAATACCTCTTTGATACGTTCTGTAAAATATCAGAGCTTATTCATTATTATATTCACTTTTTTTTTCTATGGATAAAATATCATAAAATGCAAAGAAAAAAATATGTATATTGAAATCCATTATTAGAATAGTAAATACTTAAACCAATTTTTCAAAATCTTAGTTTACATTTTTCTAAAATTTGTATGACACAATTGAATTGAATGTTTTTAACATCCCCCATTTCCTGATATTCTTAATAAAGATTTGAAAAACTCTTATTAGGTCTTATTTCATAATAATTTGATTGCAACTGTAAAATATTCAAACAAATTAGTTATTGTAGTATTAATCCACTTTTACAAGGTATCCAGCAAAAATTTAGTTCTATCGATACCTAGATTCTATAAAATTTATAAGCGTGTGTGGAGCTAATATCACCTGCTCTATTTTTTTATTGAATATGATCTTGGTAAATGTAAAATTTAAAAAAGTTCGTGATATTTTAGATAATTTGATCACTAGAACAGTAAAATAAAATCTCATTATGTAAATTTTATGATTACTGTGCACAGCATAATGTAAATTGATATCTAAATTCTTTTATAATAGCTAAAAGGGTCGGTGTGCAATGTTTCTATTGTATCCTCATTTATATATATTAACATATTAGCGCATTTAAATAAAATATTTTTTGTTGCATAAATGTAATAATACTATAGATTAAACAGAATCGTAGATCCTATATTTATAGCTACCGTAGCTTTTTTTGTTATTGGTGTGTAAAAATGAACTAGCCAATTTATAAATTCAATCACATTATGTCAACAATGTTTATACACCAAATCAGTATTCAGTAAAATAATACTATTATGGCGAATAATAATTTATTAATATGCATAATAACACATTCATAATGTTATAAGAACCAAAAAAATAAAAACGATATTGACGAAAAATGAACCTTAAAAAAATAATAACACATTACTGAGACTTATCTAATGCATGTTACATTGTTGTATTTTTTTTTATAAATATAACGTTATATAATACATAGATAAATGCAATATTTAGATTATATCCATTTTATATTTTCAAATACAGATGTTTTGCTAAAGAACCTTATTTTTAGTGGGAAATTCGTATTGCTAGGAAAGCTAAAACCTTCCTTTTGTTTGAAGTATAATTAAAATACAATAAAAGTTCTATATTACCTCTTTAATAAATGCAAAATTTGTAATTGTACGCATATTAAATATACATAAAACCCCTAAACTGCGATACATAGATAAGTGTGTATATGCTCTCTTTTAAATACATAAACCGATGACAATGTGTATTGCAAAATAATCCTTGGAATATGCAGAATGTCTCTAAAGTAAACAAACTATTGTTATTTTATAATACATTCCATTATACGTAGCTTTACACATAAAAAAACATGATTTGAATAATAATACAATTATATTATCTAGATCGAGCCCAGATTTACATAAATAAATATATTTAAAGTGTATTTTAACAATTCAACAGTATTTATTGGATGTGTAGTAATATCTAAGATATATAGAATCTTTATAACGCATTATGTATGTTTTCGAAAAATGTCATAATATACACCTAAATTAGGAATACTAAAAGTATATACTACGAAAATACGGATTTAAGTTATACAATATAATAATTTATATCAGTTATATTTTATAATATATTCAACAAGATGTTATGGATTTTTTACCGAGTTCGTTAATAAAAATGTTAGGATGTTTTAAAACCAGATGAAGTCAAAGCATTCATGCAAGCTCTCTCACTTTACATGATTTGAAGCAATATCATTAGACAGAAAAATAGCATTTGACATTGATTATATGGGGAATAGTGTCATAGGATGCACAATAGATTTGTGCAATATTCATAAATTGCTGTCTAGATCTCAGTGGATGGAACTCATGTAAAATAAAAATTGTATCAAATAATAAACGAGAAATGAATATAAATTACAATTGAATGGATTTTTCTCATGAAATACCAGGTTTGCGCGTTAAACTGCAATCGAAGATATCTATTAATTTCCATGTTTTAAAACAAGCACTATTATATAAACAAGACCAAATATGCTCGTATAAAATGATAAATGAATGTTTTTTGATTCTCTAAAAGCTCTGAAAATTTATTTATCTTTAAGTTGACATTTTTAAGAAGCTCTTATATTGTAAAAGGTAAATATAATATATTATACAATAAAATGAAATATAAAATTCTTTTTATTAGAAAAAATATATACATAATACCAAACATTTGTCGTATGATATGTATTTTAACCTATTATTTATAAAAATACAAAACATATTCAATACAATTCGATCTATGAATGTTCTGGCCCAAAGAATGTAAATCTAAGTATAATTTTTGTAAATATTCATATCTTGTGATCTAAATAAATTTATACTATCATAATGTAGGTATGATCAATTTAAGCCCAAAAAATAAATATATTTTAAAGCATCTAAACGGATTATTTACATGTAATAACTAAGTAACCATAAATAAAATCCAGAAGAAATATTTACCTCTTTTATGATTCAATTCTAATTAACAGCTAGAGAATATCATGTGTATTTTTTCACATTATGATATATAATTATATAATGCTTAAATCTACATCGTTAATATAAACAAACTTTTATATTTCTATTCAGCAAAAACCCTAACACAAAAATAACGACTGTATAAATTCTGTGATAATACTTTATTGAATTAAGAGGGTTCTAAGAATATTTTAAGAAATAAATAGAGATTATATCTATGATATTTTTCTCTTTACTTGAATTTAAACGATTTTGCTAAAAAAATTTTCAAATTTTTGCGATATATTATATCCTGTTTTATGCAGAGGTTTTACTGTCAAAATATGTTCTTAAATTTGAATCCATATATTTCTAAATATAAAATATATAAACATCATAAATATAAAGACTTTTATCCACATTTACATTACTAAAGTACAAATTTTTGGAATTAAAATATGAATTTTGACTCAAATAAACATATTCAGCTACTTAAACTAACAAAAAGACTATTTATTCTACAAATATCATATTGTTAGGCGGTTAAGCATTTTGGTAATAAAAAAATATATAAATTTTTTGATGTGAATTCGATAAACAGAAGTGTTAAAATCATTTTTTGCTTTAAATGCTATCTTCATTTTAGATTTGATTTGCATAAATAAAATTTTCTCTAAACTTCTAAAAAAGCGCACTTAGAATGCATTTATATTTAAATGATATAATATAACATTTACACGCTAGACAAAACCAAAAAAAATTGATAAGATTCCCATAAAATTTTAATATGTTCGTTAATAGTGATATAATTCTGGAAACATCATAAACGTGCTTATTAATTCTATGCTAAACATAAAAAAAATGTGAAAGTACTTTGAAAGTTATCCCAGGGAACCACACTATCTTTTTATAAAATTTTTTCTTCTTTCTAAACTATCAAATATATTTTTTTCAATTAATTTGATATTTTAGAAATTTATGTGTCATGTCGATAAACTTCGTAAAATATTAAAATTAATATAAAGCGTCTGTAAATTTATTCCAAATCAAAAAATATATATAAGTAGTTATAAAAATGAATTTGAATTTTATTAAACATCAAATCTCTTGCAATGGGAATTACTTTAATATGGATCGGCTTTGTTTCTAACATAATCTATTGGACAGAATCTTTACAAATTGCTGATCATAAAAAATAGAAAATGCAAATGTATATCTTTAAATCTTTAAGGCCATGCTCTGTGTTAACTGGAAAATAGTATGCGTGCAAATAAGAAAATATCTGTGTGAGATGTTTTTATCTAGCACAAAAATAATCACATTGATTAACTCATTGGAAGAATTAATATACATTTAGCATCCTGTATTTTACATTGTCTTTTTTCACATGTAATAAAATTGATGATAGAATCCTACAGGATATACCAATTTATTGCAGAATATAATGTAGTTGTGCAATAAAGTGTTATATTAAAAATATAATTTTTTTTTACTCTACCATATTCTATTGAATTTTCGCTTTCTAAGCTATTTAAATGTGCTGCTTTGAATATTTGTACTTTTACATTTGTTAATCCAAAATTTGCGTTGATTTTCGACATAAGTAGCATCCACAATATTTCAGGAAGATGTTTTATTTATTCTTATTATGTTAAAATCTTCATGTTAAATGTATACATAATAAAAATAAAAGATTTTATCGTAGCAATTGTATTGTTTGAAAAAAAAATACGGTTATTATCTGTATATAATATGATATCCAAGTTTGATTCTTAAGTTTTTGACGTAAAATTTGCATAATATTTATTTAGCATAATCAGAAAAACTATTTTATCGCAATAGCTGATGTAAAGATCAAGATTAAAAAAACAAAAAGAGTATCGATTTTTTTTAATAATAAAGGCTTATATCTCAATTTAACATATTTTAATTTTTTCAAAATGATAATTTAACATTTAATCGATGTTTTTGTATATGGATCAAGCTTATCAGTATATTTGGTGCGTTTTTTTTGTGGAGCCACTAGTATAATTTAAATTTTTACCAAACCTACATGCAACTTTTAGGACAATCTCCTGATCCATACATCTTTTTCACCAGTTTTCTTTGTTCTGTATTTTGAGTTCAAAAGACTTAACGATTTCAATCAGTTTAAGGATTAATTTATCAAAATGTAAATGTCGATCATGATCATACAAAGGTTTCGAACACTAGCTAGAAAATATAAAGGATTATTTATGATAGCAAATCTATCTGGTATATATTTAGAACATAATTTCATATTATTATCGACAAAAGCGTAAAAATGTGCAGAAAAAATATTTGAAATGCATTATTATGCTTTAAAACGATATAAATATATCTGTTGGTGTAAAACTGTATATTGTGCAGCAAAAAAAAACAATTATGAATTCTTATTTTTTTTCATGCAAAATACGATAGTCATAAATTTATCAAAATTGTTTTGAAAATAGATTATAATATTATATAGTTAATGATATCAAAAGGTTCCTTCTGTAGCTCCAGAATAGCAGATGTTATTTTGTATTATTGGAGGATTTTACAAGATGGTTTAAAACTCTTGTTATTGATTATAAACTTCTGATCTTAACTCTGGTTCAATATAAAATATAAATCATAAGTCAATGAAAATGTGACATAAAATCTTTGTGTATAATATGAATACATCTCTTTATATCCTTAAAATTTGATATGACGTGTCTTTGTTTACTATAAAGTTGGGTAAAATTATGGAAATTGGAAAATTAAAATAATTAAAAGCACAAGCCAATTATAAAAGAGATCCTAAACATATCAACCTTAAAATTTTTACTATTTATTAAGGAAACTAATTTTACAAACATACGAATTGAATATTATATTATTGAAGAAAAGATGTATGGTCTGTTAAAATATTTTATTTCACTTGTCCTGCAATATTATACATAGGGTAGATAAATAAGAATATTCTATTAAACATATCGACGTATGTATTACAATCACAAGCCAAATATCATCTGCTTTCGGTATAAAAATTTTTCATAAATCACTTAAGCTTTTTGTTCTGCTAGAAAAACTAATAATTTCGAAAAAGAAAGAGAGTATTACAATAAAAAAAAAGGCGATCGCAAAACATTAAATTCAAAGATCTAGACTTTTACCTAATATCAGTGCATTCATTTTACTATGGCAAATATAAAGATCATTTACTAAACAAAATCTTGCCAGATCGCGTAGAAACAAACTTTACTGCACAAGAAAAACTTCTTCAAATATATTTTATAGTCAAATTCCTAACTATTTACAATAAAAGACATATTTTTTACGTTTACTTTGACGTTTATAAAACATCACTAGACAATTCAATTTTATATATACTTTAAATAAATTTTATACTCTTTGATAGATTAGAAGAGCAAAAAAAATTATATTGCTGAAAATAGACAATGATATAATGCAATTTGAAACACCCATATAAAAATTTACACATACTATCGCTATCTGCTTGGATGAAGTCAAATGTTATTTCGGATATTAAAAATAGATTTTGATTACAGAAAAATATAAGATGCGGTTTGAAAATATTTTTTGGTTGCCATAAGAATATATTATGTAATCAGATGCGACTTAAATTTACAATAGCGTATATTTTTATTCAGAGTTCCAATCTTACAATTACATCGCCGTAAGTGAGCCAGAAATTCCAATTATTCTTGCAGTGCTAATTTCTAAAATTATTCGAGCCAATATCAGCTTGAAAATGTAAAATATGGTCTGTTGGTTGTATATAGTTTTTCTTTTGTTCTGAATCAATTTTTTCATTTTTTCAATCTATACATATATTAAAAGGATGTTTTCCGTCATCAAGACTGGATTTGCATGTAATAACCCAAAAACAACATTAAATTCTAATTTCCTGTTTTTATAAAAAAATATTCTATATAATAAAGCATCATAAAAAGTCCGACCTGCAAAAAAGTATTTATTATATCTGATATAAACCGAAAATTATGTCGCTATGCACTTACAAGTAATAGCATATACTAATTATAAGCTTAGGACAAAAAAATAGAATATCATGCTTAGCTGTCATTAAAAGCAAAATAAATTAATTATACGTATTTTGCAAGAGAAACCTAATATTATCGCATTAACGTGATTTTTCAGAATATGTAAAGTTCTCAATAGAAATGAATCAGAATACATACATATTTATGCTTAATATTTCATATCTTATCACGCCTAAAACACATGCAAAAACATGAAATATTCTTTTTGTACTTTTGTATGTATTATTTTAGAAATTTATGGGGAAAATATACAAAATAAAAGTTGATCTGCAAATAAAATATGCTGAAAATAGTATAAAAAGAATATGATTTTAAAAATATTTTTTTTTATTGTATAATTCAATAATAAATCTGACAAATATACACCTGGTAATGTGAGACTGTAATTTTAAATTTGATTAAACAGCCTATTATTATCTTTTTCATGTCTGAATTCGTTCTGTACGCATTAATGATGTTTTGTGTTATCTATTGAGTTAGAAAGAAAATAATCATTGCCATATAGTTACTTAGCTTATCTAGAACTACTAGTTTCTGCCATAATCTATATTTCTGAGATATTAAACTTTGCCATTAAAGCAATTACAAAAATACTAAAAATTATAGAAATGTAATATTTTATTTAAAATTTGCATTAAAAATACAAGCATTTTTTTTACATTAAAAACTTTGTGTACATATTTTATACATTTGATAGACTAGAATATTCATAATTAGTTCAGAAATGAGGGTTTTGGATATTGTACCGAGGATATATGTTATTAAGAATATGTATAAATGATATATATTATTCATTATGTTTTACTTACATGCGTAGAACAACATAGTTCTGGACGTAAAAAAGGTTCAAAACTAGTTCTAAGGTTTTTTTTATTATCATATGCATGTTTTTCTGTGTTTTGAATGCTCAAATTCATTTTATATTAAGACTTTTACTTAGTACAAATAAGTCACAGATACCCTACAATGTAGTAATATGTCTAAGTTTTATTTATCTATGATTATGAAATATCAATTTTTAACACACATTTGTAATCTTCAATTTAATGACCATTTTACAACACATTTAAAATAAAACTGTTGCAAAGCTGTTCTTTTCGACGGAATACAACGATGGCTGTTATATATTTTTCTGGTATTTCTCTCTTGGTATAGATGGAATTCCTAGCTTCATTTTTTTTGTAGTGTAATTTTTTCGAAAATCGTTTAATGCTATTAAACGCATATATACCCGCTATATCATTTTAAATTTACAAGCTTAACCTTTTTTTGGATGTATAAAATGCAAAATATAATTTTTTATTTTTTTAAAATTTAACATATGTGAATCCTTGTTATCAAGAAAATCAATTTATAAAAACTTTTCAAGATTAAATTTATGTCTGAAAATATTTACGACAACTACTTGAAGTTGAGAATAAAAAATTTTCGAGTTTCAATTTTCTGGAATAATTTGGTTTAGTATACCATAGAAATATGTATTAAACCTCGGGCAATGATTCTGATGTTTGTGGGGCATTTTAATATGCAAATTTTAAATGTGTGTATTATATGAGAAAAGTGGCAGCGTGGGTGCTGATTCTTGCACCATGTAAGGCTCTTTAAGATATTTCATTTAACAGATGAAGATCAGTTTCCAAAGTTCGATCAGAAGATAATAATATGGATGGAGAGTTTTGCAACATTTATAATATTTTGCTGTCATCTCGCCGGCTGAATTTCAAGAAATAAAGATAGAGATAAAAAAAATAAGAGTGCGGATACTATATAATTATTTGAATAATAGCAACATGAACAACCCAGATATTCTAGATTGCATTAGAGTAATGAACAGCAAAAAGTCTATTAATGCATCTATTCATATATGAAAAGTGAATAACAGTATGTTATAGTAGTTCAAACAGTAGATTATTATAATAAAGAGCATAATATTATTAATAAAAAAGCATCGCAAAGCGAACATGTATCTAAAAAACTTATCTTTTTGTAAAAAATAATAATATCGATAGATATACTTCTAGTCCTATAAGTTTTGGGAATATAAAAAACTAGCAACCGATTGTGTTAATAAATGTTTTTTTTACGTTGATTCCGTATGTAGAAATTTATAGTCAAATACAATGCAAGGCCATAGAAATATTTATAAAATCATTAATATCTGCAGAATCTTGATCTTGAATCATTTGAAAAAAGTAATGTGGTAAGAACACATCAAAGGAACATTTTAAACTATGCATCAGGATATTTTAAAAATCATACATCTCTGCAAAATATTGAATCATTTGAACGTAAATATAAGGATAAGAACACATCAAAGGAAGATTTCGCGTAATGCATTAGGATAATGTAATATTCAAAATGGGCTATACACATAATAAAATATACATATAATTTGTTACTTAGAGTATTTTTTAAAAATCATAATTTTTAGTTTTATGAATAGATTTGCTGCAAACTGCACCAATACACTATTTCTTTGATCCTGATCGTTAATTATGAAGCATCAATAATGCTAATTTATTACTATTGAAAAATACATGTAATAAAACACCAAAGAACTGTGTATCATTCTTTTAAAATTAAACAATTGTAAAATTTTAAAAAGCTGACATTAATTCTATAATAAACTATTTATTGTAGAATGTTTATTTACAAAATTATAGTATCCAAATATTGAAAATTTTTCAATTTCAGATATTTTGCATTTAATGCCATCATAATCATGTTAAAACGCTCTTTAATTTTCAAATATCAAAAATAGATCTTGGCTGTGCAATATACACACCCCTTGTATCAAATATGGTCAGGATGGATTGTAAGAATAGGCAAAAATATTTATATGTACTATTAAACACTTTAAAATAGTGTTTGTTATACTATTTTATATTTTAATATCTTGCATATATAAAAATTGGTTCTTTTTCGCTGAATGGCTGTAAATACCTATTTATTTATATCAAACTTAAATATATGAGACTGCTAGCCTTACTACAAAAATGATAAAACATCAAAATTTATTCAGAAAGTTTTGAAGGGATTTTTTACAATATTTGTAACATAAAAACTTAGATCAACAAAATTCTTAATAAATTAAATTTTATATTATATTTTCATAACATTATAAGCATGGATTTTTTATATTGCAATTTTTGGCATATTTCATTCTATAAATTACAAAAAAATAAAATATTATTAAGCTTAAAATAAACAAAATAATAAGGAGCTTCCTCTATGCAGAAAATAATATTTATAATAAAATCCCGATTTTTTCACTAGTACAAGCACAGTTTTATTTCTTTTTTTTTTACATAATACAGAATACAATTATACTTTAGATCCGTATTAATTATTACATTAATGTATGTTTTTATTGGCAAAATATTTGAATATGGCAAAAAACCTTTTTCTATCGCAAATATAGATTATATCTGATACTAAGTCTAAAAATTTATAGATTCGCATCTATATTACTTATTCTTTTAGTTATTTAATATCGAATATAGATTGATTATAATAATATTATTATTATGTGGTTATTATAAATTCCAAACAGTTGCGTGAATATTTATTAAAAAACATATTTTGATTTGTTTATTATAATTAAATAGATAAAAGTTTATAAAATATGGAAATCTATCAACTAAAATATTATTTTCTTTGTTCACTATCGAATTGATCTAGATCTGGCTTTAATTTTATATATTAAGAGTATTATATTAGATTTTTTTATGTAAAATTGGTATAAAATTACTAACACCAAGATACGGTCTCTAAATAGCAGAAATCTGCAAAAAAATTCTAGATGTGATATTTTAAAATTCCGCGCGAATCAGACATAAACACTTTAGAAATTATCATATTAATATCAAGTGAGCTAGACGTATGAAATAATAATATTTAGATATAATGAGGACATATATACAAATATAATATACATTTAAATATGAAAACATCATAAAATATTCTAAATCATATTTTGAGAGACTTTCTAGTAAACCAGATACCTCTTAAAACGTAATAAATACATTAATAATAAACGAAAAAAAATTAATACTATCTGCATCGGCCGGTATATAAAACCAAAAACTTAAATCATTTATAAATTCTATAGACAAAAACTATAAAATTTAAGTTCTGTAATTATCACCAGTTTACAAAAATTCCAAAAGAGATTATGATAAAATTTATAAGAGTAAGCAAGATAAAATTTCATTTAAATATGCTTTTATGCATAATTTTTCGATTTTTTATTCTTTCATTTGACAGAAATTTGTCATTTGCGTTAAATTTATAGAAATTAAAATTATAAGAGCGTTAATTTATTACATAATTTATTTTTTTTGCTACCGCGTTAAAAAAGCATTAAGTTCTTAAGTTATGCAATTATAACAAAAAAAGCTTTAGAAATTATCGATAATTAGGATATTTCTATCACTATAGCAAATAAGCATCCAAGATACATATCAATACCATATTACTAACTAATATCATAGTCTATATCTACTATTTATCTTCTTATTATCGTGATATTGTATGGGTTTGTCTTCTCTTGTACATAAACTTTATACTATAGCTATTTTAGTCTATAAAAATAAAATATATATTATTTTTCCTATTGCAAAATACCGCATCAATTATATTTTATAACCTCATAATACTTCGCAATGCGCTATTTATCCTAGTAATACTATAGAATCAAGCTTTTTTGGTATTCAATTATGGGACAAGATTACTTTAAACGATTATAAAAGGGCATAGATTATAAGCTTATGGTTAATATTATTGCAAATTCTTACATAAAAATGCATAGAGCCGAAAATATTATTGAACCTAACAAGTATGCTTTATATCGTTGTTAGATTATTTTACAGTTGACTTTTTTTATGCAGTAAATGAATAAAAATACCCATGAATATGCTTATTTTTTTGTCATACTGTCTAATGTGTATGATATTTTGTTTGCCTTTTTCTAACATAGACACAGCAAAAATATTGTGTTTTACTCTACATATGTCCGCTTTTTTACTTTTAACGCTCTAAAGTGCTCAGTATAACCGTTATTATTGCTATATGATCTTGATCATATATTATATTTCGACTTCGATCATGAATTATAATAGATCTGAAAGCTGAAATACTTGTTGATTTTTATAAAATACAACAATAATACTATGAAAACATTTGTACCACAATTCCAAAATGAAATATCAAATATATAATACAAATATAATTTTGAATCTAAATTTTATTTCTGGCTTCAAAGTACCTATCTTCTATTGTCCTCACGAATTTTGAGGTAAATATAAATTACGTCTTAAAATAGAATATATTTAAATTATAAAAATGGAGATTTATATATTTTTTCTTAGAATATTCAAAAGGCACATAAAAGATTGATTATAAATTTTTAATTGATGTATTACTATTATGCATATTATATATTACCCCCATATTTATATATTATTATGTGACAGAAATAACTTTTCAAGTATGAATTATGATTACAGCACGCTAATAGGTGAAAGCGATCCATTGGGATTAATTTAAAGTTGAGATTATCATCGCGTTGGGTGATTCATGCTTTCTTTATTTGATTATCAATAGAAAACAGACATGTTATATGATTTTAAGAATATAATATTACGACAGTGTGGTATGAAATGGGTAAAGAAACGTTTATTTTCTTTATATAATCTTAAAATTTGAGCATTGTAAAATATATAGTGGTTATTGTGCTAGTATCGCCTTCT
Source organism: Rhyacophila brunnea (assembly GCF_057557595.1). NCBI lineage: Eukaryota > Metazoa > Arthropoda > Insecta > Trichoptera > Rhyacophilidae > Rhyacophila > Rhyacophila brunnea. Next base: position 1,559,308 of record NW_028233352.1, read on the forward strand.
TTGTCATATTAATATAGGATAGACATTGTGTATAACAGGAAAGCATCAAAGTTGATGTTAATTAGAATGTGCGATGTATAATAGTTGATTTTTGAAAAAATAAATTTGATGAGTGAAGCATCTTAATAAAAGAACATAGATGTAAAAATTGTGCAGCTAGTTTTTAAATAAATGGCGTTGAACAAAGCTTTTGTTCGAAATGACCATATATAAAACTTATTGATAATCCAGATCGGTGATTTTAAAAGAATAGAGTGTTTTTTATATTGTTGATGACAAAAAAAGTTGTGAGTATTGTCTTGTTTATAATATGAATATGAAACAGGAAGACTACAGAGTTAATACGTATAGTTTTATAGATGATGATATATGAGTGTTGTATTTTAAAGAAGGATATCAGGTTTATGATGTTGTACATATTATGTGTCATATGTAATCATTAAGTTAGAATGACATTATAGTGATAATATTTGAGTACGAAGATAAAAGAAGTTTTGGGCTTTTTAGTCAAACAAGTGTGCTCTTAACCAGTATAATCATAAATATGGTGTGCTGCGAGCCAAGAAAATCGAAAGAGGCGAAGATATCGATGATACAATGTATAAAAGAGTATTTTTAGGATGAAACTAAAAATAAAACAAATTTTATATGTGGCCTATTTATTCCTTATACCATAACTTTATAAATATCATTTATAATCTGACACTAGAAAGTGTCGTAATGTGTCTCTGTTAATTTATCTTCCAAGAAATTAAGACACTGCAGTTTATATTTAATTAATTTACCAAATTAATAATCCAGTTTTTTGGTATTAGCATATGCAATTTTATTTATGTTCTTGTAATAATAAACAATAATTATATTCAAGATTTGCGCGTTTTATATATATTTGTATGGCTTTGTAAATATATATTTTTTTAATAGTTAATAGTTTCGGCTTCAGTATAATATTGCACCAGAAAATGTATACATCTTGCTATAATGTTTCTAAATTTTGTTATATATCAACTTGCACTAACACACTAAAATTTTATAAGATAAAATTTATTTTTTAATTGTTCTTTTTGCAAGATTAATACATCGAATTTAAGAAATATTTTTAAAGTTTATACTTTTGATTTGTTATAGATTTCAAATTGTTAAAAATATTGATATATAGTTTTTTATATACTGACGAGAAAAAAAATTATTATCATTTTATAAGAGTAATCTTATTTCATGCGTGCTATTGTTTAGTTTTTGGCATATATTTATAACAAGATGCCAAAATACACATGTTTATGGCTCTTAGTAAATTATATATAATTTTTCATATATACTTTGTTGAAACAGTAAGTAAATTTCAGCTACATAAAAATTTTCTTTTCCATAAAAAGTATGGTAATTCGATTAAAAAAAGCAAAATTTCAACTTTTTCTGGTTTAATGTAAAAAATCAAAATAAATATATGAAAAAAGACGTAAAAATAGTATTTTCAGTATTTTTTTGACTTAAAAAAAGCATATAAATTTTAAGAAATCCAAACAAGATTCTACGTCAAGAATTATGCATCATGGATTTTTTTGCTTCTAATATTTGCACAAAAAAATTTCTACACAAAAATTTATAGATTGCAATCTGATTACTGTGTTTGAAGCTCAATATACTTTTATTTTCGCTGTTATATTTTTGAGTTGAACATTTTATTTTGGTTTCAAAAAAAGCACTAATGGTATAAAAAGTAAAATCCGGGCATACTAGGCCTAAATAAACATATATATTTTATCATTTATAATGTAGCAAAAAAAAAGATCATTGAATATTAGTAGAGTGCAAATAAATAGGGTTATATTTTAAATTTAGAATTAGGAACAAGATATCTCAAATTTTTGCAAATGAAATAACTTTAAGATATTAAACAAAAATTAATGTCCAAGGTTATTTTTTAGAGACAGTAAAAAATTTGATTTTCAATGAGAATTCGACAGATATAATCTTTATTTAGCAAAAAAAATATAAAGACGATGGTGTCTAAACCATGTATTTTGATAATAAGTAATATAAACATAAGTATTGCAAATAAATGTGGTGGTCGAAAAGACTAAAGGTGGTATTTTTGGCATCATTTGTTTTTATTTTATGTTTAAATTGTAATCCTATATTGGAATAATTGTTACATATTCTTATAAAAAGAAAAATACCATGTTGTGCGAAAAAACTATAAATTCTTACATAATATGCTTTATGTGTCTCTTTAAAACATTCAACTAAACACATTATAGTAAATTGTTTAAAAGGCTTTTTGATATTTTTTTTCTGTTTAACGTGACCAATGTGAATAACATATATCTACTAAATTATGTTTTTTATATGCGATTATAGGTTTTTATGTACCGAAAATTATAAATTTTGATTTTTTTAAGAACATTGCAGATGGATTATTAGGCGATTATAATATTAAGACCGTATGGAATCTAATAAACTCGAAAATAAGCTAGCTTTCAATATATATAATTTTTATATTTGTAGCATTATGCTTGTATACTAACTTTCAATTTAAAATCTATATATGTAATAATTTCTATGTATTTAATGATATGCTGTTCGTAAAACGATTAAATAGAATCGACATATGCAAGAAAATTTCTGTTTAAAAATTTTTTTAGGCTAAAATTTAAATACAAATATGATATAAAAAAAAAATTTTGACATAAAACATTTTTTGGATATTTTTTATATTGGATTTTGAAAAATTATTATCTGTATGCAAATACTCCAATAAATGTGATAAATGATAGACATAGAATATTTTGACCAAAAACCATTTTATTTATATTTTGGTAACTAGAAACGAAATATATTTTTGAATGTATAAATATCTACTAACTATAATCAAAACAGTTTTTCAAGCCGAAATACACTAATTATGTTAAAAAAAAATAAAAATAAAGGACGGAAAATATAATTTTCTTTTTATTGGGTTCGTTGTATAACAAAATATAGTATTGTGACGGAAAAATGTGGATAAATTAGATGCTCTAGAATAAACATACCTATCTTAAAATTTTCTAAAATAGAAGAATTCTTCTTGTGCCAATTTATTTGTAATGTAAAAAAGTAGCACTTAAGAAAAAAGGTATTTAATCTGAGAAGCATTAGGTAATCATAATACAAAACTTTCATTTGTTATGTTACATCAAAAAACATAGATTAGAATGGTAGTCGATATAAAAATGTATATAGAAATAGAAAAAAAACAAAAAATATATCATTAGTGAAAATAAAAAGGTTTTGATGAATTCATTATTGTTCCCTTTATGTAAATTTTTACAAACCAAACATATTTGATTTTATGAGAAATATTTACAAAACTTATATAAAAAACAGTTTAGTTGTAGTGGAAATCGTATTTATTTATAAAAATTCAAAATTTTTTGCTTTTAAAGCTTAAAGTGATGTTTTTGTTGATTTCATCATAATTATAGTTTTTAAAATACTTAAAATAATGCAATATAGTTTAATAATATTATTAGATTCATAAATGTTTTATTTTAAAACAGACCATAGAAATATTTTGAGCGCAAAGAATGCAAACAAAATCTATAAATATCGATCAGAAATACAATTGCAAGTAAATGGTTCTATTATTTGATATAGAGTAAGAAAATAAAATTGACTGATAATATCTGATTTTATAACTACCGTTCAAGTCCCGAAATGCAAGATTTGAATATATCTGTCAATGATTTGAATGAATATATTCAATGAAAATTACAAGCTATATATAAAGGTGTCGTATAATTAGAATCTTATTTTTAATATAAAACGTTTAGAGAATCTAGTTCAAATATATAAATAACCCAATTATTGTACATATTATTGCATGTGATATGTATTTGCTTTGTTATATAAATAAAATTAAGTATTAAGCACAAAGATGAGGCTACAGAAACACATTGTATCTAATAGCACCCAGTGAGAAATTTGTGATGAATATCTATATAAGACGTTTTAAACAATCTAACATGAACATAATATATAATACTCTAACTTATTACAAATTTTATTCCCCGGATGATTTCTCAATTTAATGTGGATGATTGAAATAATTTATTGTGATATCTTCTTGTTTCGCTTCAGATATCTAGTCATATTAAACAGATATGTAATCAAAAATTTAGATATATATATGATGGTCAATGATATATATGAGGATGAAAAAAATTATTGGAGGAGTATAATATTAGCATTCATAAAAAATAATCTTCAATACGGAAAGTGGATTCATCGTGATACCACTTAAGAAACATGCAAATAAGTATAAGAATAATGTATTTAACAACATGATACGATATAGTGTTAGATCAGGAAAATTACAGCTATACTGCCAAGATTTATGGATAATAAAAAACTATGAATGTGAGTGTATACAAACAGAAGACAAAAATTCATACTACATTCAACAAAAAATATAATAAAACGAGGCTTAATACGCTTAAAAAATATCTACTTTCTATATAAGACAAGAAATGTAATATTTAAACTAGCGATTATTTTTAAGATTTAAAACTGGATGTAAATATAATTGGGATTTCAAGAATTTCTGTTTATTTTCAGATGTTTATGCCAGATACAGAACAAGTTATAATTCGAACATTCCATAACGCTAACTATAAATAATAATAAATTGATTACCAAAATCTAAAATAATTTGTAAATTATATAAACACAATTTTTTTCATTGATCATCGTTATTTGGTATCGTAAATAAATGGATTGTTTAGAAAAATTTGTTAGAAAGGTAATTGATGAGATAAACTTAAGTATATCAAGAGAAATATTCTGTTTAGATAAAGATAATATCAATTTGTTATTTTTTACAAAGAATTCTACTCTATAAAAATATAAAATGAACTCAAATGTATATCTGTTTTTTTAGTTATATCTACAATCTAAACATTTCATAGATATTTGGCAATATGGTGTATATGAGAAATTTGATAATAAATATATTATACTCGGGTGAATTTGATACTTTCATGTTATATCAAAACAAAAAAAAAGCAAAAGAAAAATTTTGAGATAATAATTTAAAAAAAAGGCTAATTGTCTTCCAAAACAATAAAAAATGTTTGTGCAACAATTATAACATATTTCCAGTTGCATTTAAACAAAATAATTAAGCCTTGAATATAATTATATAATTCACTAAGGATATAAATGGTCGAAATGATATAATATGTAATTAATAAATGTAAACTTCGAATAAGACAATAAATTTAGAAAAATCGCCTTATTTCAGAAATAATATTGGGAATATTTTTATAAAGACATTATGTATAAAACCTAATTCTGTTGGAACCTAGGATAATTAAACCACAAATCAGAATGCTGCTCTAAAGAAAAGATTACAGGCACATATCCGCGTTTTTAAAAAATTATGTTGATATATCTTTTAATCAATATCCATAGAATACTAATTATAATAATTTTATATGATAATATATTTCTAATAAGTTATTTTTGAGGCTATGTAACGAAACTAGAATGCAAAAAAAATATTTCTGTTTTCTTTAGGTGTATAATTTATAGATGCATATTTTAATTTACATAGAACTGATAATTAAATTTCCATAAGAAATAGATTGCGTATTATCACATAATTATCTAGAAATCATAATACAATAGATCATGTAAATACCTAAAAGATTATTCTAGCGTGATTTGGCTATGTATCCAAGAACTTAAATATTACAATAAAGAGCAAGAAATAATGTAATAGTAGATAAAAGAAAATTAATTTCTCTTTATATATGTAAAAATGTAATGTTTTCATAATATAAGAATAAACTTGCTATCGGGAACTGTGTATTTTTAATGCTTATTCTATTATAAAATGATAAATTATTTACAAATTAAAATTATTTTTGAACAAATATCTATCTATCGGCTTTTTACCTAATAACGAAGACATTTATAATTATAAAATTGCGTGATAAAACTATAAAATAAATGAATATGTGTACTATGTTCATACATAGATGATTCTTATACTTTATTCAAGTCAACTTCTATTTTTTTATGCAGTTTCTGATTGAACATTTAGATATTATTGATATAATCCCAAAAACCTTTTTACAATATAATTCTTACTTACTCAACAATATAATCTTTTTTTTATCCTTCTTTATTTTGCATATTTTGATTTAAATTACATTTTAGATTATGCTACGTGCTCAACTATTCGTTTAAAATTACAAATAGAGTCTAATATTTTATTTAATTTATAACTATACATAATATTATCTTAACTGCTAATTTGGTTTATAAAAATAAATATTAAATCAGCATATAGTCGAAGTTTAAAGTCTTTGAATACAATCTATTATCTATGTTTTTATACAATAAATACTATTATAAATGCTCAAATTTATAAATATTGATACTCATTCAGGATATGTAAATCGTAGAAATCCAATGCTTATTTAAATATCTGAACTCATACAAACGCAAAATATCAATATATTTTGCAATTGGTTTTATATTTAAATTTTTATATATTATATTATTTACAAAAAATGCAAATGTTGTTAAATTTTATTATTAATTTCAATAGTATGTAATTCTTTTTTGTTAAAATATGTTCCTACATGTATATTTAAAGATAAAAGTTTGTATAAATGCAGGGAAAATCCTTTTAACTAGGTATTCGTAACCTAATCAAATAAACTTATTACAATACTCGCATAGAAATGTTGTTTCACAATGAAAAAATTCATTCTCATATACGAATTTCATAAATTCTGATTGCTTTCAACATATTAATTTTAGGTTAATGTTAATAAACTAGCATTATAAAATGATCTTAATCTTCTTATATAACTTCTGTCATCTAAATTGCAGCTTTAGGTTTAAGTTTGATCAACCATTTAAATTATTTGAGAATTTCATATGCGCCAACCCTCACATATACTCATGTTTTTTTCAAATATGAGCAAATATCGTTTGCAAGCTCTGAAATGCAGTCAGCATACAAAAATATAGCAAAAAGAATTGATCAATAACATAGGATCTAATTATATAAATTTAAATTAAATTTGAATAGAAATATTCGAAAATGACCCAGTTTGTATAAATCTTCTCATAAATGATGCATTAAATTCTTGTAATCAGACTTTTATTCTAGTTTGTTTTTCTATCAAATAAAAAATTGCAAAATAAATAAATAAAAAGAATTAGGTTTATCTATATACCAAATTACTGCTCATAGTTATATGGCATAAATTTAATATATAAATATTAGCAAATGAAAGTAAAAAATTCCCCGTTGCATGTTAACTATGTTGATAGTGTATATATCCTTTACAACAACTTTTAAAGCATATAATCCTTTAATATTATACAGAAATAATACATCTTCGAATTACATCGCAATTCTGATCAAAAACATCCTTTTTACAAAATGAGCCATATGGAGATTCTTTAAACGTGAAGACTCAAATGTAATGAAAAAAACTAACATCTAAAGTAGAAAACTCCACTTAAGTTTTGCACTTTTTATAATTTTGAAATCATAAAAATTCTATCTAAGATGGAAAAATAATAAATAAGAAAAGAATGCTCGAGCATTTGTATTATACAAAATTATAAAAAGTTTTATGCAATATACATACAAATTTGTGTTTATATGTTTCAATTTTGGGTATCTGTCGTTTGTAGATTTATTTTTAGAATAAAATAGTGTTTTTATATTATTTAAGGTAAAATGAATCTTTTTGAATTGTAACAATTTGTTTATGTGTCATATAATGATCTTAAATCCATCCATGTGCTAGTTTATAAATATCAATAATTAGAATTGATTGTCAGCTGATAAAAATTTTGCTATCTGATATATATCTTTTCAACATCTTTTTGATTGCTTACACACATAATATATTTATTTTTACTTTCCATATGTTTTTTTTATTAATATTAGCAATAAATTGTATGTCATGGTATGGTTCATCACAGAGGCATCCATAAATATTTTTAAATGGGGATAACTAAGGTATTATAACCATACTTAAATTTGATTATCGCAATGAGCAACAAGTTGTTTTTTTGTAAAAATCTAGCAAAGTTTATAACTTTGAAGCTATCTGTATATAATCACGTGTTTGGATGCGCACTTTGTCTGCTTTTTTTATAATCTGTGGTAATTGAGGCGCCGATATACATATTTATGTTGTAATTAGGCATAGAATGCATATATTTATTTCAAAATTTTTTGCTATTATACTGGTACTGTAATATCACATGATGTTCTAACTTTTAGCACATCAAAACAATAACTTCGTAATTATAACATTCTGGAATTTAAGATACATTGATGCGGCAAGATATGTAGATAGAGTCCGTAATACAGTGTCTTTTGTGATTTACACAAAACTAGTGTATTTACCATATAAAAAAAATAAAAAATACTATATTAAATGTTAGATGTGTTCAAGAAATCTTCTGTGTTGCGATAATACTAAAGCTGGATTTTTTTGCATTTAATCTTGCCGTATATTTTTATTATCACATTGTATCGGCTGAAAAGATAAATTTTAAAATGATAAAATAGTAAATAGTCCGATAATTTTAGCTATTTCGCTATTTCAAAAGGAAAAACAAGCGCATTACCATACAAAAAATGTTTTGTGCTCACTTTCTATCATATGTGTTTCATACCAATTCAGGTTACAATAAGAACACCTAAAATAGATTGTATAACGACATAAAATGAGCTAAAGACAATTGATAGTTTCGTATTTTTATATATTATACCTAATTATCAATTTTTATGGTTCTGTTTACTTATATATCACGTTAAGAAGATTTCTACAAATATTTTGTATAATATGCTTTTATTTTGTTCAAAAGTAAATTTTATGCATTTATCGTTTCTAAAACACCGTATTATATATTTTTACCGTGTAGTTTCTACCTTTTAATTTTATTTCATACCGTATATTAACAAGTTATACTTTTATTTAGATTTCTTCATCAAATTAATAACAAAAAATACTGAAAGCATGCATAAAATACCATTAAACATCCATTATATATATTTTTTTATTTAGACGTTTTTAACTCATTATCTTACCAATGGTTGCTGACTCATATATATAATCATAAACATTTATAATTTATTGCAATTTTTATTAAATTATGAACTTACTTTTCATATAAGTCTATAATTTACATTTTATGCGAGTAAATACTGCATTTTTTTTGGCATTCTACTTGTATCGGCTCTAGTGGGGTTTAAAAACCTTTTTATGGTATAAATTATTTACAGTATATTTACATGGTTTATATTCTTAAGCTTTTACCAGCATTCTAAAAATATAAATTGTTGACTAAGCTATCTGTGTCCAATATTATATACAAATCTTTTATTTACAAATAAATATTCATTAATTGTACGTTATGAATCATGACCATAATAATTATTTTCTATATTGTACAAAAATATATCTAATTTCAGTTTAGTACACAATTTATTTTTTTTATGTCCAAAATGATTTTTTCTAATAAAATGCTGTTTTATGTGTGATAAAGCAATTATAAAAATTTCAATTCATTTTGAAAATAAAAAATCAACGTGTCATTTACTTTAAATATAGTATTATGTTACTTAATGATACATATTTAATGTATAGATGGAACCAGTTTTTCATAATATAAAGCTTGATGTTATCATGAGATATCGATGTCGTTGCATGTTGTAATTAAGCATAAGTTTTATAGCTGCTTTATTATTTTTTCAATATAATTGATTTAGAAATCGATTAGAGAGGGCACTCAGACACATTAACAAATATTTAAAATATATCCCTTCCAAAGACGAAAGTAACAATAATACAAGATATAACATTTTATAGAATATGGGCTCAGGATACATAATGTAAACATATAGGGGGAATGCAATTTAGTTAGAAACACAAGAAGTATCTATTTTTAAGACTAGCAAGGAAAAGAATGTTAGAAAGACAAGGAGATCGAATCCATGCGTTGACATGTAGTCTAGAAGGAATCCAAATCTAATTATTTTAGACAGAAAATATTTGTTGGCTAGGGTATTGTAGGTTTTCAAGAAATTTAGTTGCCGAAAGGAATGAAACATAAGCAATGGTGCATAGTAAAAGCATATATTTTAGAAATTATTGAAATAGATAAAGTAGACAGTTTGAGTGGTGATTTGATCATAGATTGTGAAATCCGAACAGAATAAAGATTTATTACGTTAGCAAGAAGTTATGGAGAGTGTTAAATTACAATTGAAGATTATTTAGAAACCAGATAAATTATGTTTATACTACGGTAATCTAAAGAGTAGAAGGTTAAAGCTATTCTAGGGATCATAAATTGGTTAAGAAGATTTTTATGAAGCTTTATTTATATTGTGCTTTTTACTTGCCTGTGACTGTATTCTGATTTTAGAAAAGATTGTAATTTCTAGCTAGAAAAAAAATATGCTAAAACTGAATTTTCGAATAAAAATAATTTGATGTGGCTGTTCATATTCTAACAGCAGTTCATTGGTATAATGCCTACCATATGATGTTAATTTTTAATAAATTTTACTTTTTATTTATTATAGTTAGTGGATAACTTAGCAAAGATTTTCAAATGTTAATTATTTATCTCGTATTTTTCGTATAATTCCATTTTATTGGAAATCAATCATTTTTATATGCTTTATATCATTTAATCATAAATTAACTTATTATGAAAGAAATTTTTATAATGAACCAAGTTTCTAAATGATTAATTACACATGGTCGTAAAAAACAATTTGTTGTCTTTGATTGAACCCTATATATATTTTTTGGTTTATTTAAAAGATTTTAATGCCGAGGCAGTTACTCGAAAAAATATTAACCTATACATCGAATATGGTCACTGAGATACAATGGCATTATCTAGCAAACCTACAATCTCGGGCTCCTAAAATACTTATGCAATATGGCCAATAACATAAAATATTCATGATAATATATTCAAAACATAAGACAAACATATTTCTCTAGAATGTGTCAGTTTTGCTAAAAGATGTGTATAATGATTTGTTCATAGGATTTGAATCTAAAAACCTTTTAAGTAAAGGTTTTTACAAATATACAATATTTACTATATATTAAGGGCTGTATTTGTTTGTTTTTTATTATTCGAATAAAAAATTAAAGTAAATTTTTATATTTACATTTGTATTCAGTATGCTCTTAATAGCTGTAAACAAATTTAAATATTTAGAAATTAATTTTTGAAAGATTAACATATAATTTTTTTACTTGGTTGAACCAAATAGGATTTTATTGCATTTCTACAATGCAATATTTCTAAATATACGTAAAAAAAGACAATTTTATATAGCCGTGAATTTTTAACGATCTTCAAAAGTGACTGTTATCCATAAAATAGGTTTCTTTTCAAATATATTAGTTACAAAATATTAAGAGATCCTATACAATTTATGTCTCAAATACATTATTATCTCTTTAGATCAATTAAAAAATGATAATAACATCTAGAAGAAGTATATTTATTTTGATTTGTTTTAGCATTTAGAACAGACTTGCTAAAAATTATTACATTTACTTTTGGAAATGACAAATATTGATATAAAACACCTTGTTGAGCTAAACGATTCAACAATATATTTTAAAACTTGAAATCATAGAAAAATTACTAATATATCCACAAAACGTTATCGCATGAGTGTATTATGTATTTCAGTATGAATTTATGAAATTTAAATAAATCTAGTTGATTATTTGCGTGATAAAAAATATCGTTTTTCAAAACAGATTTTTTTTTGTAAATTTGTCTCTTGAATTGCTTGCACTCATATTTTGTAGTTTTATACAATATAATTTTCGACTCGATATCCTTTTTAGAAAGTAAGTCATAATAATAATGTTTAAATATATGTGCACGAATTAATTGGATTCATTACTTAGACTAATACAAAAAAACATCTAAATTCAGCTGCATACAAACTTTCTAAAATAATATATTTTAAAATCATTTCACAAATTTCGGAATTAACTGAACAAAATAATCAACACATGAAAAATTATATTTAATTACAAAAAGTGGAGCATATGCTGATATTATAAGATATCGAAGTCGGAACATTTTAAAAATTAATGATATATTCTTTTATCTGTAAATTTTTTTAAAATCTCCTTAGCTAAACTCAATAATTTTCTTTTATAATTTAAATGTAGAAGAAATTTCAAATATTGGGAATTTTACTCAAAGGCAACTGTGACATGTTTATTTATGCTAACATTAGATTATAAAGCGAATATAATTCTTGCCACAATCAACCATTCCATTATTTCTAAAAACTTTATATATTTTTGATCCGAATCCTAATCCTTATATTTGGTGTTATTCAAGAAATCCTGTTATGGATTATAAACAAAATTGTTTCTAATAGATAGACTTAATTCCTATACCGCACGCTACTGTGTTTATCAATATGAAAATCATAAAAAATGAATGATTGTTATGCTGATTTTTAAAAGCCGATATTTGAAAAAAATATGATTTGAGGATGTTAATATATTGCGAATACAAGTATAATAAAAGACGTATTTATGGTTTTTTATTTTTTTATTACATAATTCGAATATAAATAAGGATGTCTTAAAAATGTTTAAAAAAATAAAATCTAATATTAGAATAACAAAATCATTGCAAAGGTATGGGATAAATTAAAATCAAAATAAAAAGGTATGGCGGTTATAAAAAGAATGTATATACACGTTCTGAATGGTATTTTAACTATTATTGCGTTTTCTACAACTCATATAGACAGACTAGATGCTTAAATAGTTTATTGGGTATGAATTTTTTATAACATATTGGCAATTCTTTTTTTGAGACAAGCTGTATAGAATGCTGCTTTTTATTACTCTGTCACGATAAAATTTCCAATTTGACTCGTAAAAACTTATTTTAAAATGTTAATGTCTTCTATTACATATAAAACATAATTTAAAGAAAATTTTATGTCGTTAAAATCAATAAATGTATGTGTTATCTGTCGTGATACTCTATGCTGGCTTATACAACAAATAGGGAATCTACTACACAATTCATATAATTTTTAAGAAATCAAAAATTATAAAAATGTTTGTATTACAGCCAAGAAATAGTTTATAGCGGCGTTTTACCATGAAAAAATGCAAAAATACATATATTTTTTCCGAAGCTACAAAAAATGAGATATAAACGCTATTGTTTGTATGTATTTGCTTATTAGCATGATTGAACCTTGATTTTGAATAGAAAGCCGTAAGCCCATCGTGTAAATACCTTTGGAAAAGTATACTTTTAGTTAAATTCTGAGATATATTATTTTTTTGGTACATATAAATGGAGATTTTCGCGTAAAATTCTAACGTAATATACACAGGTCAATAAGATGGGGTAAAAACAATTTAATTTTATTTATTAATAAAACATTTCTTACTGCGTGAACTAGTGCCATTTTAGACATAATAAAAATATCATGTTCAATTCAATCTTTTTATAACATAATGAACATAAAACTTGTGGCTTAAGGGATGTCAAAAAAAAAATTATAATAATTGTTTAATCGTCTTTAAATACTATATTGAGCAGGTGATATTTTTTACAGCGAAAAGTTACAAATAACTGTTACGTTATAACTTTATTTTACAACACAATAGAAAAATCTGGAAAAATAATGAAGTAGATTTAATTTTTTTCATACTCTGTTTCAAAAACGAAAATATATGCAAGTATGAACAACCAAATATCATTAAATTCTATAGGATTTTTCATGGTTTTTTGTATATCAATATATTTAATCAAAGAAAAGAATGAAATGATTTTCGGCAAAAAATTCATAATATATCTATAAATTATTTTTGAATAAATAAAAATTTTAGAAAAAATGTGCATATAAAATCGCAGATTTTGCAAATTAAATTTTGAAAAAATCAGATTTAAAAAACAATGAAATGTAAAACTACATATTTCTAGGATATAAATTAGAAAAAAAAAATGAGTGTCCATAGGCAACATAATGGGGTTTAATAAATCAAACGAAGCTCTATAAAAATATAAAAAAAATAAGAATCGCAATAACCAACTTTTAAATGAAACACTACACAATCTAATACGATTTTTTATACAATATGAGACTCTTTGTATTTTCGTTATCTTTTATTCGCATTTTCTTTTCATTTAAAAAACATTTTTATAATCCTTTTTACATTTTTATTTTACAATTTGCGATTATTTATGCCAATTATATTTCATATATCAAGTGTATCGAATGCCTTACTATAAATTAGCTTTTATTTTTATATTTTTTTTATTAACAATGATATACACATTTTCAAAATAAAGAAAATAAATGGTTCAAAATTAGAAATTTTACTATAATTTCAGAAAAAATACTGAGAATTTGTTATTTTTTAAAAAAATCATTTCTTAGTTCATTTTATATACAATATGTTCTTTATTATATGATAGAGGTTGAAAATCATAAAATCAGCACTGTCTTTTTTAATAACAAATTATCTGAAATTTAAATCTGTATCTTCTATACCTAATTTCGTGTATGTATATTGTATGCCTAAAATTGACATTTATAGTAAATACTGTACAGCTACGTATTTTCATACCATAGTGAAGATCAGATTTAAATATTAATTATATCACACAATCAACTAAAAATACAAGTATATAACCTATTTCGTAAGGAAACTGTCATACTCGTATCTAGCTGAGCACTAGAACTATTATGTACCTTCAAGTTATTTAAATTTATGATAGCAAAAGTTTAAAAAATACTTTGCAATAAAATAATGCTCATATCTAAAAATTTTGCTTGTATTCTGCATACTGCTATGCTAAATAAACAATTTATGATTATTTAGATAAAAATACCTTTGTCTATATTGCTAAATAAATTTTTTAAATATCAAAAATAGCATATATAGTCATTTATTTTATCGGAATTTTACACTACATTATAGTCTGTTAGCTAGGACTATTTATTGATACTGTATTTGTTTTTTCAAAGATTTACATATGATAATTATATTTTAAAACACCTTTTTTTATTTCCATAATACGTAAAGCAATGATTTTTATTATTATATAATTTTTTGATTTCTTCATATTTTTATCACAGAGTCATAATTTAAAATCCAATATCACATATTGTCTGTCTATTTTTTTTTAGCATGAATAGAAAATGCGGTAAGCCAACACAATTTCGCAGAAAACGTATATAGGAAACAATTTAAAAATTTTTTGTATCCCTACGACTTGTCAGATATAGCGATTGAATATTGTTTAGAAAATACAGTCTTATTTTTTTTTATCTATTAGGATTTTGATCTAAATATGATTTATAAACACATTTTGCCTATTGAAATTTTATTGCACCATGTTTTTGTAAGCATTTCCTTTTGCAACAAGATTTAGAAACAAAAAAAAACTTCAAAACTTAATGAAAAAGCATATTGTAAAATAAAAGATAAAATAATAAAGAAGTTATATAAACAATACTAAATCATTATTTTTCATAGTTTTTGAGCAGAAAAATTGAAATTATAATAGAAATTCTGTGCAGGAAAGTATATAAATTGTTGGAAAGTGTTATTTTGTACATAGGCCAGAAATATGGCCTCTTATCTCCGTTTGAAATTATTAAATCGCACAATTTATATATAATTGTAGTTTTTTCTTCTATATTTTACATCATATATATAACATATAAAGCATAAAAACCGTTTTTGCATTATTTATAAGAAAAATTGCAATCATATTTGTAGCTGATAATAATGATTTTGTTCATGGAAAACCGCTACGACAACATTAGAACTTTTTCCGAGATTCAATTGCATTATTCAATGAAAAATTACATGCATATATTAATTATCTATTATATTCAGTATTCGAAAAGAAGCGAGGTGCATTTTAATTCAGATTTTAACCCAAATATCATGTTTATATTATACGAACAACACTTTCCTGAATAAACTATTATATTGATTTTAACTGTTATTAAATGATAGGTGTGTTTAAATTACATGTTTTCGATCAAAACAAATGATAAATTTGCTTTACTTTGATAGCGTATTATTAAAGCTACTCTTTATAGATATTATTTTTATTCTTCTTATAATAATAATACATTTAACATTTTTATACTGATCAATTTAAATATTGATATTAGCTTTCATGGTCGTTTTATACTATTTTACGGTGTACATGTATGTTTATTTGCATTCAAGACCAAAAAAAACCAAACTTTTTTTTTGCAATATACTTTTTAGATTAATATAACTATAATAGCATACATATTCGTAATATATAAACATGAATCGATCATTTGTATATATTTTGATTTATAAATTACGTAGAAATGCAAAAATTTTCATAAAAATAAAAATTTATAGTGTTTAATTTCGAAGATGAACATTTTCGATGTGACATAGATGATTTAAATCAAAAAGAATAAAGAGCATTTGTTTTATCACATAAATAATTTTTTATATGAACTTGATTTTTTAAAAATGCATATTATTTAAGAAATAGAATCGATTCTTTTTATGTTGGAGTTTTCTATATGACAAATTTAAGACTGGATCTATCTATACATCTATACCCTACATGTTTTATAACTAGATTTGATTTATGATTGAAACTTAATTAATTATTAAATTTATATTTAAGCTCATATGAATTAACATCACAACTTTATTTAATTTAAGGCTCACATGATGATATTTTGTACAAAAATTAAATCTCGTCTCTTTTGCTGTTTTATACAAATTTATAATATCCATAGCTGATTTACAAAATTTTCTAATTTTTTTATCTTGATATATTGATTTTCGAATGAAATCACAATGATAGGATTCTAAAAATAATTTCACACTTCTTATCAGTTAATTAATATAGAACTCTAATAGATTCAGATGTGGTTAAAATTTTTTAATGACGTTGTGATATTGAGAAATTTTATGAAATAGTGTAAATGATATTAGCAGTAAGAAGTAATTTATGCTTAAAATGCATATTTATACATTTTTCGTGAAATATGACATGCCTGAATTCTATTTGCATGTAAATATAGCATCTTTATTGTAAAAAAAACTTCATATTGCTGTTTTTACAAATACCATATATTATGGTACTTTTAATTTATCATATCTTCTGTAAAAAAACTCCATATTGCTGTTTTGAGAAATAATATATATGTTGAGAGAATTTAAATTAAAAATTTCATCCCAGAAAAATCAAAAAATGTGTTTATATCTAAGTAAAATGGTCAGTAGAATTATTGTAAATGTTTTGAAAATAGCAAAATCAAAAACTAGACGGGTTTGTTTTCGTTCAAATATATGTTTAATATGTGAAATGCGCAGACAAACTCCATGTGAAAAATGTAAGCGTGTCAGGATAATCATTTATGCAGTACTTGTGACTTTAATGATAGCACAACTTTTTGCTAGTATAAAAAAATATATAAGAGACAAATTGTATGAACAGAACGCCAATTTTAGTTCAAATGATAGTTTTATTCGAGACAACGAGTATGCTGAAATAAAAAATCTACAACAATATATCTACATTGATACAAAAAAAGATACCGATAAAGAGCACCAGATTGCACGAAAAACGGATTTTTTAAAACTAGTTTGCTGGATTCGTAGAATAAGTTTAGAATATATGCATAAATATAATGGATTAGAAATCTGCAGACAAGAGGCACCCTATCAAATTAAGTTCAATGATAAAGAACATGCTGTTCTTTTTTCTAAAGAATTTTTGGAAAATATATACGAGAATCGGAGAAAAATCATATATGAAGCACAATTATTTCTTTTTTTAAGAATAACTGTCATGGATTGCAACTGTTATATAGTTTACAGTGTTCATAAAAGTAGTTTTTGTGGATATGATATGAATTTGACAAGTTTAGTAAAGTAAAGATGAATAAAGATTGATGCGTAACTTAAATAAATAAAACTGTGTGCTTTTTTTCGAGTGTATTTTCGTATATATTTTGAAAACGAAAAATATGTATATTTTGCTTATAAATTTTTTAAAAAACCACTATTTTATGCTTACGTATATATTTAAAAATATTTTTCTGAAGAAAAAATCCGAATATCATTCTATAAGTTAAATAATTATTATAAAAACATCTTCATAAATATTTGTATGATGGTAAGCTTTCTAATAAGCAAAAAATCAGCAATAAGTTGTTTATTCTTAGAAATTTATATTTTTTGAAACAAGAAAATACCCGTTAAAAAAAAGTATAATTTAATTTAGAGTTTGCGTGCGTAAGGTCATATATTTTCTCATATCTAACTTATTATTGATATCATCAGTAATTAATATTTTTTCCACAAAAAAGTATTATGCATGTTCGTAAGATGATGTAACTGCATACTATCTTAATATAAAAATATTTAAAACTTAATATAATTTAAAAAATTATAAGTATAAAAAAACAATTTATAAATTTTGACATATAATAATTTACAAAGCGAAGAAGCAAATGTATTTTTCTAAATTTAAATCATTAAATTTCATGGAAATCGACTTGATAGCTTTATATCTTAGCAAACATTTCAAATATATCTGATCATTAAGTAATAAATACCAAATAACCTATAAAAACAATAATATATATATAATAACACAAAAAATGTATTTTTTATACTAAATAATATATAAATAGACAATTAAAAACGGTTTTGTGTACGTATCTCTTTTTCTGACGCAAACAGATGCAATTCAGTATTTTTATTTGAGTTTTTTTTTATATAAGTGAATAAATATATTATAAGACACACTATATTTTCATACTTAAAGATGTAAAATTCAAGCATAAGATGTAAATAGCTTTTACAACTCTATAACATTTGATTGGGAAATCATAGCAACTTAGCCCCTTAGAAAGTAAAAGTTTCTTCATCACAAATATCTATAGGTGTGTATTTTTTTTCTACAATAAAATGTCTCAAATGTAACCCGCACGATATCATAAAGTATTATGTGCACACATTAATAATAACCCTAAATAAATTTTTTTATCAATTATATAATCAATATAAAAAATAATTATCAACATCATTTAACTAATACACATAAATGTACATTTTCTTGACTAAATAAAGATATTTATAAAAAATAAATTTAGAATTCAACGGATATAAGACGTAATCTTGCTTTTTAGATATTCAATATATCTGGCATACTCTTTAAATAACATTTTTGCAACCAAAAATGAACATTTGCATAAAAATTATCAATTTTAGCGCGAAAGAATCAGCGCTGGTATATATAATAGTATGCTTTTCATTAGTCAGATACACAAACACGCGCAAAGATGTTTAACTAATAATACAGACCAGTCAAAATTTGTAAAAGATAATTAATGTAGATTGTTATTTTAGATTAGGATCTAGCTTAGTAGTATTTTCTTGAATTGCGACTGTTTAACTAGCAAAGTAAAAAAATACAGAAAAGCAAACTTTTTTAACATTTAACGAAAAAGAACATAAAATAAAAAACCTTATATGTACAGAGCAAAATCCAAAACAATAAATATTTAGATAATGGTGTCATCGTACATAAAGCTAAAAATGGAAGATATTATGTTTAAAAAATTTCAATTTAAAACAATTGTATGGATAAACATTCAACCTTCTCTTTAAGAATAAAATATGAATAAAAGATTATTCTTTTTCTTTTGTGTATAATTGCATTTAACTGTTGATAAGGCTCGTATAATATCATAAAGTATATATAAAAAGTGAACTATTATAAAAACTACAGGATATATCATACACGCAGTTTTAAGAACATTTTTATATAAAATATATATTTTATTCTGGCAAATACTTGAGTGATGGATTTTTATTAGTTAATTAATGATCACAAAAAAGAGCATTTTATAATTGTTTGTCTATATAATTTACATATTAATAACTTTTAATTCGATAGCAAATCATAATTTTACTAAAATCAGCAGGATTTAGGCGAATTTAATTTTTATTTAATATATAAATTATACATCAAAAAATTCATTTAAATATTTTAAAGCTACCAATATTATATTGATTTCATAAAGAACTATATAGTATGTAGAGGGCCCGACCAGAATAGAATAAAATGTTATATTGCTATTTTTATGCAAAGAGAAGATTCAAACAAAAATATTTGTATGTTTAGATTCAAAAGAAAGAATTAAACATAAGACCTTTGGTTTAGTTCTAAAGAATGATTAATTGGATCTACTAACAATTGAATAAATTTTGTAAACGAGTTTTAGTTCTAATAATTTAGAAGTAGATTTATTTTATCTAAAAATTAATAAACAAATTCAAATAAAAAGCGCGAAAACGCCAAAATAAAGCTTATATGGCATAAAATATATGTAATACCATGTCGTCACGTCAAGATTGCACATCTATTAAACCGATTATAAATATATTATAGAAAAATTATTAACGCTCTACAATATTAAAACGCCTAAATAATATGATATAAAAGATTATTTTTAACTAGAATAACTTATAATGAAAAAATACAATTTTCAATTACAATTTTACGCACAAATCGAGCTTTGATAAACAACTATTCTTTAAGTATAAATATATTTTTTTGGTTGTAAAAGTACATAATGGGTTATAGTAGGGACAAAAGAAATCTTAGTTTTTCTGTTTACTGATAGTGATCAACGATTCTATACTAATTTTGCTTGCGGCTACATATTTAATTAATATTATAAAATTGAAAATTACAGGAGCATTAAATTATCTAAAATACACTATTGAAAACATAAAACCCATTATATGGCATTTTTTATAAGAAGAGATACAAATTTAGTGGAATAAATAATTTATGGTGCAAAATTTTTTCATATAAAGAGATATAAATATTTTTGAATAACATAAACTAAAAAAAAGCAATATTTGCGAATTTTTATATAAATTATACTATCGTAGCATATTTTAGCGTGGTAAAACACATAACACATAATTTCTTCTGTTGATGTGTATGAATAAATTAATATATTAGTAGAATAATATGTTGAAATTTGCAGGGTTTCGAGCATAAGTTGTTTGCACGAGTTACAAGCATCTACGATAGTTAAATTGTATATTAATTTATATTCGTTATAAATTCTCAATTTATTTATTCTTCTTTTTTTTGAAGCTTTATGAGCATTAATATCCAAAAAAAGCCACTCGCGGTTTTATGATAACACCCAAACATGTTTAAAAGCAGAAAAAATATGTATTGACAGATATGTGCTAGCGAAGTTTAATATATAAAATATTTCTCATCACTTTATTTGTTACCTAAAAAAAGAAAAACTTCATAGAATTTTGTGTTTCTAACAATTATACTTAAAGGAATAAAAAGTTCCTACAATATTGAAATGGATCAAAATTTTAATTATTCACGAAATGGAAATTATAAGTGCAAAATAAATATAATAATTTAAAGATTTTTTTGCATTGAATTTAACGAGAAAATCCAACCTTTATTATACGTTTTCCCTGTTACAGTACGAATTAAAGAACTTATCTATGCATTATAAATGCAGTCCAATGGATAGTATATAATTTGGAGTATCTACAATCGTTTAACTTTGATAAGAAGCATAAAACCTTAGTATTTTCTACAAATTCATCGTACTACTCTAATTATGATGGATTTTGCTGTTTCATAAAAATAATCTTCTCTTTCCTTTTACAAATATTTTCAATCCCTCCAAAAAATTGACTTATAAAGAAAGATTATGCAGAAAAATACTTGAAACAAATGAGTGGTTGCGATGTTTGCATATGGAAGTAACGAATCATCCATTATACGCATCATAAAGAACTTGAATTGTATGAAATATGGGCAAAAGTAAATCACTTTAGTGTCTTGTTATTATGTGAATGAACAGGATGTCATGCGTTTGTATCGACATATATACAAAACTGGTTCCGTCATGCATTATAAAAAAAATGTGAAGAGAATCTTGAAAAGATATAAACTAGGAATATGATAAATGATGATTTCTATAGAATAAATGTCAATGATTGCTCGTCCTATTGTTGAAATGCTGTCTCGTGTTTTTAGTCGCAACATAAGTGAAAAATAAATTTAGAGGATTGTCATCGTTTGTTTTTTATCTTCAATAGTGTAATTAACTTATTATTTTCGCTTGCGCTGTATTTGAAATTTCTTGTTTCTCCCGTTCTGATTTTAGAAAAAAATTAATATATATAGCATCAACTTGATAATTGGAAGCGTTTTGTGGCCCAGACTAAGACACTATATGTTGTCTCATGTAGTTATGTATTGAGTCTAATAATATTTAATTTTGTTTTTATAATGTTCAGTATAGTGCTGGTTAATTATATGTTATAAAATTATGCATGGTGTGTTGTTATAGAGTTGTGTTATGCTATTTGAGCTTTCTTTTAAGTTTTTTTATGGTTTAGATCTTTCTGCTGTCCTTTAAGCATCTAAAAGGATCCTTGTTATTCTATTATACAATATTTCTGTAGTATGTGTAAGTTGCTAAGTTTTTTACAGTGTTGATGTTTGGTGTATATTTCGTATCATATTAGCGCCTCTATGCTGTTTCATAGGAACAAAATTGCTCATTGCTATATTTCGATCGGCAAAAGTCGAATATTGAAACTTTGCGTTCTTAATTGATATTTAGCATTCGTTTTTAAAGAACTTATCAATTATAATCCTTGGAATATATGTAATTGATCCTTTTAGTGTTGCTTGCTTGCCAATACTTTTTGTTTAGAAACAAATCTGTATAACATTCCCGTGACTAGTACTTTGTTCAAGGAATTTCGATATTGAGATATAGTTTATCTGTTATTTTGCGGATGTATTTACGATAGTTGTAAATGGCTTCTTTTGTACTTTGTTCTATTCTACTTTTTGCTTTCTATAGAAAATCTTTGAGATCTAGAGTTGCATCAATTTGGATATCATAATGTCTCTTTTACTAAATTTTATTTGATAAATAAATTTTTTTTGCTTTCACTGGTTTTGAAGAGCTATGTTTTGTCTGTAATGTTTGTGATTTATATTCGTGTGGTGAAATAAATGCGTTTGTTTACTTTTTGTTTCTATAGAATAGTGTATAGTCTTTAGGTTGTTAAATTCATTATATCGTGTCTTTTTTGTATCCTACGTTGTTTTAGCGCGAAATACTACTATGTATGAGTGTTTTGACAGTACATTTCTGAAATAAAATACCTAAGTGTTCTTTGTTCTCGTTCTCGCTGTCTGTTTGCCCACAGTTTTTTCATGTCTACTTATTTTATATTGTCTTTGCTGACGCTCGGATGTGTAGTTCTGTTTTTTACATCACAGTCTTGCTGAAGACTAATGGGTTTTATTTTTTTTGATTGCATTTTTACAGGATCAAGAGGATTATGTTTGTCGTATGCTCTGTATAGCACAGCTGTATATAGCTTAATATTGTTTCTATAAGTTTCTCTTGTTAATGTGAATTCTATGCAATTTCTTAAGCTTTATTTACGTGATGGCTATTTTTATGTGCTTTTATTAGAGTTTTTTTTCTTTAGATAATATTGCTTTTATATATACTTTAGATGTTTATTTATCATTCCGTGCCTGAAAATAGAAATCATATAGTTTTTGTGTGCTTTTTCATGGAAATTTCGAATATGATGAATACAAAATTATATATTATTAGGTGTTCTATTTTGAAAATAATTTTTTATAATGATATACGCAGACAATGATGTTTTTTTGCCGTTCTTTACCATAAATGTGTCGTTTTAAAAGTTCTTATTAGCATAGGCTAGGTATATATTGCACTACATGATGTTTTATAGTAAGAAAACGATATCTTTACGTTTTAATAATGTATTGTTTTGTAAGACATTATTTATGAAAATGGGTTCTTTTACAATAGCTTTTATGAATTGATTTTATGTTTAATTTTGTTGTTAGCTCTAATAACAAAGCAATATAAATCTTAATAAAATTTAAAAGATTCATACGGTGAGTAGCAAAATTTTTAAATTATTTTGGGCAGAGTCAAATAAAAGAAGCATGCAAAATATTCCTTCAAAAAAAATAACGCAAAAAACTATACCTAAATTCCTGTATTTTATATTGAGTGCATTTTTATTTATACTAACTCCCCTTAAATATATTTTTAGATATTTAAAACTTACAATTTGCTAAAAATGGAACAGTTATATATAATCTTTTAAGCTAAAGCCAGCGCTTATCTTGCATACTGTTTTAATTTTTGTTTTGCAAGACAATGTAGCGATATATCACAGCTTCCAAAACCTTAAATATATTTAACAGCATAAAAATATTTGTTTTATCCTACATATTGTATCCGAATTAAAATGCGGGGATCTGATTGTCTCTCTTAACAGTACTTAGACTGAAGATCTGTCTCAGATGAGTATGCACACTCTTTGAAAATTTTGCCAATTATTGTTTATCAATTACTTAATGCATTAAAAATTGCTTAATATATACTATAATTCCGACCTAAACAATTTTTTTAAATTAAAAAAGATTGTCATTTTGGAGTAATCGGTCAAATATTGGAATGAGAAGCATATTATAAACAGGTTTTCAATTTAATTTAGTAGACTTACATAAAAAAATGTATTTTTGTAGGATAAAAACTAAACAATACCAATAACCATTGAAAAATAATCTAAGTTCTAATACTACCTGCATTCATAAATGTAGTATGATTTGATTTTCTACTTATATCGCCGTTAGAAATACACATGTCTTATATAGGATGCTAAATCAAAACCATACAAAATTTCGGATGATAATGTTTAAATTTGCATATAAAATATTAAAAAAAGGTTTGAGCATATTTAAAATATAAAAATCACATTATTATATAACGGTATATTTACTTCTGTCACTTTTAAAAAAATCTTAATTTATATACTTTTTTAAATTAGATTAGCGCCACTACTAGTAAAATTTTATTTTAAAATATTTTTTTTAACATTAAAATCATATTTAAAACATCAGAAAAAAAATATAAAAAAACACTAAGAATGAGCATAAAATCATCGTTAGATGCAAATCAATTGTGAATTTTATAAATTAAAAACTAAATAAAGATTTTTGGGAATTAATTTCTACATAGGTGGTTTTTGCCCCAATAAACTTTTTTTTTTACGTCAATATAATTTTTTGTTCTTAAAAATAATTTATTTTTCATTCTAGATCTCACAATATATTTCCTCTTCTGATTTTTTACTGAAAATTGAAAATTACCGTTACTTTTTAATATATATTATTTTAATCTATTATTCCCATTTAACAAACAACTTGATTATTAGATTTAATTTAGTGCATTAATCTATAGAAACTGCCAAATAATCAATTGTCTTATAATTTTACTACATAAATTAATAAGAATGTTTGAAATTTTCAGATATATTTAAAAGCCAAGTACATATCTTCCGAGTATATTTTAGTTAAGTGAGGTATAAAAGAAACTGTATTTAGATTTGTATTGTTAATATAGAAGTTATGAAACGATAAAAAAATCTTTCTAATTTTTATTAAATATGTAGATCATAAAAAAATTTATCAAATTTTATAGAGTATTTACGTATATTATTTTTGCCTTTTTAATAAATCTACAAAACAAAAAAACCTTTCTGTGAGTCTATTAAAATCATAAAAATATAATATACTAAAAAATACCAATTGTCTACTATTAGGATGACTTAACGCGTTGTCTTTTGACGATTTAACCAGATATATTTAGAACAAAGATATTCCAAATAATTTAATTTCTCTATTTTTAAATATCCTTGAATGTCTGATTCTGATGCTGAAATTTCATGTTATAATAGAACGGAATTATATATAATTATGCTTGTAATATAATTTATTTTTGTATCATATACGCTTCTTTATATATTAATATATACTGGATTTGTAAACAGATTATAATTATAATATTCAAATTTAAATAAGTTAATACTATATTAAATGTCTTACTATAAAACTTATCGAAGAAGCTTAAAGAATCAACTTCTATATTTTAATTTACACAGAAAGAATTTAAGGACACTAAATTTTGTTTTTTTTTGTTTTTTTTGTTTTTTTTGTTTTTTTTGTTTTTTTTCCATGATTGCATTTGTATAAGTTTTATATACGCCAAGGAGGAGTTAGATCACTCTTAGAAAACTTGTAAGTCAATCTAAAATTAATTCCTTTATCTATTACTAACTGTTTTATTGCGCATGGAATATCTAAATAGGATCAAACTTTCTAACTTCATTTTGTACCTAAGTTATAAATATATAATTTTTAATTTTTACTACTTTTTTTATTGTGGCAACGAGAATACGAGATAAAAAAGAAAACTTACTTTATTTCCACTTTGTATAATTTATATATGTTTTTTATACATCTAAATTTCATGCTTTAAATATTTTTTTTTGTTATATATATAATACGGATTTTAATAATTTCATAACTCGGGAGCACATCCGCAGCATTATAAGATATAATATCAATGTATTTATGTTATATTAAATATTTTTTCGTTAATTGGCGATCTTCTATATGCCATCTGAGGCATATGAAAACTATGAAACTGCTTTTTTATTTACAATCTATTTTAATTGAAAATTGTAAATTGTTGTGTTAAATTTCTTTTTATTTTTTAAATTTAAATTACTTATATCGACCAAGAAAGATATCGATACCATAATGGTCAAAACCTCTATCAAGTATATCTTTATTAAAGAGAGTATTTCCTAGCGTTTGGTATTTTAAGTATTCAAATACAGATATATCATGTTTATTTCTATAAGAAAAAAAGATATTGCCTTCCTTATACTTCCCGCTTATGAGTAGGCATTTAAAGCTTACAAATTGGATAGCAATTTTAAACATAAATACTTGTTTTGTGCGGTTTTTCAACGAAAAAAATACATGATACAAGATTTTATTATTTGTGATGACGTAAATTTTTTTTTAAGCATGATATAAGCAGTAAATGTCTGCTCATTTGTATTTTTTTCACTCAAAGCTAATTTTAATTATTTATATATAAAAAATATCTTAAATATTTATATTTTTTTATGTAAAACAACTAGTCAGAACATTCAAATATAAATAAAAAAGGAAGTATTTATAAAAACAAAACTTTATTAATTTAAATAAAAATAAAAGAAAGAACAATATTTCAACTCTAAAATATGTTTATTTTACTTATAAAATATCAGTACTTATTTCTAAAAAGATTTCAAATTTTTTTTTGCTGCCATGGATCTAGAAAATTTTGTTTTACAAAAATACAATCGTGTAATTGCAGTTATATTTTTATTTAGTCTCTATAAAAAAATATTATTTTTGAATTATAAAAAATAAATATATCCTTTATAATTTTGTAATACTTATTTATATAAATATTGCATAGAGTTTTTAAATTTTTTATATATTCTATTCACGTTATGAAAGATGAATAGAGAATATGATTATAGAAAAACATTATATTTTAATAAGTTGCATTATGAATCGTTCAGATGACATAAATTATTTATAAAAATAAATCTAGAGAGATTAAACATTTAAATACATTAGTAAAATTAATAAATAATTGCAAAATAATAAGGGGATTCTTTTTTTTGTAAATATGAATCTTTTAGACTTGGAAAATATATTTTATAATATTGAATTTAGAGAAATCATGATATTTAAATGCCACAGATCAAGCACCAAAACATTTCACAATGTAAATGGAATTCTTTTATTTGTAAAACTACAATCCCAACATAATTATAAATGGTAAGTTTTCTGTTTATATCTATCTTAAAATAGCATTTGGTATATATAAAAATACTAAAAATAGTATCTAGAGCCCATCAAGGCAACCCAAATTATTTTCATAACACAGAGAGATACATCGATAGTTTAAGAGTTTTTTATTTCTAGATGACATAATCTGACTCGCAATTTAAGTTATTGAGCAACAAATTATAGGGTTAAAACAGCAACCAGACTCTAGATCTTAATAAATCAAAATAGCGACAAGAGTTTTTCAATGTCACCCAAAACAGATGTTGTGAAGTGATTAAATGTATTTGCAAAAATATTTATTATGGTGTCAACAATAATTAATGATATAATCTTTTTATATACATATGAATTGGAGCATCAAACATTATATGTAATTTATATATGTATAGAAAAATCAAGTGACTTCTTTAATAACGATAAAATAAATCGTCATTTATTTTATACGGCACAAAAAAAGATTAGATGCTTGATTATTTTTGTTTTAAGGTCAAACCTATAAAAATAAAAACCATTGTTTACGAAAAGTGACATCTATTATTTTTAAAAAAATACATGGACTGTTTACTATATATATTCACTATATTTATCTTTTTATAATAAAAGTCCTATTTATCATTTAGAAGTTTTTCATATCATTAGAGCATATTATTTTGGGTTTATTTATAACCTGGATACAAATTTTATCATTATGTCATGTTTTAAAATTGTATAATTACTTTTTACAGAATTTCTAAACGATAATAAATATAATACCTTCTTATTACTGTATTAAGTACGTCAAAAATGTATTTTCTGTTTTTTTCGATATACATTTAAACAAAAAATTATGTGTCTAAATTATAAATACATAAGAATAATATTTGATATTCCCCCACAGTTTTACTTTTGTTTGTTTTTATTTCATAGCAATCATTAATTGATATTTTTATTAAATAATTAAATAATATTAGATACAAAATTCAAATATAACTTAATTTACAATCCTACTATTTTTCTTGTAATGTATAAGTATTTTGAAACGCAAGTAGACTGTAAATTAAAAATTAAAAAGTTTGTAGGTTTTAAAATTTTTTTTAACATTTATGTCTCATAAAACGCTTAGCAATTTTATAAGCTATTTTAGATGAATAAAAATCAATTTTAAATTGTTTCTATATTTTTTAAGATGATAAAAATAAAATTAGCACTTTTTTTGGCAAAATCAAGTCTATTACGCGTATTTAGTATCGGGATGTATATTTTCACCGTTATATAGGACAATCTTCATATCATACTGCGAAATTTAAATTTAAATGCGCATCTCGGTCTTAACTAAAAGGTCAAAAGATTATTTTTTGTTTGCTAGCTAAATCTATAATTCGATAAAATACTATAATTTTTTATAACAGCCTAGAATTTTCATCCCACTTAGTACTGTGATTGCGTATTTTAGTGTTTTTTTGATTGATTTTTTTGTATATATCTAACTTAGTCACCATATTCAATGTTCATCAAATTGAAGTATATAGATATATTTTCAATGGAATCAAAGAATATAGTAATAACCTGACTACCTTTATATAATTTACATAACAAGCAGAATATAAAATTATCTTTGGAATCTTCTAATAATGCATTTATGTAAATTTAGATCATTTTAATATTATTATACCCTTTTTTAATCATAATGCATAATAAAAATTATAAAATTGTGGATTTTGTACAGAATTTCATGTACGCTTTTCCCTTTATATTGATTTGACAGTTTTAAATACTTACTTACTTCTGTTTCCATTGTTATATTGCTACGCAGAGCTAAGTCCTTATGAATGCATGTATAATCAACATATTTATAATAATGAAGATAATATGCCTGATACGAATCTCACTATTAAATCTGATACTTAATTTTATTTACATTGCATACAAATAAAACCCAAATTTTCTTTAAACTTATCAATATCTTATATTTCATATAAAGCTATACATTTCACTCAAACTGTGTTAAATATATAAATCTGTTTGGTATTTATATCGTTTCTTTACAAAATATAATACAAATATTCGATATTATTTGTGTATTGCATCCATTTGACTAACATAATTATATGTTTGAACCTTCATTGTTGTTATTCTGAGTTATAATTTTTCTCAATTAATTTATAAATTCATTTTGAATGGAGCATTCGATTCAAATTCTTGTGTATTTTTGTTTTAGATTAAATGCAACATTTTAGATTTTCGTTCATCATTAGAAATTATTTTAAGTTTTGATAGTTTTTTTAACCCATAGAATAGCTTTTAATATGGTTTTTTTAGATACATTTATGAATACAAACAAGATAGTCGTGAGCCATAAATTAAGATAATACTTGATCACTGTGTATAGATGATACATTAAATGATGATTGGAAAGCATGAATCGTATAATTTAGGAGATATTATACAATAAATGAAACATATTTTCACCATAAAGAATTTAAATATATTTATCTGTGTTCGTTGTCGGCAATGAAATGAACGAAACATGATTTTTTCATATGCATTAATATATTTTGTAAATAGTGATCGCTTGGATATAGATGTGATGAGAGAATGAACTTGAACAATATGGTAAGTGATGTTAGAAAGAATATTTTTATATTAAAATCAACTTACAGATACAGAAAAAAAATATTTGAAGATAATTTGATGTTGCAATATAAGTAATTCAGATTTAATATAATGAAGGAAGAGTGTTACAGATAAATAAAAGGACCTATCTTCCATATTTTATGGAGTTATATATGAACTAATAAGATTTATCATTATATATATCGTTTTTATGGATTAATTTACTAATAATATAGAGAAAGTTGTTCAAGGATGTAGAGTTTAGCAATGAATTTCTAAAGATAAATATTAAAAAACGTGAAATAAAATTTTAAGATATAAAAAATTGTAAGAGTACAGTTCTTATGAGCAATAGATGTAAAAAAATGAATTATTTTGGTATCTATAGAGATATATTAAGCTGTGGTTCGTCTGATAAATAATATTTTAACGAAGAGCGACGACTGAATGGGCA
This sequence comes from Rhyacophila brunnea, assembly GCF_057557595.1. Taxonomy (NCBI): domain Eukaryota; kingdom Metazoa; phylum Arthropoda; class Insecta; order Trichoptera; family Rhyacophilidae; genus Rhyacophila; species Rhyacophila brunnea. Next base: position 1,590,239 of record NW_028233352.1, read on the forward strand.
GCAGACTTGCATTTATATAGTTTTTTATTCTAGAATTTTATATTTAGATATGTTTTTGAGCGTCAAAATTTTGTTATTGATGGATGAAATTTAAATGTTCATGTTGCAATTTTAAAATGACATCAAGAAAAAATTATAAACCTATTGCCAAAGAAATAGTTATTGAATGTCTTTATAAATTTAAAGGATGTTTTATGATGTTAGAAAACAAAAAATATGATTTTTAAAATAGATATTGTCCTAAGAATGTGACTTTTTGATATGAGTATAATGATAACATAAAAAAAAAATTTATATGTCAGAAATACTGTTCATAAGATATTTCTACAGAATGCATGTTTTAAAAAGCTTTTGATGCATTATAGTTTTGATCTATGTACAAGGGTGTCCTAAAAAGGTTTAAAGTATAAATGAATAGGATTTTGAGCGATAATATTGTATAATATACATGTTGCTTTGATGAAATAGTTTTTTGATTTATGATTACCAGCAAAAAATGTAGTTATAGAGCAATCTTTCAAAAATAATGATTTTTTAATGGTAATTATCTTTTTTATGCATAATTTTTAGAACAATCCAGTTTTTTTAATAAAGGAATTCTAATGTTCATGAAATTTAGTTGAATATGTTATTGGTGTTTAGAAGTGTTAATTACGATGTGAATTATGAGAAAAGAACCATAGTTTATAAAAACAATAGAAAAAACACGCATGAAGTTTTAAGTTTATTGCTTTAATGGTCTTGATATAGAAAAATACTGCAATTATGACAATCATGTGTAAACAAAAAAGAAGATATTGTGTATCTGAATGAATCAAAGAAACGATATGTGTTATAAAGATCTTGAACATATTCCACATTTCTAAGCTATGATCTCAAATTATATAAAGTTTTACCGTGTAAATTTTAATTAAAAAAAAAATTTATAATTATTATCTAATATCACAGTGTTAAAATTATTTTTTGAAATCAGTGGATGATTTGGGCTTCTAAAATATAAGAATGCACGTTAATGTGTTAAATACACTAAAGAAAAACCATTTAAGAAGAAAAAATCCCTTAAAAAATATAGATTATATGAATATTAGTGTCAAGAGTGTTCTATATATGCAAGATGATGATTCAAGCTACAAATTGAAGCCCATAAGGTTTTTTCTAAAGTTAAAATTGATCATTGTTTTAGATGGATGACTTTGGGAAACTTATGCATTCTTCCACAATCAATAATTTTCTATTTTTTTGTTGACTATAAGATAGCCCTTAATATAAGAAATGATGATTATGCCAAAAATTTATACTTTAATATGATAAAAGTATGGGTTTCAATGAATTTAAAACGTTCACATGCTTTGAAATAAAAAGTTTTGGTTTTAAAGTCTAAATAGATAAAAGTTTCGTGATGTATGTGACTTAATGAATCTACTATCATCATACTATATTTCTAATCTTCATTTATTTAAGTAAATTTATGTTTCATTTTTTGTATGTCTTATATTTTCAAGTAATAACCCTTTAGAAAAAGCTTTTAAAAGAAAAGTCTGATTTGCGACAAAAATAATAATTAGTATGGAAAATATCATGCATTTTTTCTGTATATTTTATATTATTAGAATCTTTAAAGTATGCTATTATCGGGTTTAATTTTATGAAAAAGAATTTAACACAATGTGGATGGTTTTTTTATTTTAAAATGTTTATAATGTGAAGTTTAAAGGATGAAACGAGAATATCGGAGCCACATAGAATGCATATTAAAAAGATAAAAAAAATACAATTCGTAATATCTAATAAGAAAGAAACAAACTATTATTTTTTGGAGATAAGTTTGGTAAAAAAGATAAAGACTGAAACATTATAATTATAAAGTACAAAATTTTATAAATAAATAGATATAATGCAAACGAATGTAAATAGACAGCAAAAAAATGCATTTTAAATGTCAATTACAAAATTTTTAGGACAGAATATTGAATTTGCCACAAAGAAAGCATGTTTATTTAGGTTATTTATTTGTATTTCAGATCAAATTTAACCATAATAGAGAGGTAATCTTTTAAAATTATAATCAATTTTAGTTTTAACATGCTTAATCAATTTTCTAAGTTTTTATTTCATCGTATAATATACAACCAAATCAATAAAGAAAATTTAAGAGCGATTGAATGTATTTTATCAAAAAGGATATTTTATGATGGCATTATAGCTTATTACAAATATAATAAGTATTATACAGTAAAACTGCAACTTTTATAGCAGTAAAAGTTGTTTTATTACAGATCTTGTAATTGTGCACATATTTTATCATGAAGTAATTCAAAATAAAAAAATTTCTTAGGAATAATATGCAACCATAACTAGAAAATCAATGTTTATTTATCGATTACAAATAAAATGCAATTTATAAGAACATATGCTTTTGGAATCTAGACGGCACTATTATGCATTCGAAAGCTATAAAATGTTCGATTTTCAAAATTAAAAGGTACCTTTTTTTATCATACGATATATTTGTTTTTGTATGAATGATCGCTTTATGCACTCTTTTTATAGATACAATATTTGTTCAAAAAAAATTCATAATAATATTTTTAAAAGATCAGTATTACAGGTTATTCTCGAAATTTATATTTATAGTTTCATACCAAACTAATACTTGATTAATATTTCGGCTATGATCATAGTTAGAATCTTGGCTATTGCCTCTATATAAACATCACTTTCTATACCTTACCGTCAAGACCTATTAGTTCAAGAGTTTTCCTATATCCTAAAGTTTGAATGAAAGCCTCGATTTGACAATAAGATTATATTCTTTATCATAAGCGATTTTTTGGTTTATGGTATATAATTGTTCTTTTTTTAGATTTCATTTACTGATTCTAAGACAGCCTATTTAAAACATTGCACATTACTTAATGCATATTTTGTAATCTCCCTTCCTTGTTTCCTCAGATGCTCTTCATCTGTTTCAATCTTAAACAATTGCGATTTTAGTGCATCCAATACAACATCTTTTTTAGAAAAATGATATAATGATTATTCATAAATACTATACTCTAAACTACATCATAAAAATATAAAATTACGTTATAAAGCACTATAATATGTGTACTATGCAATAAAAAAAATTCTATTTAGCCATTAATTTTCTATGGACTCATATAAATTGCAAAAGTAGTTGCACAGATCTCATAATAACATTAATAAGGCTGATTCCCCATTTAAAAAATAAGATTTGAAGATGAGGAAACAATCAACAAGTGAAAATCTTATATAATTACGGATAAGCATGATTATATACAAATTAATAATTTAAGCATAGAATAATGAACTTAAAAAAAAGGAATTTATTTTTAGTAGGAAGAATTATTCTTACAAAAATAATAATTTATTTAGAAAATTCACCTGAATAATTTTCAGTAGAAACAAAATTTGGACATAGCCTTCGGCCTATGTTTTGACCCAAAATTCCATCTTTTTCTATCATAGCAATCCTATCCTTCCAACACACCTTATATTTTTTATTCTATTCAGGCGAGAAGATTCTAATTTCTCGCCAATTCCATTCTGCAAAGCCAAAATCATTCCATAAAGTCTTATAATCTTTATCTTCTCACAGCCTTCGGCAGGAGCGGGGATATCTCAAATTTTCTTGCCATGATTTTAAAAGTCTTGTAATGGATCTCACATAGATGGGCATTATAAATTTATAATAAAAAGTAAAATAGATATCAAGAATATTGAATACAAAAATAATATAGGATCACACAATACAATTGTAAGTAAACTAGAGAGACTGCTGATATTAGCAATAAAAAAAGTGTTCTTTTTTGAATTGTATTTATGATGTTTTTAATGCTAAAAGAGATAAAATTTTGCCGATATTTTAGATCAAAAGATTGTATTTAAAAAATTATGCAAAGAAAAATAAATATTATCGTAAAAATATATGACAAATTAACCATAATAGGCATTACAGGATAAAATCTAAATGAATCATATAATCAATTCTATTTACAATATAGTTTACGAAATGTTAAAAATTACTAAAATAAATATATTTTTCATCATAAAAAAGATAGAAAATCGGAGTAATCGTTTTTAATAGACTTAAACATATACTTAAGAATTAGAAGGTTCCTCAAAAAATAGCATAATTATTTGATATTTATATTTCAATGATAAATCGCCGGGGTAACTTACTAAATATATTCAAAATAAATCAGGCCTTAGAACAGAAATGTGAAGGCGCAACAAATTTGAGTCATGAAACAAAAGCGATTTATACATCTCGAAAATCGTAAATATAGCACTTTGTAACAAAAATAAGAAAATTGCAATTTGAGTTTAGCAAAATTTTTTTAAATTTATCAAACAATATTTTTCATGTTTGATTAACTGAAAACTTAGCAATTTACTGGACTAACCTGGATATTTTTAGTGAAATATGTTATAAACCAAAATTCATAAGTTTTGCGCTTCCTCTCACATCCACTATTGGATATGATCCAGTAAGGATACAAATTATATAGTGAAACCTTTTAAAGTTTTCCTCATAGTGAGTTCTATCATAAAATCACACTAGAATTTCTGATTAGTAAAAAAAGATCTTTACCTAGCAAAGTAAACATGGTATCACAAAAATTATAGAATATTTCTATTGGATTTATCCGTTGAAAACAGCAAATATATACAATTATAAGAAAAGCATGATTCTACATAACAAAAACCTAAGGATACCAATTATTGCGTAAATTAAGTGTATTTTATGTTTGTATAGAACTAGCAATTTTAAAAAAAATAGTTTAAACTCTAAGAAATGGATTTTATACAAATTGAAATATTTAAAAATAGAATTAAAGCAAATAAGCTTGTATAAATCGAATTTTTTTTATATATTGTTTCGTGACGTTAATAATTTCTTTAAAAGTTGTTATTTAACATAGTATTATAAAAAAGAACAAATAAGGCACTAAAAATATACCAGAAAGATTATTTCTACTATTTAAACTAATATCTTATTATAAACTTAAATATTTACTTAAAACAGCTGCTAAAATTTACTTTAAATATTTTAACAAATTTTATTATATTAATTTATAAATTTTAAGCTTGAATAATAAATTTAGAAATCTTTTGGTTTGAGTGTGTTTTTTGACATAAAGAATTAAAATAAGCAAATGAACACCTTTTATTGATTTTAAAGCATACAAAATTATTATAGGGATTAATAAGTTGTTAAAAATATTTTATTTGTGTTTTTAAATAAATGTCAAAACTCATTAATTATCTGTGCTCTCTTAACACATTTAAGTTTTTTATGGGCGAAAATAAGACAATTATTAATACTAAAAATGTTTATTTTCGGTTTTTATTTCAAACAAGGAAATATCATGTTAATATACCCAAATATTATATACGAATTTTTTAAAAGTTATCGGATGAAAATAATAGCAAAAATGGTTTTTTATTCTAAAAAAATATCTAATATCTAACGATATATATAATTCCAAACGTATTTTTTACAATATAAATTAGAATATATTTAACCTAAGTTCAATGAAATCAAAGCGGACTTCTTAGAACAGATAAAACAATAATAAAACTATAGAACTCGACATTTGTTTCATACATAAATAAAAACAATTAATAACAGGCAAAATATTATTTTTACGGGCCTAATTTATAGTTTTTATTTTAGAGTTTCTTCTCGAGCATATATTGCATGATTCCCTGAACAAACACGACACATCTATACATTTTATTATCTTCTCCTCTATAAAGTCTTCTTAAATGCCTTCCCACTTCCTTATGTGAACTAAATATTCAATAATATTTATTATTATAAATATGTTGATTATTTTTGGATAAGTTATAAATATTGAAATAATTTTTTGAAAAAACTAACCAACGATAGATATAATCATGAATAACACTTTTCGTATTTTATTTATAACAATTTCTAATTTTATATATCTATGAATTTTAAATAATGTGTTTAAATATTTATAGAATAGATAAAAATTAATAGTATGAAATAAAAAAACAATTATTATATTTTTTATACCGAAATGGCCTTTCCATGGATTAAAAATATTAGAAGAAATATTTTTTTGATTTTTTATATTATAATTTCTATCTTAGATTCGCAAATAATAAACTGTCATTTTTTAAAATTACACACATCTAAATTGTCTCTGAAAAGAATAAAATAACTGTAATCTTAATGACTGAATTATGAATTTAATAAAAGAAGATATAATATATAATAAATCAGCTAACTCACCTCTAAATATTTTATCTAAAAAACTGTTAGTAGATACATCAAAATTCGTGAAGAGTGTATTATAAATGTATTACAAAAATAAAACGTATTATAACGAATAACAGACTTTGTAAAAATTTAAATGTTCATAATTTTCTGAATGAACGTTTTATAAAAAAAATACAGTGACTAAATAAAATGAATAGAATCTACTACATAGATGTCACTTTAGATGATAATTCCACAATATATAAGCATATTTGTAAAATAAACTTTTATTTTTACGTTTGAGATTTCAAAATACAATAGAAATTGAATGACTATTTAATAATTATAATGCTATATTATATTTTTAAATACATTTTGTATATTTTATGCATTGAATAGTAGTGTTAGGAATCCCATTGTAAATATCAAAAAGTCACATTTCTTCTAAGAGACAATACCTGACAGCAATCTTTTAACGTTGCAATTAAGTGTAATATAAAAAAGCCGGTTTAATTTCTATTAAATCCATCCGAGAGATTTATAAACTCAAAAAATATTCAATTTCATAGATTAAAGTCATTATAAGATCATTTTATTCCCAATATTACTTTTCGATTTGGTTTTTTAAAAATAAAACTCTAAAACTCACGTGATTTTTCATAACGTAAATGTTTTTTTACAGCAAAAAAATTAAAAAATCGCATCTGTCTATATGTAAATTTTTTTTTAATTTGTAAATGAAAATAACACCATAGTCTATGGAATGATAATACGCGTATTCTATCTTTATTAATATTGCTTTTATATTCAAAGAATCGATACAAGGTTTCATTTTTATGTATAATGAATATAGTAATCTAGCAGTTTTATTTTTGGTAGTTTTCATATACACCAAAGAAATACTATTTATCAATTTTAAAATTGTACATTAAGAATTCATTGTAAATTTGATTTTTTAAATAATATAAATCGCAGGTTAAGAAAAATTTATCTCTTGCATGTGAATATATTATTCGTTAATTACGAAACCAATATAAACGAAGCTAAAATATTTGTATCTATGTGTAATACCAGCATTTAAATTTAATAAAAAAAAGAAGCAATATCAGAAGTTAGATACCTATAAAAACAATTAATAGGCAATAAAAAACATAAATACGAGTGATAGTTAGAAAAAAAATAATCTATTGATATTTTTAAAACTGAATCATTTAGCACGAACACAAAAACATGAAGAAAAACATATGAGGAAGTGATGAATGTATTTAAATCATATAAAATAACAATTAAAGTATATATATGGTGTAAAAGCAAAAAATACGTACAAAAAAACAGGAAAACCGGTTAAATTATAGCTTTTAAATGTGTCGAATTGACAAGACGCAATTAGATAAACGGCCCCAAAAAATAAATTACAGATTCGCAGACTAAAGCTATAGCATGATAAGAGAAAATAGTAAGATAATAACAAGTGATTTGAGGGATCTCACGTATGATTGATAAATAAATTTATAGACATATTCATATGAAGTAAACAGAAAAAACGAAAATAGCTTTTTAAATAAATATAACCGTAGAGAATCCAAAATTTTTAAAAATTTATGACCAAAGTGCGAAGTAAAGAAATAGTAAGAATCTAATGTCAAGAAAGAAAATATTATACCGTGAAGAAAAACTAGAAGATCTGACACATAGTCACAAATACATTTATTTGTTTTTATGTTTATGAAAATAATTTAATATATATTGTCCATAAACAGTTCGAAGCCTTTTTAATGAAAAATAAGCGAAGGGAAACGAAAACGAAACATTCAGTTGATTTTTTTGCTATATTTTATATAGGCATACTACAAAAAGAATGATCGGAAATTTTCATACATGAAAATATACAGTTGATGCATATGGAATTTAAATATGCCGAAAAAGGATTTTATAAAGTTACAGGCACACATTTAAATATAAAATCTATTTTCACCAGACATTATAATAATTTAATTATAAGAAAGGAGTTGCATATTAATTAAGCTGTATTAAGCGATCATAAGTATAAAGATACTATAATAGTTTTGGTCTTTTATTATGCAAACTATTTTATTGCAAACTATTTTATTGCAAATTATTTAATTTCATTGAATATTTATTTAACTTCGCCACGATTATTTATTCGATAAACAACTTTACAAAGCAGTATAAATAGTGTAAAAGAGCCTGATTTTTAAATTTTTTGCAAAATCATTAAATCAAGAGTTTATCTTTCAAGGCATATCGAGAATTTTTTTTGATACGTCAAGATATTGCAAAATTATAAGATCCTGTAAATTCACATAAAAAATAAAAAAAGAAGCTAGATCATAATATTTTATATTTAAGATCTCAAAATTGAGGGCGATGCAAGAATGCTGAAAGAAAGTAAAGCATAAGAAAAAAATGATTTATAATATTGATTATAATGTAATTTTTTATTTAAAAATTAACTTTACGTTAAAATTTAATCGTGCTTCGTCTTACGTTCGCGTCGTAAAATTTTAGATTCATACTCAGTGCTTACTAGATGGTTCCATCTTATAATACCTTAGTGAAATTATTTTGAAATCTTTGTTCCCGAGAAGAAACTATTATCTTCAATGCCATTTTTTGTCTCTAGCATTATTTCACGTGGTTTATATTCCAATTCTAGACTTTACTTTTGGATCCACAGCTATATTCATTCTTGTGATATTGGATGTCTCTTAAACCATTTGTGAGGACACAATAGACTTATGAGCATGAATTTTTATGAACATAAAAAATTACAATATTATGACTTTCAATGACTTTAAGATACCTATTAATTCCTCTCCATTTATATTAATCATAAGGAAGCGATAATTTATTGACGAATAATTGGAAAGTTATCAATTTCTTATCCAAGATTTATTTTTTTGTTTTTGAATTTGACGCTTGTTTAAAAAAGAAGTATTGTTTGTGGAATATACAATTTCTGTGTTTATACAATAATTTTGATCGATATATAGACATCTAACAAATAAAAATTATTTGTTCTAGTAAATCATAATGAATATTAATCTAACTAAGTTCTTTTATTTGTTTATAATTAAAAAAAATATCTACAAATATAATTAACTTTTAAAGTTTTTCCATAAAAATAAATTGCGTGAAAATGTCAATTAGTACTGTGATTTTTTTACTAGCCACAGTCCATCTAACGAAAATAAGAAAAAATAATAGTTTAGAATCGAATGTAATTGTTTTAATCGAACTATAAGTATTTTTCGCATATTTATCAGCATTTCTCAAGTTTTTGAATCGAGATACGATAGACACACCATTTCTAAAGATATGCTGATCACTTAATATAGCATATATAAATATGAAACCATATATCCCGTGATAGACGAAAACAATTTAGGGAAAAATTACGGTTATAGTGCTAGAAGTAAAAATCATTTCAAGATGCATTATAATCGTAAAACTTTTTTTGCAGCAGAAACATACTTCTTTTGGAATTGATAGTAAAAGAATCCGAGTATTAGATTTAAATCATTTCTATACACGCGGTAGATTTATCTAAAATACAAATCTACTGAATTATAATCCTTTAAAATTTCAAACTATCTAACGACTGAATTTTTTTTACAGCTTTATACTTGTTTTCGCTTGCGAGTTTTCTTTTTTGTATCTATTAGTTTCTATGATAATTCATTTACCGTTCTTATCTTATTTAATTTTATATGAATACTTTGATCTGAATCGACTATTCACACATTATATATGTAAAATCACACAATAAATGCATTTTTCAAATATATTAATATCTACAAAAAATATACCTAGAGATTTTAAGGCATAAATCTGCCTTCCTGTGTACATATAAACTACATTTATCAAATTAATTATAAAATTTTTATAATATATAACTGTAATGGTGTATAGAAAGCATGATCAAGAAAACGATAACTCAATTAACACCACATAATTTTTTTTTATTTTAGTTTAAAGTTCTAACAAAAACCTTTTAAGTTTATTAAGGCTTCAAAAAATTAAATTTAAATTATATAGCATAAAAGAATGTGCAGATCATTATCTGTAATTCATTTTTAATGTCAAAAAAAATGATTTATATCATTCACTTGTCCAAAATCTTTGGTGGAGATTTGGGTTAAAAAAAATTTAGGATATAACGAGATTCATTTTCCTTCGATTTACAGTAAAGAGCAAAAAATTGTGCTATGTTTATTTGTATTTGTTAGTTTTTATAATATAATAATAAAGTTTATGCAAAAATATGAATTTACTATTATTGTTTCGTTTTTACCATCTTTGTCATCTAATATATATAAATACGAGAGTTATGCACAAAAATTGCCAAATTGTGTGCTATTTAAGTAAGATTAAAGCATTTTACTGATAGTTATTGAATTAAATATGTTCATCAGTTATATTTATACATTAAACCATTGATTTCTGTACTTTTATGGTTATTTTGTTTTTATATCTTCGTAGATTACTATAATTCGGTTTTGTTTTTAGGGTATATATTTTTATTATTTATTTTTCCAATCAGTAAAACAATTTTTCTATCTAGGCATCAATAAATCAATTTTAGAGGTGATTTTATAGCTTAAATTTATAGATAAAACGTCACACATTCTTTCCATTTTATAATAAGCACCTAGATAGGTTTTATAATTCCTATTCATGTTTTTATTTATAAGAATTAATAATTTAAAAACGCATTTTTTTTAATATATTTAAAAAAAAAGGTATATTTTTTAACTCTCCCACGTTATTATAACTGTTAAGAATTTCTATTTTTATTCTGGTAAATATTAAAGGGATTAAGGCTTTTATTTGTCAATCACGATCCTAAACAAAAAAATACTGGATACTTATTTTAGAATCACTTTTTTGGGCCAATTCTTAAATATTGTGACTTCAAATCATATAATCGTAATAAAACACACAAAAGGTATGTCTTTTATATTTTATAAATGACATATGAAGTCTAAAATAAAAATATATAAATTAATGACCAAAAGCTATAGAAAATCCATTTATATGAAGCATAATCATCCCAAGTCAAAAAATATAGGATATATGTGCAAGAGTATGAAGCTGGAATATTTAATTGGGAATCATGAAAATCTTTTTATGATATAATAATACAACCAGATAATTTTTATCCTGAATTTTTACTAATACTTACTAAAAAAAGTCGTGCTATAAATATATTCATGGGGTGGTATATATGGTTCAGATTCGTGATCATAATTTTTTTTTTGCCTTTTGTCTATTTTTATAGGATTAGATCTAAAAAACAAGATCTTAGAAGCGATTAAAAACGATTCCTAGATAAATATATATGAAGTTGATTCATTCCATGCATATAAAAATTTAAAAAACAAATTCAAAAAAAAGTTGAAAAAACCATTTAATTGATTAAGACTGATACAATGATTTTATAAATATGAATAAAATTGTTTTTTTATTAAGAAACAAAAAGAATATTTAATTGACTTTTTATCTATTTGACACTCGATATTAATGTTTTCCTAATATTTAAAATACTAAGATAAGTTCATATGTATTTATATTAAGAAAAACTAATTTAAAAATAAATTGTGATTTTTTAAGTTTAACTAGCTCTAATAATTAACCATTCAAGTTTTAGATTTTGTTTTCACATCTTAAAAAATTCATAATAGATCTTTAGAAAAATGAGAAAATCCTCGAATTTTACATTTACCCATGAAAATCTTTGAAGAGTTTTAATTAAGAAAATACTTGCGTTTTATTAATATATTGGGCTACTGATTTTTATAATGTTTTACTATAATAAACAAACCAGTATTTTACATTTTTAAATGATAAAACATTTATCTAAAATCGTAGCTACGTAATTTTGCAACTTTTACTAATGATTTATAAAAATAGATAAGATTGAATGACAAAAGAAGTATCTTGATACTTTTATAAAGTGATTATAAGTATCTTCGGTAAACATTATTAAAATAACAACAATTTTTATCAATTTTTCATAAGAAATTACTGCTTAAGAAAATATATATTGTCGTATAAGAACTCATATAGGGTAAATGTTTTGAAATGGATTTTTAATTTCAAACATGTAGTTTTAGGATAAGTTGTATAGATATGCAGATTTCAAGCTTATTTTTTTGCTTTTACTCTGGCTGTACTGGTGTTTAAATTTCTAATTAACTTTTAAATCCAAACAAATTCTCAATATATATCTTATACATACCATCTTAAAATTTTTGCTAATATTTTACATATACAAGCCTGGGCTCGATAAAATGATTGCACATTCAATATAGATATAAAAATCATCAAATCATCAGCTAATGTATGCTTTCGATATTTTATTTAATTATATACGCTTGAAATCCGAATTTATATAGATAAAATTAATAAAAATTTTGGCGGTATATGTTGTATGTAACTACTATTAATATAAAAAAATCTTCTCTTATAAGCTAAAAATGTCAAAATATAAATAATTCTCGAAATACAAAATAAATACCGTGTTTATATATTAATAACAACTCTTTGTCACAATGAATTAAAGTATACAGCTAATCTTTATTGTTATATATATCTATAACATATGTATTTGAGAACTTATTTAAGCAAGATAATTGACTACAATATTACATAATAAAAATAAAATATAATGGATTATTGATATTAGAATTAAGCTTCAAATATACCTTTTATCTGGCTCAGATTATCGTAACGAACTGATTTTTTTCGGATTTTACGTCTTGATATATATTTTATTCTGTTTCCTTCTCCAAATATTTTTAACACCCTTTAAATAACATGAATCCCAAAGAAAAACGATGCGAGAAATAGAATGATATGACAGAGGAGTGGTGCACTTTTTAAAGTTTTCTTGGATGAATAGAATCAAAATTGCACGAATTGTATAACATACTTGTCTAGAAACGCCGTATAGTGTTATGCTAATTTTAGGAAGTATTTAGTAACGCGTTTTATAAAAAAGATATATGTTCTCTCAACGCCCATTTAATCTAAAACTATGTCAAATATGAAAAGCTTACAAATCCAAAGCAAGAAAATATGCCTAGAGTTAAAGTTTAGAGAAAAACGAGAATCATGAATAATAGTACTTTTGGAGACGTGTTGTCTTGTGCTTTTGGTTGTCATAAGGTGCCAAAGAACTGTATGCTATATATTAAACACAAAATATCATGTTGATATCTGTTTTTTATGTTGATGTGGTACTAAGTTTGCATTTGTGTTGCTGAAGTTGTATTTTCAAGTTATTTGTTGTCAACCGTTCTGATGTTAAAATTAAAGAATTAACTTTATTAGATTGATCCTAATAAATATATCGTGCTTTTTTGCTACATAGATAAGTTGTGTATTGGTTTGTCATGTGTTTGTTGCAATTTTTTGTTTTTCTGCATAGTATCGTGTTAGTTAGTTGTTGCAGTGTTTGTTTAAAGTTTGGTTATTTGCGTTTTATCATAGATTGTATTTTTGCTCTAGGTTTTCTGCTGTGTACTTAATATTTGGTTGAACAAATGTCTAAATTATGAGTTGTGTGCTATTTTCTAAGATACAAGGTAAGATCTCTGCCATATGATGTTTCGATGCTTCACAATGATAGTGAATTGGATGTTATACACCTTGACCTGCTGTATAAATTAAGCTGCATTGTTTTTTTTGCGTGTTTTCTTAATTGAAGGAGGCTGTTTTTTTGTGTTTTCTTTGAAATTTATTAGTCTTAATTAGACTGCTTTTAAATCATTTGTAATGTTTGCTGTGAGTGAGTGAGTGTAAAATTGTTTCGTTTATATTTTTTTGTGTTGTTTGCATTGTTTTGTGATTTTAATATTTGTAATAAACTAGTGTAGTATCGTGTAGGATAGTTGTGAATATATTTTGAATGTGTTGTAATTTTTTGTGCTAAATATTTGATTTGTTCGGCTAATAAACATCTTTGAGCAAGAAAGTTCGCTGGTATTTAATAGGCCTGTTTGTCGTTTCTTCTATTCTATCATGAACTCTCGTTTTTGCTGTTTTTTTCTAAGTTTATTTTTGCTGTAAGCTTCTGTAGCTCAATGAATGTTTAATGTTCAATTATGCACATATTACGAATGTCTGCTCTGTATATTACAATTTTTTTATGTTTGCTCTTTACTTGCGCATGAATTTCTGTTTATTGGCAAAATTTATGTGCTATGTAGCTCTGTTGTGTATTAAATGTTACTCCAAGCGGAGTATATACATTTCATGTTTTTGATTTTTTAGCCATTTTATATGTTGAAAGTTTAGTTATGTAATTATCAGTTGTCTTCTGTGCTATGAATCAAATTCCTAGGTTGATGGTATGATTATTTTTTATGTTTGGAATAAGCACTCTAAAATGGGATGACATTTGTTTATGACTCTGTGCTGTCATGTCTACGATTGTGTGTGTTGTGATATTTGATATATACTTGTGTGTTTAGAAATATGTAGTGAACTAGAATATTTATATTATCTTGCTCATGTTTATATGCTAAAATATGCAAGAATTATGATAGAATTAAAAATTTTTATATAAATTATACTAATAATTGATTGAAAAAAACGAGAAGATTAAAGACTGCATTTCGTCCTGCATTGTATTTAGTTGCCCTTTGATATTTAAAAAAATATAGATAAGGGTTCAGTTGTTATGCATAGAATTAATCCAACAAATGATATTATATTGACACAAGTACCCAATGCCCCACAAATTTCTTTTTAACAACAATAATTATTTTCTTTTTTTATGCATTCCTAGAACATACTAATCAGGCAAATAAGCCATGTATTAAGTTTTCAGATTACAGTTTTTTGCTACTTTATTTAATATATTTATTGATAAAGCATATTTTTATGTATATTTATACAATTTAAAAGAGATATTATCAAAAATTGTTTCTTCAAAAAATTATAAAACCAAAAATTAATTCTTTATAGGCCATTAAATATCAAAAATAAATAGTGGTAAATTAAGTTGCCATTTATACCAAATTGCAAAATAAAATTAAACATATACATAAAATTAAACATATACATAAAATTTCATTATTAAAAAACTGTAAAAATTTATATATGCATTATATGAAATTAAGGCTTTAATATTCACTATTTTTTATATTTTATAATTATGTTTATTGCTGATCATATGAACTACTAACTACTGTTATCGTATAATATCTAATATATAAGATTTTTAATGCATGTGTCAGTGTTTTATATCATAATCCGTTCTAAAAATGTGGCTCTTTATGTAATTATGTCAATATATTTAATTCTTACATTTTATTATGCTAAATTTTTGTCTATATGCATAAATGCACATGATATATACTGTCATAAAATATATGCATAAACTAATTATGAACTGTAATAAGCATCAAAAAATAATTATATTGTGAAACAATTTTTTAAATTAGAAGAAGTATAATCTTAGAAAAAAGGAAGAATATAGATACAAGATAGATTGAATCAATTTGGTTATAACAAAGTAGTAAGATATATAAAAAGTATACTTAAATATATTGTTATTTTATAACATAGAATAAAAAGCAAAACCAAGCGAATACGAATGTCCAGAAACCCTGCCCTTCTTATATGCAATCCACTGATTTTTCATATAAAAACTAAAATTGATTTTATTGGCTACAGAGGCTTGTAAATATAACTAAAGAAAATCTTTTTCTAGAAATTCACATTTCTATTTCTATTGTAAAAAAGATATAAGTCTGGTTGGAATTTTCAATACTAGGTTTTAATATAATTTGTGCTTCCAAATTATTTTTGCGTATGAATTTTATATATCAATACTTATTTTTTAAACAAAAATATCTATTAAGTTAATAGTTTGTAATATAAAGACAATGCTTGAATTTTATTTTGAAAAAAACTTGATTTTTTCATTGTTCTTATTACAAATATATCGAATAACAAAATAATGGTATATATAAAAGTAAGCTAAAGATAAAAAATTTATAAAAACAGCTGTTACTTTTTATATATATAATAAATCAAGATTTGTGCTTGTTTTCATTTAAAATAATATAATTTATAAAAGGGACATAAACTTACATATAAAATAAAACAATATATATGCATAAAATAGTAAATTTTATTCTAAATCAAATTCAATGTTTTGGGTAAAATATACATATGAAATATTTATACAAGAATACTTATTTTATCAAAAAAAATACCTTTTTATTTCATTGAAAAATATTTTGACCTGATTTTATTGTTTATATGTCAGCATACAATAAAGCGCATAAATGGGGTATATTGATTATAAATATAATTTTTTTAGGATACAATATTGTAAATAAACAAAATCAAAGGCTATATATGTGCAAAAGATGGCTTTTTTTCAGATATTGTGTGGATTCAGAAAGAACACTTCTCTCCGTTTGGTATGTTCAAATAGACATGTAAACACTCTTTAACACAGAACAAGCTTTCTTTATTTTTTTTCATATATAGACAGATTAAACAGAAATATGTGTTTTTTAAGCAGATTGATGTCTTTCTAAAGCCCATGTTAAAAATAACAAAAAACTTTTAAATACACTATTTTGGTTGTGTAAAAAGACTTTAATCTATAAAGGATTTTCCTCAATATCATGGTAATGTTTTTATGATAACAAAAATGTGATTTGCATTGTATAATGTACTTTGGTGTATAATAAAAAATTTTTATACGAAAAATACCTGTTATTGAAAATACTTGAAAGATTATTTCTGACTTTTATCTGCAAGTCGGTTTTAAAATTAAAATCATGTAGATATTATTATGCCAAAAAAATTTTATTCTATTTTATATATGCTTCCTTATAAAAAAAGTATCTATTGAGTTGTTATCGAGATTATTAATTGTTAATTTTTATATTTAAATTTGAATTTAGGAGTTGCAAAAACCGTAAAATCATAAATTTTGTCTTGAGAGTATATATATAAGACTTTACTGCATAGATTATTATATACTTTATATTAAAATTTATTGTTTTAGTTTATTGCCTTTCTCATATGATTTATATGTTTGCATACATAAATCTTTAATATGCATTGATTGTTTTTAATGATTTTAACATTAAACTAAATAAAAGATATTATCTTTGCCCATATAATGTTACATTGCATAGTATTTAACCGAATAGCTATCCTTTTCCCACCTAATATGATGCAAAAATTTAATATTTTATAGAATTTGTTGTATAAAACCTAAAAACAAAAATACATTACATAAAGTTGAGCATGTAATTTTCGTGTTTAAATATACTTTTTAGTTTTCTATACGTTATATTCTACATAGGGTTATTAAATACCATAAATTAATAGTTTTTGTTTTAAAATAAAGAATTATAGAACATCATAAATATGAAAAACCCTTGCGTTTTTTTTTATATATTTAAAAAAATTTCGTTTTATAAATTAAGTGTTTTCATAAAATTCTCATACATATAAATACCATCAGTGGCATAATTGACAAAAAAAAGATCAGAATGGATGGGTAAAGGGTTGAGTTTAAGGGTAAATAATATAGAAGGGTAAATAACAGAAGTAAAAAAATAAAAATGGTAAAAACGAGAGGTAAAATATTTTAAAAACAAAAATGGTTAGTTTTGTACAGAAGACTAGAGATAATTTTTTTCTTTTGTGCAGATATTTATCGCTTCCTGACTTATGGCTATAATATTTTTCTTAATCAAATTGCATAAATCGACATCAAAGAATTATCATAAATGCTGTTAGTATCTTAAAATCATCACAAAAATTTTTTTTCGAAATTTGGATATTTTAGATATGCTGAGGCCATTAGAACAATCTTTATTATTTTGTCTTCTGTAAGGGAAATTTGATTATTTGTGAAATCATATTGAAAGACAAAAAATGTTTTATTTTGTATTTTTTTGTTTTTTGCATACACATTTTAATTTTTGTGGATTTAGTCAGAACATTTGCGCATACGCAATTATATTAATATTATATGAAATCAACTTATAATTTTTTTTTCAAATTTTCTGATTAATAGCTGTGCATACTCTTTTAAAATGTATGTTCGTGACATATGTAATATGTAAAAAAATGTTTTCATATGCTAAAAAAATGTATTCAATAGCTTATGTAATTGATCATTAGAAAAATAATAGGACCCTTAGACTTTCTACTGAATTCTCGAATAAAAATAATATTTATTTAATGTGTATGTCATCGTTTGTCAAACCAATTTTATTATTCTTTTTATTGTATGAAAGATAATTATACGTAGAAAAGCCACTAAAACAAAGAAAAAAAATAGTAGCCTAAATCCCGACATAAAAGTTTCAGAAACAAGAAAAAGACAATATTTATGTTTTTTCTCAGTATGCTGCATATAAAAAGATTGTTTTCATATAAAATAGAATTTTATTATAAGAAAAAAAATCCCCTTTTTTCACATTTCATAAAATTATAACGAAAATCGCAAATAATATGTCATATGAATTGAAAAAAACACTTCTTTATGATTTTGAATATATTATAGCATTATAGTCTTCTTTTTTAAACAAACATGGCTTGGTCTTAAGTTTTTTTTTCGAAACAGAAATAGATATGGCAACACATAAAACTTAAAATTGACCGATAAATCAGTAAATTCACCCTTTACAATGTACAATAGACTAAAAAACATATTTACAGATATCCGCCATGGCTAAGAGAGTATACAAAATATCTGTTATAATGCAAAATAAAAAAAACTTGATATAGCTAATTTCATGGTATAATATATAATAAAAAAGAGATTTTTCTTCATCATAAACGTCAAAAATCGTATTTAATATGCCAATACTATCATTGTCGTAGTTTTTCTATGCTAGCGGACATATTCGGCTTTTCAGGTGACTCGATCCAGCTAAAATATAAAAATAAACATAAAAAAAGACAAAGACAACGTTTCTTTGCATGAAATATATCCAAAATATGTTTTTATATATATCGCAGACATCTTTTGCTATAATAGAGCATAAAAAATTAATAATATAACATAGCACATAGAATATTAATAAAAAAAATCGACTATTATCATAAATTTATCACGGAATAAGCTTTTTATTTTAACATACAAGATATATACATAACCAGAAAGATGAAAAATAATATATATAAATGATAATAAAACAAAAAAAGCTTCTTAAAATGTGAGAATGAAAGAATAAAAATCAATAAAATTACAGATTATGCTATTTAAAATAAAAAAAAAAGACATAATTATATTAAAAAGAACAAATACTATTAGAAATCATACTATAGTAGTGCCTAGAACTAAAGGTATTTATAATAACCAAATAAAAGGTTATGACAATAGAAGATGATTTATTTCGTTTTTTCAAACAATTATACGTTTTTATACATTTTTGTATCTCTTTTGAATAACTTGTCAATTTTTTGTTATAAATGAATAAACGATCAAACTTTATCGATTTTACCAGTATATTTCTTTATATGAAAAAGAAAAAAAATTATAAAAAAATAATAATTTCTTAACAATAGAATCTTAAACAAAGATTTTGCATAATATAACTCACCAATATAGTTTTATCATCACTTTTTTTATAAATACTCTAACTGTATGAAAATATTTATGTTAAAAGAATTATGTAGAACAAATAATGAGAAGTTCTTGTAAGTTGGAAAATCCAGTATAATGTATATTATAGATATATATATTAATTATTGAATAATTATGTTAATCTAATGTGTTTATTGGAAATTCATTAATTGATAGATTTAATATCCAAAAAAGCGCAAAAAATTTAAATTTTCAGAGAAATGAACATAAAATGTGCAAAATTTTATAATACAAATTATAAAAAAGAAAGCAATAAGAATTAATTATACTTTTACAGCAAAAAGAACAAATAAAAATGGTAAGATGTTAATAAAATTATAGATAAGAGCACGTAAAAAGTATATAATCGCCGAAAAAAACATGCAAATGATATAATAGTTACCATAAAAACCAATAACAAACATGGAAATTAGCGACATAGTTACAATGAAGTTGTATTTTTCTGTATATAAATCGCATAAGAATATTGTATTTGTATTCAAGGATAAAGTTACCAACTTGTAGATTTTCTAATCCATCATATAGATTATATAGTATAAACTCAAATAAAAATATGACGGAGATATATAGTGCTGTGATCATTTTTAGAATATATTCCAAATTTTAATAAAAATAACGCGATATTTAAAAACTAAAGCGATAAATAAGGGGGAAAAAAATAAAATTTAGTGAAATGTAAAGAAAAATAATGGTAAAAACTGAACCATGATTATCCTTGATCTAGAAAAAGTATAAAAAATGTACGATTATCATTTATTATCAGTAGTTTTACTTTTATTTTAAAAAGAAACCGGTTGAAGAATATCCAACAGGATTTTAAAAACCAAAAAATATAACGATTCATTTATTAATTAGTTTAAATTACAGAAAATATAATTTTGTGGTATTAGAATCGCACCTTTTAGAGAAAATAAATAAATAAAACCTATTCTAACATTCGGTGATACATTAATAATACCATATAAAGAAACAATATGTGAACTTTATTAAAAAAAAGAACAAATCAAGATTATTATCTATAATATAGATCAAAAAGGTATTAATTATACAGATAAAACGTCTTATAGAAGCTAAATATTATTGAAATATAAGATGCAAGCTTGAATAAATAGTTAACAAATAAATATCTCAAAATCTTTTATTTCGAATGAAAAACGTATAACATAAAAATAAAACTGCAAATCTTGATTTATAATATCGAATAAATAATATTTAGAGTTTAATATTCACAATGTATATTTTATTCGACCCACGTCTAAAATAATTTAAAAAATTATAAATCTTCGGAGTATACCATAATTCTTGAATAAAATTTCAAAAATATGAAAATTCTACTATAATATTTTAGTCTAACAGTAAAGTATGCCAATTCAATAATTTATGTGGATAAAACCATGAATTTTTAAATCTAGAAATGTAAAATTTATGTTCACATTTGAATAGCTAACTATTAGATTTTAGTAAATGCAAGATAATTAAATTAATAAAGCTTCATTTATACTAAAAAGAGGACCGAATGCACATAAAATTGTTTTTAAATATAATAATAAATTTTCTAGTTTTCATCAATTTGTACAAAAAACCAAGATATGATTTATATTTACACATAGAAATGAATTCTAATATAACATTCGATTTTTGATTTTATTTATATAAAAACAGAAACAGTATACAGAATTTATCATAATGTAATAGTTATATCGATTAGAAATGGGTAAAAAAACATATCTTTTATCAACAATATAGTTCAAAATAATAATTAATGTACATTTTAGACATATTAAACAGTTCATCAGTATATAATGTATAAAAATATATGATTTAACATGTAAAGAAGTTTCTCTACAAATTATTTGCGATTTTTTGTTTTTTTAAAATACAGATAACAATCTTTTAAGCATACAAATATACACAGTCTTTTAAAATAATAAGATATAATCTATAAAACATACATAGTCAAACATACAAAAATCCTATTGAAATAGTTAAAAATAAAAAAATATATTTAGTAATATTCAAACTTTTTTATTAAAAAAAAATAAGAGTTAGATACTATTATGCAATTAAATATAATGATTGAAATAGTTATACATGTAAATCGAAAACAATGATTCTTGACAATGAAAAAAAAAACTTATTTATTCTGACATGACTTAGAAAGCAATATATAAAGAAATAAAACACGTTCAGCATAAACAGGAAAAAAACTTTATTTTTTGAATGTTTTATTTCAGAACTATATAATAGATAAACTATTTTTTATTGTTCATGGATTACAAATAAAAGCTGATATTTAGCAAAAAAAACCCTTTATATACATTTTTTATAAAACTACGAGATTATTAATGTTTCAATATTTCTTTAAAACAAAGATATGTATTTTTTATGTCAATCGAATAGAATTACACATCTAGAATTGATATAAGCTTTAGATATATAAGATACACACTCGTATTTACTTTTGTAACATTTCATTCTATTAACAACAAATATAAAAAATTTCATATATACTACAATTTAAATAGAATATTTTTATTAAATCCAGATTTTTAGCAGCCAAGAAAAACCGAAAAACGTATTATATGCTTTTTTGATAAAATATAAAAAATATTTGAAAATTTAAAGAATCTTAAAATGAAAGAGTAGTGAAATTTTGCAATAAAATTATTTATATATGTTATATTTTGTGATTTAGCACAGATTTGGATGTTTTTTTTAGATGCACATAAGTGATAAAAGGCTATTGAGTTTGTAAAGAACTTCAACGCTAATTATTTACCTCACTAAACTTATAAATATTAGAAGAAAAAATAATTATACATGAGTCGGGAATATATATAAACCAGCATAAAAGATTGCAAAAAATCAACATGAACGTGTGATAAATATAATATTAGAGTTCGCCCCTACCATAGAAGGGCGACTGCATTATTGTGTTCATTGCATCGTAATTCTAAAATGAATCTATTTATATAAGAGAACTATAAAGCAGGGATAATCATGTATAAAATTTATACATATTTTTGTAAATAAATACACATATTCTATGGACTGTAAGACAATTTTACTTTGCACTGCGTATTTTATAGAGATGTCAGTTGTTTTCGTATTTTAATTTATTTTTAAAACATGACAGATATAAAAAAATGCCTACCTACTATTTTTATTATATAGATAATATATATAGAATAAATTTAATATGGCAAAAAACAGAAAATGAATCTCCTTAAATATATAGATGTTCAGAAGAATATGAGATTTCAATCATTTACCATAGAAACGTATTAAACTAACACTGTATTCTAAAATATATATTTTTTCTTTAGATCCTAGCTGAACTTTTTAACACCTTTTGAATTGTTTTAACGGTATTTAGTGATAAATAAATAATTTATGATTTATGAAACCTATATTAGGCAATCTGCGGCAGTTTAATCCAATAAAAATTTTTTTTTCATTTAACCACTTACTGAATTACACTTTTTATAGCTGCTTGGGCGACATATATATTTAATAGCATACAATATAGCTCAATAGCTACACAAAAAAATCTTCCTTCAGATTAAAAATCATAAAATTTGTTTTTTTTTAAACTTTCGCAAGCAGGTTGAAACTCAAAATCATGCCTATTTTACGTAAATGTATTATCTAAGCGTGTGAATGGTTTACATAAATTCTATATATCAGTAAAGATTCTATCTCAGTGCTATGCGATATCGATAAAGTTAATATTTTAGAAGATGAAAATTATAAAAAAAAATTTCCGTATAATTGAAAAAAAAGAAAGAAAAAAACATTAATCTTGTTTTACCAATATAATAAAAGCTAAATCTATCGTTCAATTCATAAAAATTACTGAGTTTAGCATTATCCACCCTTTTTTCATATATAAAAAGCATACTAAATAAATACATTTTAAAAAGCATCAAATACAATTAAACGATATATGAAATTTTTTTTATAATTGAATATTAAAATAAGACATCAAAAATATATTCAATATTTTATGTAATTGATTATTAAAAGAAAAAAAAAATAATAGGACCCTTAAACTTTCTATTAAGATCCTAAATTAGATTACAGCTTTCATAATATGTATTGATCTATGGTTCAAAACATATTTTTTCGATTTGGAGTATATGATAGTTATTATCACATAAAAAACCCACTAAAATAAAGAAAAAAAATAGTCGACTAAATTTACGCATAAAGGGGGAAAAATCAAGAAAAACATAAAACCTATGATTTTCTAAGTATTTTACGTTACAAAAAGATACTTTTAAATTGAAAACTTGTTTTTATTATAAGAAAATAAAATCCCTTTTTTTTGCGATGTTGATTAGTTATTATGAAAAATCGCAGATAATGAGAAATATGAGATAGCCAGAATGTGTATCTTAGCAAATAAAAATATGATCAGCAAGTAAAAATTAGTTTTTTTACCAAACAGGGCTTGTTTCTAGGTTTTTTTTAAGACACAAAAAAATATGGCAACACATAAAACTTGGAATTGATCAAAAAATCAATGAATTCACCTTTTCTGAATAATTAAACATAGTAAAACATATGTACAAATATTCGCTATGTCTATTAGAGTATATAAATATCCATTATATGGCAAAAAAATCCTGAATATAACTAAGTTGGTTATGGCTATATATCCACAAAAAGATGATTTTATCTTCTATCAACTTTAGACAATGTATTTATCATGTCATAAATATATATTTTACTATTTCTTTCTATGCTAGTGGACATATTTATCACCACTTATTCGGCCATTCAGCGACATAATTAAGCTAAAAGTAATAAAATTATGTTCAAAAGACAATTGATCTGTCTTAGTAGTACAAAAGTAATCCAAAATATGTTTATTCTCATCTCGCTGCAGACATATTATATTTAAAATAGCATAGAAAATCGATAATAAAAATTGATAATTGAAATTTTTATAATAAAAACGAATATTATCGTTTAAAAGCTGGTTATTTTAACATAAAGGATTTATTCTATACAACCAGAAAAGTAGAAAACCGCCTAGATAAAGAAAAAAATCAAAGGATTGGTACAAATATGATAATTAAGCCACAAATAATCAATAAAAATTACAATTTATACTCAATAAAATAAGACAATAAACATAGTTTTCTACCAGAGACGTAATTTATATATGAATATTTAAATATTAGTGCATTAAACTGAAAATATCTACATAAAATTCTAATATCTGGTGTCGAAAATATATCTTTTGTATTTTATATCTATTTATATTTTATTTGAAAATTTCATTTTTTACAGAGATGGTTCTATTATTAGATTATAATAAATTACTAAACACGAAAAATATTTCAATTTCACCAGTATATTTCTATATGTTTATGGAAAATAAAATAAAAAACGTAAAAAATAATAATTTATTAACAAGAGGATCTTAAACAAAGAAATAAATAGCAAATGAAATAACATAAAATTATATCACGAAATTTTTCATATTATTGTTTAAATAACAAATAATCTTAACATAAAAAAAAATTTCGGTTTTAAATATTATAAAGAACAATTGATGTGAAGATCTTTAGAGTCAGAAAATCTAGTTTAATGTATATAATAGACAAATAATTGCGTATTATTATTATTTTTGTCGATATATATAATTTTATGGTGATTTATTAATTTATAGATTCTAAATGAAAATTTAAATAAAATCAGAAGAATATTTCGGATAAATATTTTATAAAAAAAAAGTATAATAGTATGTAAAAAAATAATTAAAAAATATAATAAAATTACACAAAATTTGTTGTATCATTATATAAAAAATATTTTACTTTTTTGTCATTCTTTCTCGTAATCTAATTTAAAAGAAAAATCCAATGTTTTGATAACTATATTTTATATCTAGAAAGTTCAAAATTAGAATAGAAAAACAATATACCAGCATATAATTTTATTTAAGAACGCTTTTCTAACATCACGATATGTTCGAATATCTTAATCTAAAGATAAAATATCCAATAATAACAAAATAAAATAAAATAGAATGAATATATTTTTTGTTTATAATAGAAAGAAAAATGCATTGTTCGGAATTTAAAGATAACAATTATAAAAGTATTAAGAATAAGTTATACTTTTACAACAAAAAGTAAATTATTAATAAATATGTGGATTAAGCGATCGTAAAAAGCAAAGAAACATCAAAATACCATAAAAATGGTGGTATAATTATCATTGAAAAGGATAAAAACATATACATCTCCTATAAATAATTGCATTGTTACTATTTAGTTATATATTTATGATCTTAATTACATAAGAATATAAAGACATGAACTTTCGGACTTTAATGTTATCATGACGATGATTA
Organism: Rhyacophila brunnea; assembly: GCF_057557595.1. Classification (NCBI taxonomy): domain Eukaryota; kingdom Metazoa; phylum Arthropoda; class Insecta; order Trichoptera; family Rhyacophilidae; genus Rhyacophila; species Rhyacophila brunnea. Next base: position 1,616,516 of record NW_028233352.1, read on the forward strand.
AAAAGATAAACTAAAATAGAAAATCTGATAAAGGATATACAAGAAGAATATTTTTTTTCGAATATATGTCTTTTTTTCAAAAAAAACGTATAATTATTAACTCAATGGATAAAATATCATTTTCTAGACAAAATTTCGAAGAAATAGACGGAAAAATCATGGTAAAAATCGTATAATTTAATTTTCTTATCTAGAAAAGGGGTAAATTTGATCAATGATCATTTTAGATCTGCTTTTTTAGATAAAGGGCAAAAGAAAACTGTTGAGAACATGTCACAGGTTTATAAAAACTAAAAAATTAAAGGATTCATATATTTCTATTTATCAATTCTAGAAAATATATAATTTTGTTATTAGAATCGCGCACTTTTTTCAAACAATAAATAAAAGATATTCTAGTATTGGCAGTGATATAAATAATAAAATATAATTTCATATAAAGTAACAATATTAAACCTTTTATATACATTCTTATGTAAAATTCAAAATGCATAAATCAAGTTTATTATATGTAAAATAAAGCAAATTAGGATATTTAACATATACGATAAAACATCTTATAGAAGCTAAAGATTATTAATACATTAAGACACAAAATTGAATTATTGTAAGCAAATAATTATCACAATTATATCCAACGAAAAACGTAAAACATAAAAACAAAACAACAAATTTTGATATATAAATAATATCAAATAATTATTCAATTTATAGTGTATATTTAATTTATTAAACCCATGTCTTTAATCATTGTAAAATTTGAACCTTCGATTGAATCTTGCTAAAAAAAAATTCAAAAATTAATTTATTTAACCCATGTCTATAATCATTGTAAAATTTGAACCTTCAGACAAAATCCATCTAAATAAAATTTCAAAAAAAAAATTACAAAATTGATTTTATTTAACCCACGTCTAAAATCATTATAAAATATTAATCTTCGGAATATATCATAATTCTTGTATATAATTCTAAAAATATAAAAATTCCACTTCAACATTCTAGTGAAACGCATAATGTATAACAATTCAATATTAACATCATTTATGTGGATAAAACCATAAATTTTCAAATCTAGAAATATGAAATTTATGTTCATATTTGAAAAGCTAACTATTAGATTTATTAAAAAATGGAAGATAAATAGCAACAAAATTGGTTTAAAATATAATAATAAATTTTCTAGTTTTTATCGATTTGTAAAAAAAACAACAAATATATTATTTAGTTTAACAAATAAAAAAAAAATCTAAAATAACATACGATTTTTGATTTTATTTATATAAAAACAGAAAAAGAAACAAAATTTATCATAATGTAATAGTTATATCGATTAGAGAATAAATATAAAAACATTATATTACGGTATTCAAATCAAATGTAATAAAGTATAAAATAATAAAATAGTTCATATAGAAGAGGTTTCTCTGGAAATAAATGTTTTTTGATGTTAATTAAATGACGCAAAAAAACTATAACGCATATGAATAAACTCAGTTTTTTAAAATATCAGAGAAGAATCTATAAAAGTATATATAGTAAAACAAAAATATCGTTTTTAAATAGTTAAACATATAAAAATCTAACGAGTAATATTCAAACCTATTTATAAGAAAAAAAATTATTATGCAATTCAATATTAATCTTTAAATAGTTAAACATATAATTCGAAATCAATTATCTATAAAAACAAAAAAAAAACCTTTTATTCACACAAGGCTTAGTATGCAATTTTATAAATAAATAAAACAGATTATCAAGAAAAGGGAAAAAACACATTGTATTTTTAAGATCAAACTTACACTACGATACAGAGGATAAGTTTTAATAGTTACAGTTCATGGATTTTAAAAACGAAAAACTTCAAATAGTAGCAGAAGGAATTGCATAAAAAACCTTTTTTATATTGTTTCATACCACTAATAGTATTTTTTATCGTTTTTGTCAAACACGGATATGTGATTTTTTATGTCAATCGAATAGATTTAACATCACAAATAAATGTAAACTTTTACTATAGAAAAAAGCATCAGAACTTATTTGTGATAACTTTTGTAGACAATTCATTCTATCAAACATAAATATATTAAATATATTAAATATATTAAATATCTAAAATACAACAATTTAAATAATGCAAGTTATATAAAATCCAGGTTTTATGTTGCCAAGAAATTACGAAAAATGTATTTATTACATTTTTGGATATAATTTTAAAATATTTGGCTGTTGAAGCAATCTTAAAATATAAAAGTGATTATATATTGCAATTATATCACTTATTTATGTTTTATTCTGTAATATATACATATTTTGATGTTTTTTTTTCATTACAAAAAAGTGATAAAAGGCTATGAAATTTGTAAAAGACATCAATGGCTTTATATTTTATTCACTAAAACTGAAAGATTTTAGATGAAGATTAACTGATCATTGAAAACATGGTAAGAAATAATATCATAAACGAGTGATAAATATAATAATAGAGTCGCCCCTACCCTAGAAGGGCGACTCTATTGTTGTGTTCATTGCATCGTAATTCTAAAAATATAAATCTATTTTTATTATAGAAACATAAAACATAGATTATCATATATAAATTGTCGAATATTTTGCTATAAAATACACTTTTTACAATAAAATTAAGTATTATTTATTTGCACTAGATATAAGATCAACATGTATTGTATTTTTGAATGTTTTTTTATCTTTTTAAACATAACAAATCTACAAAAAGGCTTACTACTTTTTTATTATATGATAAATGCATTATAAATAAATGTTATAAGAAAAAAATATAAAATAAAACTATCAATAACTAGATGTTAATAGATAAATGTCATGCATATTCTTATATATTTAGGAAATAGTATGTAAAAAGCACTGTATTTTAAAATAGACATTTTTTCTCTATTCTAGCTTAACTATTTGACACTTTATGGATTGTTTTAACAACAATTCGCTATAAATGTACTATTATAGTTATATTTAACATTAGAAGTGTTAATTTGCGGTAGTATAATACCAAAAAAGAGTTTTTATTCAGCTATCTAACAGAATTAGCACCTCTTTATAGTAATTTAGGCGACTAGATGTATCAAATAGCATATAACACACCTGACTAGTATATAAAAAATCTCTTTCTTCAAATTTTAGATCATTAAATCTGTTGTTTGTTTTACTTTAGCAAGCAGATTTAAGCTCAAAAACATGTCTATTTTACCAAAATGTGTTATCGAGGAGTGTGTATAATGTACAAAAATTACTATATTTAGTTTTAATTTCATCACAGTGTTATAACAAATCGAAAAAGTTAGTATTTTAGATGATTAGGAATATAAAAAAAATTAAAAAAAAAAGAAGAAAAAAAACATTTTTATATGTTAACTTAAAAAATTTAAACACTTTCTATGACATTTAACAGATTAAAATTACCTACTATAGCATATTCCACCTTTTATTTTCGTACGTAAGAAACATGCCTAAAATATAATATAAATGTACATCGAAGTCAATAAAATAAAAAAAGACAACTTAATCATATATTATTGTCTTTATAAGATATAAATATTTGTTAAATGGGATATATAATTGATTTTGCAAAAAAAGAAAAAAATAATAGGACCCTTAGACTTTCTACTGAATTCTCGAATAAAAATAATATTTATTTAATGTGTATGTCATCGTTTGTCAAACCAATTTTATTATTCTTTTTATTGTATGAAAGATAATTATACGTAGAAAAGCCACTAAAACAAAGAAAAAAAATAGTAGCCTAAATCCCGACATAAAAGTTTCAGAAACAAGAAAAAGACAATATTTATGTTTTTTCTCAGTATGCTGCATATAAAAAGATTGTTTTCATATAAAATAGAATTTTATTATAAGAAAAAAAATCCCCTTTTTTCACATTTCATAAAATTATAACGAAAATCGCAAATAATATGTCATATGAATTGAAAAAAACACTTCTTTATGATTTTGAATATATTATAGCATTATAGTCTTCTTTTTTAAACAAACATGGCTTGGTCTTAAGTTTTTTTTTCGAAACAGAAATAGATATGGCAACACATAAAACTTAAAATTGACCGATAAATCAGTAAATTCACCCTTTACAATGTACAATAGACTAAAAAACATATTTACAGATATCCGCCATGGCTAAGAGAGTATACAAAATATCTGTTATAATGCAAAATAAAAAAAACTTGATATAGCTAATTTCATGGTATAATATATAATAAAAAAGAGATTTTTCTTCATCATAAACGTCAAAAATCGTATTTAATATGCCAATACTATCATTGTCGTAGTTTTTCTATGCTAGCGGACATATTCGGCTTTTCAGGTGACTCGATCCAGCTAAAATATAAAAATAAACATAAAAAAAGACAAAGACAACGTTTCTTTGCATGAAATATATCCAAAATATGTTTTTATATATATCGCAGACATCTTTTGCTATAATAGAGCATAAAAAATTAATAATATAACATAGCACATAGAATATTAATAAAAAAAATCGACTATTATCATAAATTTATCACGGAATAAGCTTTTTATTTTAACATACAAGATATATACATAACCAGAAAGATGAAAAATAATATATATAAATGATAATAAAACAAAAAAAGCTTCTTAAAATGTGAGAATGAAAGAATAAAAATCAATAAAATTACAGATTATGCTATTTAAAATAGAAAAAAAAGACATAATTATATTAAAAAGAACAAATACTATTAGAAATCATACTATAGTAGTGCCTAGAACTAAAGGTATTTATAATAACCAAATAAAAGGTTATGACAATAGAAGATGATTTATTTCGTTTTTTCAAACAATTATACGTTTTTATACATTTTTGTATCTCTTTGGAATAACTTGTCAATTTTTTGTTATAAATGAATAAACGATCAAACTTTATCGATTTTACCAGTATATTTCTTTATATGAAAAAGAAAAAAAATTATAAAAAAATAATAATTTCTTAACAATAGAATCTTAAACAAAGATTTTGCATAATATAACTCACCAATATAGTTTTATCATCACTTTTTTTATAAATACTCTAACTGTATGAAAATATTTATGTTAAAAGAATTATGTAGAACAAATAATGAGAAGTTCTTGTAAGTTGGAAAATCCAGTATAATGTATATTATAGATATATATATTAATTATTGAATAATTATGTTAATCTAATGTGTTTATTGGAAATTCATTAATTGATAGATTTAATATCCAAAAAAGCGCAAAAAATTTAAATTTTCAGAGAAATGAACATAAAATGTGCAAAATTTTATAATACAAATTATAAAAAAGAAAGCAATAAGAATTAATTATACTTTTACAGCAAAAAGAACAAATAAAAATGGTAAGATGTTAATAAAATTATAGATAAGAGCACGTAAAAAGTATATAATCGCCGAAAAAAACATGCAAATGATATAATAGTTACCATAAAAACCAATAACAAACATGGAAATTAGCGACATAGTTACAATGAAGTTGTATTTTTCTGTATATAAATCGCATAAGAATATTGTATTTGTATTCAAGGATAAAGTTACCAACTTGTAGATTTTCTAATCCATCATATAGATTATATAGTATAAACTCAAATAAAAATATGACGGAGATATATAGTGCTGTGATCATTTTTAGAATATATTCCAAATTTTAATAAAAATAACGCGATATTTAAAAACTAAAGCGATAAATAAGGGGGAAAAAAATAAAATTTAGTGAAATGTAAAGAAAAATAATGGTAAAAACTGAACCATGATTATCCTTGATCTAGAAAAAGTATAAAAAATGTACGATTATCATTTATTATCAGTAGTTTTACTTTTATTTTAAAAAGAAACCGGTTGAAGAATATCCAACAGGATTTTAAAAACCAAAAAATATAACGATTCATTTATTAATTAGTTTAAATTACAGAAAATATAATTTTGTGGTATTAGAATCGCACCTTTTAGAGAAAATAAATAAATAAAACCTATTCTAACATTCGGTGATACATTAATAATACCATATAAAGAAACAATATGTGAACTTTATTAAAAAAAAGAACAAATCAAGATTATTATCTATAATATAGATCAAAAAGGTATTAATTATACAGATAAAACGTCTTATAGAAGCTAAATATTATTGAAATATAAGATGCAAGCTTGAATAAATAGTTAACAAATAAATATCTCAAAATCTTTTATTTCGAATGAAAAACGTATAACATAAAAATAAAACTGCAAATCTTGATTTATAATATCGAATAAATAATATTTAGAGTTTAATATTCACAATGTATATTTTATTCGACCCACGTCTAAAATAATTTAAAAAATTATAAATCTTCGGAGTATACCATAATTCTTGAATAAAATTTCAAAAATATGAAAATTCTACTATAATATTTTAGTCTAACAGTAAAGTATGCCAATTCAATAATTTATGTGGATAAAACCATGAATTTTTAAATCTAGAAATGTAAAATTTATGTTCACATTTGAATAGCTAACTATTAGATTTTAGTAAATGCAAGATAATTAAATTAATAAAGCTTCATTTATACTAAAAAGAGGACCGAATGCACATAAAATTGTTTTTAAATATAATAATAAATTTTCTAGTTTTCATCAATTTGTACAAAAAACCAAGATATGATTTATATTTACACATAGAAATGAATTCTAATATAACATTCGATTTTTGATTTTATTTATATAAAAACAGAAACAGTATACAGAATTTATCATAATGTAATAGTTATATCGATTAGAAATGGGTAAAAAAACATATCTTTTATCAACAATATAGTTCAAAATAATAATTAATGTACATTTTAGACATATTAAACAGTTCATCAGTATATAATGTATAAAAATATATGATTTAACATGTAAAGAAGTTTCTCTACAAATTATTTGCGATTTTTTGTTTTTTTAAAATACAGATAACAATCTTTTAAGCATACAAATATACACAGTCTTTTAAAATAATAAGATATAATCTATAAAACATACATAGTCAAACATACAAAAATCCTATTGAAATAGTTAAAAATAAAAAAATATATTTAGTAATATTCAAACTTTTTTATTAAAAAAAAATAAGAGTTAGATACTATTATGCAATTAAATATAATGATTGAAATAGTTATACATGTAAATCGAAAACAATGATTCTTGACAATGAAAAAAAAAACTTATTTATTCTGACATGACTTAGAAAGCAATATATAAAGAAATAAAACACGTTCAGCATAAACAGGAAAAAAACTTTATTTTTTGAATGTTTTATTTCAGAACTATATAATAGATAAACTATTTTTTATTGTTCATGGATTACAAATAAAAGCTGATATTTAGCAAAAAAAACCCTTTATATACATTTTTTATAAAACTACGAGATTATTAATGTTTCAATATTTCTTTAAAACAAAGATATGTATTTTTTATGTCAATCGAATAGAATTACACATCTAGAATTGATATAAGCTTTAGATATATAAGATACACACTCGTATTTACTTTTGTAACATTTCATTCTATTAACAACAAATATAAAAAATTTCATATATACTACAATTTAAATAGAATATTTTTATTAAATCCAGATTTTTAGCAGCCAAGAAAAACCGAAAAACGTATTATGTGCTTTTTTGATAAAATATAAAAAATATTTGAAAATTTAAAGAATCTTAAAATGAAAGAGTAGTGAAATTTTGCAATAAAATTATTTATATATGTTATATTTTGTGATTTAGCACAGATTTGGATGTTTTTTTTAGATGCACATAAGTGATAAAAGGCTATTGAGTTTGTAAAGAACTTCAACGCTAATTATTTACCTCACTAAACTTATAAATATTAGAAGAAAAAATAATTATACATGAGTCGGGAATATATATAAACCAGCATAAAAGATTGCAAAAAATCAACATGAACGTGTGATAAATATAATATTAGAGTTCGCCCCTACCATAGAAGGGCGACTGCATTATTGTGTTCATTGCATCGTAATTCTAAAATGAATCTATTTATATAAGAGAACTATAAAGCAGGGATAATCATGTATAAAATTTATACATATTTTTGTAAATAAATACACATATTCTATGGACTGTAAGACAATTTTACTTTGCACTGCGTATTTTATAGAGATGTCAGTTGTTTTCGTATTTTAATTTATTTTTAAAACATGACAGATATAAAAAAATGCCTACCTACTATTTTTATTATATAGATAATATATATAGAATAAATTTAATATGGCAAAAAACAGAAAATGAATCTCCTTAAATATATAGATGTTCAGAAGAATATGAGATTTCAATCATTTACCATAGAAATGTATTAAACTAACACTGTATTCTAAAATATATATTTTTTCTTTAGATCCTAGCTGAACTTTTTAACACCTTTTGAATTGTTTTAACGGTATTTAGTGATAAATAAATAATTTATGATTTATGAAACCTATATTAGGCAATCTGCGGCAGTTTAATCCAATAAAAAATTTTTTTTCATTTAACCACTTACTGAATTACACTTTTTATAGCTGCTTGGGCGACATATATATTTAATAGCATACAATATAGCTCAATAGCTACACAAAAAAATCTTCCTTCAGATTAAAAATCATAAAATTTGTTTTTTTTTAAACTTTCGCAAGCAGGTTGAAACTCAAAATCATGCCTATTTTACGTAAATGTATTATCTAAGCGTGTGAATGGTTTACATAAATTCTATATATCAGTAAAGATTCTATCTCAGTGCTATGCGATATCGATAAAGTTAATATTTTAGAAGATGAAAATTATAAAAAAAAATTTCCGTATAATTGAAAAAAAAGAAAGAAAAAAACATTAATCTTGTTTTACCAATATAATAAAAGCTAAATCTATCGTTCAATTCATAAAAATTACTGAGTTTAGCATTATCCACCCTTTTTTCATATATAAAAAGCATACTAAATAAATACATTTTAAAAAGCATCAAATACAATTAAACGATATATGAAATTTTTTTTATAATTGAATATTAAAATAAGACATCAAAAATATATTCAATATTTTATGTAATTGATTATTAAAAGAAAAAAAAAATAATAGGACCCTTAAACTTTCTATTAAGATCCTAAATTAGATTACAGCTTTCATAATATGTATTGATCTATGGTTCAAAACATATTTTTTCGATTTGGAGTATATGATAGTTATTATCACATAAAAAACCCACTAAAATAAAGAAAAAAAATAGTCGACTAAATTTACGCATAAAGGGGGAAAAATCAAGAAAAACATAAAACCTATGATTTTCTAAGTATTTTACGTTACAAAAAGATACTTTTAAATTGAAAACTTGTTTTTATTATAAGAAAATAAAATCCCTTTTTTTTGCGATGTTGATTAGTTATTATGAAAAATCGCAGATAATGAGAAATATGAGATAGCCAGAATGTGTATCTTAGCAAATAAAAATATGATCAGCAAGTAAAAATTAGTTTTTTTACCAAACAGGGCTTGTTTCTAGGTTTTTTTTAAGACACAAAAAAATATGGCAACACATAAAACTTGGAATTGATCAAAAAATCAATGAATTCACCTTTTCTGAATAATTAAACATAGTAAAACATATGTACAAATATTCGCTATGTCTATTAGAGTATATAAATATCCATTATATGGCAAAAAAATCCTGAATATAACTAAGTTGGTTATGGCTATATATCCACAAAAAGATGATTTTATCTTCTATCAACTTTAGACAATGTATTTATCATGTCATAAATATATATTTTACTATTTCTTTCTATGCTAGTGGACATATTTATCACCACTTATTCGGCCATTCAGCGACATAATTAAGCTAAAAGTAATAAAATTATGTTCAAAAGACAATTGATCTGTCTTAGTAGTACAAAAGTAATCCAAAATATGTTTATTCTCATCTCGCTGCAGACATATTATATTTAAAATAGCATAGAAAATCGATAATAAAAATTGATAATTGAAATTTTTATAATAAAAACGAATATTATCGTTTAAAAGCTGGTTATTTTAACATAAAGGATTTATTCTATACAACCAGAAAAGTAGAAAACCGCCTAGATAAAGAAAAAAATCAAAGGATTGGTACAAATATGATAATTAAGCCACAAATAATCAATAAAAATTACAATTTATACTCAATAAAATAAGACAATAAACATAGTTTTCTACCAGAGACGTAATTTATATATGAATATTTAAATATTAGTGCATTAAACTGAAAATATCTACATAAAATTCTAATATCTGGTGTCGAAAATATATCTTTTGTATTTTATATCTATTTATATTTTATTTGAAAATTTCATTTTTTACAGAGATGGTTCTATTATTAGATTATAATAAATTACTAAACACGAAAAATATTTCAATTTCACCAGTATATTTCTATATGTTTATGGAAAATAAAATAAAAAACGTAAAAAATAATAATTTATTAACAAGAGGATCTTAAACAAAGAAATAAATAGCAAATGAAATAACATAAAATTATATCACGAAATTTTTCATATTATTGTTTAAATAACAAATAATCTTAACATAAAAAAAAATTTCGGTTTTAAATATTATAAAGAACAATTGATGTGAAGATCTTTAGAGTCAGAAAATCTAGTTTAATGTATATAATAGACAAATAATTGCGTATTATTATTATTTTTGTCGATATATATAATTTTATGGTGATTTATTAATTTATAGATTCTAAATGAAAATTTAAATAAAATCAGAAGAATATTTCGGATAAATATTTTATAAAAAAAAAGTATAATAGTATGTAAAAAAATAATTAAAAAATATAATAAAATTACACAAAATTTGTTGTATCATTATATAAAAAATATTTTACTTTTTTGTCATTCTTTCTCGTAATCTAATTTAAAAGAAAAATCCAATGTTTTGATAACTATATTTTATATCTAGAAAGTTCAAAATTAGAATAGAAAAACAATATACCAGCATATAATTTTATTTAAGAACGCTTTTCTAACATCACGATATGTTCGAATATCTTAATCTAAAGATAAAATATCCAATAATAACAAAATAAAATAAAATAGAATGAATATATTTTTTGTTTATAATAGAAAGAAAAATGCATTGTTCGGAATTTAAAGATAACAATTATAAAAGTATTAAGAATAAGTTATACTTTTACAACAAAAAGTAAATTATTAATAAATATGTGGATTAAGCGATCGTAAAAAGCAAAGAAACATCAAAATACCATAAAAATGGTGGTATAATTATCATTGAAAAGGATAAAAACATATACATCTCCTATAAATAATTGCATTGTTACTATTTAGTTATATATTTATGATCTTAATTACATAAGAATATAAAGACATGAACTTTCGGACTTTAATGTTATCATGACGATGATTAAAAAGATAAACTAAAATAGAAAATCTGATAAAGGATATACAAGAAGAATATTTTTTTTCGAATATATGTCTTTTTTTCAAAAAAAACGTATAATTATTAACTCAATGGATAAAATATCATTTTCTAGACAAAATTTCGAAGAAATAGACGGAAAAATCATGGTAAAAATCGTATAATTTAATTTTCTTATCTAGAAAAGGGGTAAATTTGATCAATGATCATTTTAGATCTGCTTTTTTAGATAAAGGGCAAAAGAAAACTGTTGAGAACATGTCACAGGTTTATAAAAACTAAAAAATTAAAGGATTCATATATTTCTATTTATCAATTCTAGAAAATATATAATTTTGTTATTAGAATCGCGCACTTTTTTCAAACAATAAATAAAAGATATTCTAGTATTGGCAGTGATATAAATAATAAAATATAATTTCATATAAAGTAACAATATTAAACCTTTTATATACATTCTTATGTAAAATTCAAAATGCATAAATCAAGTTTATTATATGTAAAATAAAGCAAATTAGGATATTTAACATATACGATAAAACATCTTATAGAAGCTAAAGATTATTAATACATTAAGACACAAAATTGAATTATTGTAAGCAAATAATTATCACAATTATATCCAACGAAAAACGTAAAACATAAAAACAAAACAACAAATTTTGATATATAAATAATATCAAATAATTATTCAATTTATAGTGTATATTTAATTTATTAAACCCATGTCTTTAATCATTGTAAAATTTGAACCTTCGATTGAATCTTGCTAAAAAAAAATTCAAAAATTAATTTATTTAACCCATGTCTATAATCATTGTAAAATTTGAACCTTCAGACAAAATCCATCTAAATAAAATTTCAAAAAAAAAATTACAAAATTGATTTTATTTAACCCACGTCTAAAATCATTATAAAATATTAATCTTCGGAATATATCATAATTCTTGTATATAATTCTAAAAATATAAAAATTCCACTTCAACATTCTAGTGAAACGCATAATGTATAACAATTCAATATTAACATCATTTATGTGGATAAAACCATAAATTTTCAAATCTAGAAATATGAAATTTATGTTCATATTTGAAAAGCTAACTATTAGATTTATTAAAAAATGGAAGATAAATAGCAACAAAATTGGTTTAAAATATAATAATAAATTTTCTAGTTTTTATCGATTTGTAAAAAAAACAACAAATATATTATTTAGTTTAACAAATAAAAAAAAAATCTAAAATAACATACGATTTTTGATTTTATTTATATAAAAACAGAAAAAGAAACAAAATTTATCATAATGTAATAGTTATATCGATTAGAGAATAAATATAAAAACATTATATTACGGTATTCAAATCAAATGTAATAAAGTATAAAATAATAAAATAGTTCATATAGAAGAGGTTTCTCTGGAAATAAATGTTTTTTGATGTTAATTAAATGACGCAAAAAAACTATAACGCATATGAATAAACTCAGTTTTTTAAAATATCAGAGAAGAATCTATAAAAGTATATATAGTAAAACAAAAATATCGTTTTTAAATAGTTAAACATATAAAAATCTAACGAGTAATATTCAAACCTATTTATAAGAAAAAAAATTATTATGCAATTCAATATTAATCTTTAAATAGTTAAACATATAATTCGAAATCAATTATCTATAAAAACAAAAAAAAAACCTTTTATTCACACAAGGCTTAGTATGCAATTTTATAAATAAATAAAACAGATTATCAAGAAAAGGGAAAAAACACATTGTATTTTTAAGATCAAACTTACACTACGATACAGAGGATAAGTTTTAATAGTTACAGTTCATGGATTTTAAAAACGAAAAACTTCAAATAGTAGCAGAAGGAATTGCATAAAAAACCTTTTTTATATTGTTTCATACCACTAATAGTATTTTTTATCGTTTTTGTCAAACACGGATATGTGATTTTTTATGTCAATCGAATAGATTTAACATCACAAATAAATGTAAACTTTTACTATAGAAAAAAGCATCAGAACTTATTTGTGATAACTTTTGTAGACAATTCATTCTATCAAACATAAATATATTAAATATATTAAATATATTAAATATCTAAAATACAACAATTTAAATAATGCAAGTTATATAAAATCCAGGTTTTATGTTGCCAAGAAATTACGAAAAATGTATTTATTACATTTTTGGATATAATTTTAAAATATTTGGCTGTTGAAGCAATCTTAAAATATAAAAGTGATTATATATTGCAATTATATCACTTATTTATGTTTTATTCTGTAATATATACATATTTTGATGTTTTTTTTTCATTACAAAAAAGTGATAAAAGGCTATGAAATTTGTAAAAGACATCAATGGCTTTATATTTTATTCACTAAAACTGAAAGATTTTAGATGAAGATTAACTGATCATTGAAAACATGGTAAGAAATAATATCATAAACGAGTGATAAATATAATAATAGAGTCGCCCCTACCCTAGAAGGGCGACTCTATTGTTGTGTTCATTGCATCGTAATTCTAAAAATATAAATCTATTTTTATTATAGAAACATAAAACATAGATTATCATATATAAATTGTCGAATATTTTGCTATAAAATACACTTTTTACAATAAAATTAAGTATTATTTATTTGCACTAGATATAAGATCAACATGTATTGTATTTTTGAATGTTTTTTTATCTTTTTAAACATAACAAATCTACAAAAAGGCTTACTACTTTTTTATTATATGATAAATGCATTATAAATAAATGTTATAAGAAAAAAATATAAAATAAAACTATCAATAACTAGATGTTAATAGATAAATGTCATGCATATTCTTATATATTTAGGAAATAGTATGTAAAAAGCACTGTATTTTAAAATAGACATTTTTTCTCTATTCTAGCTTAACTATTTGACACTTTATGGATTGTTTTAACAACAATTCGCTATAAATGTACTATTATAGTTATATTTAACATTAGAAGTGTTAATTTGCGGTAGTATAATACCAAAAAAGAGTTTTTATTCAGCTATCTAACAGAATTAGCACCTCTTTATAGTAATTTAGGCGACTAGATGTATCAAATAGCATATAACACACCTGACTAGTATATAAAAAATCTCTTTCTTCAAATTTTAGATCATTAAATCTGTTGTTTGTTTTACTTTAGCAAGCAGATTTAAGCTCAAAAACATGTCTATTTTACCAAAATGTGTTATCGAGGAGTGTGTATAATGTACAAAAATTACTATATTTAGTTTTAATTTCATCACAGTGTTATAACAAATCGAAAAAGTTAGTATTTTAGATGATTAGGAATATAAAAAAAATTAAAAAAAAAAGAAGAAAAAAAACATTTTTATATGTTAACTTAAAAAATTTAAACACTTTCTATGACATTTAACAGATTAAAATTACCTACTATAGCATATTCCACCTTTTATTTTCGTACGTAAGAAACATGCCTAAAATATAATATAAATGTACATCGAAGTCAATAAAATAAAAAAAGACAACTTAATCATATATTATTGTCTTTATAAGATATAAATATTTGTTAAATGGGATATATAATTGATTTTGCAAAAAAAGAAAAAAATAATAGGACCCTTAGACTTTCTACTGAATTCTCGAATAAAAATAATATTTATTTAATGTGTATGTCATCGTTTGTCAAACCAATTTTATTATTCTTTTTATTGTATGAAAGATAATTATACGTAGAAAAGCCACTAAAACAAAGAAAAAAAATAGTAGCCTAAATCCCGACATAAAAGTTTCAGAAACAAGAAAAAGACAATATTTATGTTTTTTCTCAGTATGCTGCATATAAAAAGATTGTTTTCATATAAAATAGAATTTTATTATAAGAAAAAAAATCCCCTTTTTTCACATTTCATAAAATTATAACGAAAATCGCAAATAATATGTCATATGAATTGAAAAAAACACTTCTTTATGATTTTGAATATATTATAGCATTATAGTCTTCTTTTTTAAACAAACATGGCTTGGTCTTAAGTTTTTTTTTCGAAACAGAAATAGATATGGCAACACATAAAACTTAAAATTGACCGATAAATCAGTAAATTCACCCTTTACAATGTACAATAGACTAAAAAACATATTTACAGATATCCGCCATGGCTAAGAGAGTATACAAAATATCTGTTATAATGCAAAATAAAAAAAACTTGATATAGCTAATTTCATGGTATAATATATAATAAAAAAGAGATTTTTCTTCATCATAAACGTCAAAAATCGTATTTAATATGCCAATACTATCATTGTCGTAGTTTTTCTATGCTAGCGGACATATTCGGCTTTTCAGGTGACTCGATCCAGCTAAAATATAAAAATAAACATAAAAAAAGACAAAGACAACGTTTCTTTGCATGAAATATATCCAAAATATGTTTTTATATATATCGCAGACATCTTTTGCTATAATAGAGCATAAAAAATTAATAATATAACATAGCACATAGAATATTAATAAAAAAAATCGACTATTATCATAAATTTATCACGGAATAAGCTTTTTATTTTAACATACAAGATATATACATAACCAGAAAGATGAAAAATAATATATATAAATGATAATAAAACAAAAAAAGCTTCTTAAAATGTGAGAATGAAAGAATAAAAATCAATAAAATTACAGATTATGCTATTTAAAATAGAAAAAAAAGACATAATTATATTAAAAAGAACAAATACTATTAGAAATCATACTATAGTAGTGCCTAGAACTAAAGGTATTTATAATAACCAAATAAAAGGTTATGACAATAGAAGATGATTTATTTCGTTTTTTCAAACAATTATACGTTTTTATACATTTTTGTATCTCTTTGGAATAACTTGTCAATTTTTTGTTATAAATGAATAAACGATCAAACTTTATCGATTTTACCAGTATATTTCTTTATATGAAAAAGAAAAAAAATTATAAAAAAATAATAATTTCTTAACAATAGAATCTTAAACAAAGATTTTGCATAATATAACTCACCAATATAGTTTTATCATCACTTTTTTTATAAATACTCTAACTGTATGAAAATATTTATGTTAAAAGAATTATGTAGAACAAATAATGAGAAGTTCTTGTAAGTTGGAAAATCCAGTATAATGTATATTATAGATATATATATTAATTATTGAATAATTATGTTAATCTAATGTGTTTATTGGAAATTCATTAATTGATAGATTTAATATCCAAAAAAGCGCAAAAAATTTAAATTTTCAGAGAAATGAACATAAAATGTGCAAAATTTTATAATACAAATTATAAAAAAGAAAGCAATAAGAATTAATTATACTTTTACAGCAAAAAGAACAAATAAAAATGGTAAGATGTTAATAAAATTATAGATAAGAGCACGTAAAAAGTATATAATCGCCGAAAAAAACATGCAAATGATATAATAGTTACCATAAAAACCAATAACAAACATGGAAATTAGCGACATAGTTACAATGAAGTTGTATTTTTCTGTATATAAATCGCATAAGAATATTGTATTTGTATTCAAGGATAAAGTTACCAACTTGTAGATTTTCTAATCCATCATATAGATTATATAGTATAAACTCAAATAAAAATATGACGGAGATATATAGTGCTGTGATCATTTTTAGAATATATTCCAAATTTTAATAAAAATAACGCGATATTTAAAAACTAAAGCGATAAATAAGGGGGAAAAAAATAAAATTTAGTGAAATGTAAAGAAAAATAATGGTAAAAACTGAACCATGATTATCCTTGATCTAGAAAAAGTATAAAAAATGTACGATTATCATTTATTATCAGTAGTTTTACTTTTATTTTAAAAAGAAACCGGTTGAAGAATATCCAACAGGATTTTAAAAACCAAAAAATATAACGATTCATTTATTAATTAGTTTAAATTACAGAAAATATAATTTTGTGGTATTAGAATCGCACCTTTTAGAGAAAATAAATAAATAAAACCTATTCTAACATTCGGTGATACATTAATAATACCATATAAAGAAACAATATGTGAACTTTATTAAAAAAAAGAACAAATCAAGATTATTATCTATAATATAGATCAAAAAGGTATTAATTATACAGATAAAACGTCTTATAGAAGCTAAATATTATTGAAATATAAGATGCAAGCTTGAATAAATAGTTAACAAATAAATATCTCAAAATCTTTTATTTCGAATGAAAAACGTATAACATAAAAATAAAACTGCAAATCTTGATTTATAATATCGAATAAATAATATTTAGAGTTTAATATTCACAATGTATATTTTATTCGACCCACGTCTAAAATAATTTAAAAAATTATAAATCTTCGGAGTATACCATAATTCTTGAATAAAATTTCAAAAATATGAAAATTCTACTATAATATTTTAGTCTAACAGTAAAGTATGCCAATTCAATAATTTATGTGGATAAAACCATGAATTTTTAAATCTAGAAATGTAAAATTTATGTTCACATTTGAATAGCTAACTATTAGATTTTAGTAAATGCAAGATAATTAAATTAATAAAGCTTCATTTATACTAAAAAGAGGACCGAATGCACATAAAATTGTTTTTAAATATAATAATAAATTTTCTAGTTTTCATCAATTTGTACAAAAAACCAAGATATGATTTATATTTACACATAGAAATGAATTCTAATATAACATTCGATTTTTGATTTTATTTATATAAAAACAGAAACAGTATACAGAATTTATCATAATGTAATAGTTATATCGATTAGAAATGGGTAAAAAAACATATCTTTTATCAACAATATAGTTCAAAATAATAATTAATGTACATTTTAGACATATTAAACAGTTCATCAGTATATAATGTATAAAAATATATGATTTAACATGTAAAGAAGTTTCTCTACAAATTATTTGCGATTTTTTGTTTTTTTAAAATACAGATAACAATCTTTTAAGCATACAAATATACACAGTCTTTTAAAATAATAAGATATAATCTATAAAACATACATAGTCAAACATACAAAAATCCTATTGAAATAGTTAAAAATAAAAAAATATATTTAGTAATATTCAAACTTTTTTATTAAAAAAAAATAAGAGTTAGATACTATTATGCAATTAAATATAATGATTGAAATAGTTATACATGTAAATCGAAAACAATGATTCTTGACAATGAAAAAAAAAACTTATTTATTCTGACATGACTTAGAAAGCAATATATAAAGAAATAAAACACGTTCAGCATAAACAGGAAAAAAACTTTATTTTTTGAATGTTTTATTTCAGAACTATATAATAGATAAACTATTTTTTATTGTTCATGGATTACAAATAAAAGCTGATATTTAGCAAAAAAAACCCTTTATATACATTTTTTATAAAACTACGAGATTATTAATGTTTCAATATTTCTTTAAAACAAAGATATGTATTTTTTATGTCAATCGAATAGAATTACACATCTAGAATTGATATAAGCTTTAGATATAT
Organism: Rhyacophila brunnea; assembly: GCF_057557595.1. Taxonomy (NCBI): domain Eukaryota; kingdom Metazoa; phylum Arthropoda; class Insecta; order Trichoptera; family Rhyacophilidae; genus Rhyacophila; species Rhyacophila brunnea. The sequence continues at coordinate 1,635,485 of NW_028233352.1, forward strand.
AAGATACACACTCGTATTTACTTTTGTAACATTTCATTCTATTAACAACAAATATAAAAAATTTCATATATACTACAATTTAAATAGAATATTTTTATTAAATCCAGATTTTTAGCAGCCAAGAAAAACCGAAAAACGTATTATGTGCTTTTTTGATAAAATATAAAAAATATTTGAAAATTTAAAGAATCTTAAAATGAAAGAGTAGTGAAATTTTGCAATAAAATTATTTATATATGTTATATTTTGTGATTTAGCACAGATTTGGATGTTTTTTTTAGATGCACATAAGTGATAAAAGGCTATTGAGTTTGTAAAGAACTTCAACGCTAATTATTTACCTCACTAAACTTATAAATATTAGAAGAAAAAATAATTATACATGAGTCGGGAATATATATAAACCAGCATAAAAGATTGCAAAAAATCAACATGAACGTGTGATAAATATAATATTAGAGTTCGCCCCTACCATAGAAGGGCGACTGCATTATTGTGTTCATTGCATCGTAATTCTAAAATGAATCTATTTATATAAGAGAACTATAAAGCAGGGATAATCATGTATAAAATTTATACATATTTTTGTAAATAAATACACATATTCTATGGACTGTAAGACAATTTTACTTTGCACTGCGTATTTTATAGAGATGTCAGTTGTTTTCGTATTTTAATTTATTTTTAAAACATGACAGATATAAAAAAATGCCTACCTACTATTTTTATTATATAGATAATATATATAGAATAAATTTAATATGGCAAAAAACAGAAAATGAATCTCCTTAAATATATAGATGTTCAGAAGAATATGAGATTTCAATCATTTACCATAGAAATGTATTAAACTAACACTGTATTCTAAAATATATATTTTTTCTTTAGATCCTAGCTGAACTTTTTAACACCTTTTGAATTGTTTTAACGGTATTTAGTGATAAATAAATAATTTATGATTTATGAAACCTATATTAGGCAATCTGCGGCAGTTTAATCCAATAAAAAATTTTTTTTCATTTAACCACTTACTGAATTACACTTTTTATAGCTGCTTGGGCGACATATATATTTAATAGCATACAATATAGCTCAATAGCTACACAAAAAAATCTTCCTTCAGATTAAAAATCATAAAATTTGTTTTTTTTTAAACTTTCGCAAGCAGGTTGAAACTCAAAATCATGCCTATTTTACGTAAATGTATTATCTAAGCGTGTGAATGGTTTACATAAATTCTATATATCAGTAAAGATTCTATCTCAGTGCTATGCGATATCGATAAAGTTAATATTTTAGAAGATGAAAATTATAAAAAAAAATTTCCGTATAATTGAAAAAAAAGAAAGAAAAAAACATTAATCTTGTTTTACCAATATAATAAAAGCTAAATCTATCGTTCAATTCATAAAAATTACTGAGTTTAGCATTATCCACCCTTTTTTCATATATAAAAAGCATACTAAATAAATACATTTTAAAAAGCATCAAATACAATTAAACGATATATGAAATTTTTTTTATAATTGAATATTAAAATAAGACATCAAAAATATATTCAATATTTTATGTAATTGATTATTAAAAGAAAAAAAAAATAATAGGACCCTTAAACTTTCTATTAAGATCCTAAATTAGATTACAGCTTTCATAATATGTATTGATCTATGGTTCAAAACATATTTTTTCGATTTGGAGTATATGATAGTTATTATCACATAAAAAACCCACTAAAATAAAGAAAAAAAATAGTCGACTAAATTTACGCATAAAGGGGGAAAAATCAAGAAAAACATAAAACCTATGATTTTCTAAGTATTTTACGTTACAAAAAGATACTTTTAAATTGAAAACTTGTTTTTATTATAAGAAAATAAAATCCCTTTTTTTTGCGATGTTGATTAGTTATTATGAAAAATCGCAGATAATGAGAAATATGAGATAGCCAGAATGTGTATCTTAGCAAATAAAAATATGATCAGCAAGTAAAAATTAGTTTTTTTACCAAACAGGGCTTGTTTCTAGGTTTTTTTTAAGACACAAAAAAATATGGCAACACATAAAACTTGGAATTGATCAAAAAATCAATGAATTCACCTTTTCTGAATAATTAAACATAGTAAAACATATGTACAAATATTCGCTATGTCTATTAGAGTATATAAATATCCATTATATGGCAAAAAAATCCTGAATATAACTAAGTTGGTTATGGCTATATATCCACAAAAAGATGATTTTATCTTCTATCAACTTTAGACAATGTATTTATCATGTCATAAATATATATTTTACTATTTCTTTCTATGCTAGTGGACATATTTATCACCACTTATTCGGCCATTCAGCGACATAATTAAGCTAAAAGTAATAAAATTATGTTCAAAAGACAATTGATCTGTCTTAGTAGTACAAAAGTAATCCAAAATATGTTTATTCTCATCTCGCTGCAGACATATTATATTTAAAATAGCATAGAAAATCGATAATAAAAATTGATAATTGAAATTTTTATAATAAAAACGAATATTATCGTTTAAAAGCTGGTTATTTTAACATAAAGGATTTATTCTATACAACCAGAAAAGTAGAAAACCGCCTAGATAAAGAAAAAAATCAAAGGATTGGTACAAATATGATAATTAAGCCACAAATAATCAATAAAAATTACAATTTATACTCAATAAAATAAGACAATAAACATAGTTTTCTACCAGAGACGTAATTTATATATGAATATTTAAATATTAGTGCATTAAACTGAAAATATCTACATAAAATTCTAATATCTGGTGTCGAAAATATATCTTTTGTATTTTATATCTATTTATATTTTATTTGAAAATTTCATTTTTTACAGAGATGGTTCTATTATTAGATTATAATAAATTACTAAACACGAAAAATATTTCAATTTCACCAGTATATTTCTATATGTTTATGGAAAATAAAATAAAAAACGTAAAAAATAATAATTTATTAACAAGAGGATCTTAAACAAAGAAATAAATAGCAAATGAAATAACATAAAATTATATCACGAAATTTTTCATATTATTGTTTAAATAACAAATAATCTTAACATAAAAAAAAATTTCGGTTTTAAATATTATAAAGAACAATTGATGTGAAGATCTTTAGAGTCAGAAAATCTAGTTTAATGTATATAATAGACAAATAATTGCGTATTATTATTATTTTTGTCGATATATATAATTTTATGGTGATTTATTAATTTATAGATTCTAAATGAAAATTTAAATAAAATCAGAAGAATATTTCGGATAAATATTTTATAAAAAAAAAGTATAATAGTATGTAAAAAAATAATTAAAAAATATAATAAAATTACACAAAATTTGTTGTATCATTATATAAAAAATATTTTACTTTTTTGTCATTCTTTCTCGTAATCTAATTTAAAAGAAAAATCCAATGTTTTGATAACTATATTTTATATCTAGAAAGTTCAAAATTAGAATAGAAAAACAATATACCAGCATATAATTTTATTTAAGAACGCTTTTCTAACATCACGATATGTTCGAATATCTTAATCTAAAGATAAAATATCCAATAATAACAAAATAAAATAAAATAGAATGAATATATTTTTTGTTTATAATAGAAAGAAAAATGCATTGTTCGGAATTTAAAGATAACAATTATAAAAGTATTAAGAATAAGTTATACTTTTACAACAAAAAGTAAATTATTAATAAATATGTGGATTAAGCGATCGTAAAAAGCAAAGAAACATCAAAATACCATAAAAATGGTGGTATAATTATCATTGAAAAGGATAAAAACATATACATCTCCTATAAATAATTGCATTGTTACTATTTAGTTATATATTTATGATCTTAATTACATAAGAATATAAAGACATGAACTTTCGGACTTTAATGTTATCATGACGATGATTAAAAAGATAAACTAAAATAGAAAATCTGATAAAGGATATACAAGAAGAATATTTTTTTTCGAATATATGTCTTTTTTTCAAAAAAAACGTATAATTATTAACTCAATGGATAAAATATCATTTTCTAGACAAAATTTCGAAGAAATAGACGGAAAAATCATGGTAAAAATCGTATAATTTAATTTTCTTATCTAGAAAAGGGGTAAATTTGATCAATGATCATTTTAGATCTGCTTTTTTAGATAAAGGGCAAAAGAAAACTGTTGAGAACATGTCACAGGTTTATAAAAACTAAAAAATTAAAGGATTCATATATTTCTATTTATCAATTCTAGAAAATATATAATTTTGTTATTAGAATCGCGCACTTTTTTCAAACAATAAATAAAAGATATTCTAGTATTGGCAGTGATATAAATAATAAAATATAATTTCATATAAAGTAACAATATTAAACCTTTTATATACATTCTTATGTAAAATTCAAAATGCATAAATCAAGTTTATTATATGTAAAATAAAGCAAATTAGGATATTTAACATATACGATAAAACATCTTATAGAAGCTAAAGATTATTAATACATTAAGACACAAAATTGAATTATTGTAAGCAAATAATTATCACAATTATATCCAACGAAAAACGTAAAACATAAAAACAAAACAACAAATTTTGATATATAAATAATATCAAATAATTATTCAATTTATAGTGTATATTTAATTTATTAAACCCATGTCTTTAATCATTGTAAAATTTGAACCTTCGATTGAATCTTGCTAAAAAAAAATTCAAAAATTAATTTATTTAACCCATGTCTATAATCATTGTAAAATTTGAACCTTCAGACAAAATCCATCTAAATAAAATTTCAAAAAAAAAATTACAAAATTGATTTTATTTAACCCACGTCTAAAATCATTATAAAATATTAATCTTCGGAATATATCATAATTCTTGTATATAATTCTAAAAATATAAAAATTCCACTTCAACATTCTAGTGAAACGCATAATGTATAACAATTCAATATTAACATCATTTATGTGGATAAAACCATAAATTTTCAAATCTAGAAATATGAAATTTATGTTCATATTTGAAAAGCTAACTATTAGATTTATTAAAAAATGGAAGATAAATAGCAACAAAATTGGTTTAAAATATAATAATAAATTTTCTAGTTTTTATCGATTTGTAAAAAAAACAACAAATATATTATTTAGTTTAACAAATAAAAAAAAAATCTAAAATAACATACGATTTTTGATTTTATTTATATAAAAACAGAAAAAGAAACAAAATTTATCATAATGTAATAGTTATATCGATTAGAGAATAAATATAAAAACATTATATTACGGTATTCAAATCAAATGTAATAAAGTATAAAATAATAAAATAGTTCATATAGAAGAGGTTTCTCTGGAAATAAATGTTTTTTGATGTTAATTAAATGACGCAAAAAAACTATAACGCATATGAATAAACTCAGTTTTTTAAAATATCAGAGAAGAATCTATAAAAGTATATATAGTAAAACAAAAATATCGTTTTTAAATAGTTAAACATATAAAAATCTAACGAGTAATATTCAAACCTATTTATAAGAAAAAAAATTATTATGCAATTCAATATTAATCTTTAAATAGTTAAACATATAATTCGAAATCAATTATCTATAAAAACAAAAAAAAAACCTTTTATTCACACAAGGCTTAGTATGCAATTTTATAAATAAATAAAACAGATTATCAAGAAAAGGGAAAAAACACATTGTATTTTTAAGATCAAACTTACACTACGATACAGAGGATAAGTTTTAATAGTTACAGTTCATGGATTTTAAAAACGAAAAACTTCAAATAGTAGCAGAAGGAATTGCATAAAAAACCTTTTTTATATTGTTTCATACCACTAATAGTATTTTTTATCGTTTTTGTCAAACACGGATATGTGATTTTTTATGTCAATCGAATAGATTTAACATCACAAATAAATGTAAACTTTTACTATAGAAAAAAGCATCAGAACTTATTTGTGATAACTTTTGTAGACAATTCATTCTATCAAACATAAATATATTAAATATATTAAATATATTAAATATCTAAAATACAACAATTTAAATAATGCAAGTTATATAAAATCCAGGTTTTATGTTGCCAAGAAATTACGAAAAATGTATTTATTACATTTTTGGATATAATTTTAAAATATTTGGCTGTTGAAGCAATCTTAAAATATAAAAGTGATTATATATTGCAATTATATCACTTATTTATGTTTTATTCTGTAATATATACATATTTTGATGTTTTTTTTTCATTACAAAAAAGTGATAAAAGGCTATGAAATTTGTAAAAGACATCAATGGCTTTATATTTTATTCACTAAAACTGAAAGATTTTAGATGAAGATTAACTGATCATTGAAAACATGGTAAGAAATAATATCATAAACGAGTGATAAATATAATAATAGAGTCGCCCCTACCCTAGAAGGGCGACTCTATTGTTGTGTTCATTGCATCGTAATTCTAAAAATATAAATCTATTTTTATTATAGAAACATAAAACATAGATTATCATATATAAATTGTCGAATATTTTGCTATAAAATACACTTTTTACAATAAAATTAAGTATTATTTATTTGCACTAGATATAAGATCAACATGTATTGTATTTTTGAATGTTTTTTTATCTTTTTAAACATAACAAATCTACAAAAAGGCTTACTACTTTTTTATTATATGATAAATGCATTATAAATAAATGTTATAAGAAAAAAATATAAAATAAAACTATCAATAACTAGATGTTAATAGATAAATGTCATGCATATTCTTATATATTTAGGAAATAGTATGTAAAAAGCACTGTATTTTAAAATAGACATTTTTTCTCTATTCTAGCTTAACTATTTGACACTTTATGGATTGTTTTAACAACAATTCGCTATAAATGTACTATTATAGTTATATTTAACATTAGAAGTGTTAATTTGCGGTAGTATAATACCAAAAAAGAGTTTTTATTCAGCTATCTAACAGAATTAGCACCTCTTTATAGTAATTTAGGCGACTAGATGTATCAAATAGCATATAACACACCTGACTAGTATATAAAAAATCTCTTTCTTCAAATTTTAGATCATTAAATCTGTTGTTTGTTTTACTTTAGCAAGCAGATTTAAGCTCAAAAACATGTCTATTTTACCAAAATGTGTTATCGAGGAGTGTGTATAATGTACAAAAATTACTATATTTAGTTTTAATTTCATCACAGTGTTATAACAAATCGAAAAAGTTAGTATTTTAGATGATTAGGAATATAAAAAAAATTAAAAAAAAAAGAAGAAAAAAAACATTTTTATATGTTAACTTAAAAAATTTAAACACTTTCTATGACATTTAACAGATTAAAATTACCTACTATAGCATATTCCACCTTTTATTTTCGTACGTAAGAAACATGCCTAAAATATAATATAAATGTACATCGAAGTCAATAAAATAAAAAAAGACAACTTAATCATATATTATTGTCTTTATAAGATATAAATATTTGTTAAATGGGATATATAATTGATTTTGCAAAAAAAGAAAAAAATAATAGGACCCTTAGACTTTCTACTGAATTCTCGAATAAAAATAATATTTATTTAATGTGTATGTCATCGTTTGTCAAACCAATTTTATTATTCTTTTTATTGTATGAAAGATAATTATACGTAGAAAAGCCACTAAAACAAAGAAAAAAAATAGTAGCCTAAATCCCGACATAAAAGTTTCAGAAACAAGAAAAAGACAATATTTATGTTTTTTCTCAGTATGCTGCATATAAAAAGATTGTTTTCATATAAAATAGAATTTTATTATAAGAAAAAAAATCCCCTTTTTTCACATTTCATAAAATTATAACGAAAATCGCAAATAATATGTCATATGAATTGAAAAAAACACTTCTTTATGATTTTGAATATATTATAGCATTATAGTCTTCTTTTTTAAACAAACATGGCTTGGTCTTAAGTTTTTTTTTCGAAACAGAAATAGATATGGCAACACATAAAACTTAAAATTGACCGATAAATCAGTAAATTCACCCTTTACAATGTACAATAGACTAAAAAACATATTTACAGATATCCGCCATGGCTAAGAGAGTATACAAAATATCTGTTATAATGCAAAATAAAAAAAACTTGATATAGCTAATTTCATGGTATAATATATAATAAAAAAGAGATTTTTCTTCATCATAAACGTCAAAAATCGTATTTAATATGCCAATACTATCATTGTCGTAGTTTTTCTATGCTAGCGGACATATTCGGCTTTTCAGGTGACTCGATCCAGCTAAAATATAAAAATAAACATAAAAAAAGACAAAGACAACGTTTCTTTGCATGAAATATATCCAAAATATGTTTTTATATATATCGCAGACATCTTTTGCTATAATAGAGCATAAAAAATTAATAATATAACATAGCACATAGAATATTAATAAAAAAAATCGACTATTATCATAAATTTATCACGGAATAAGCTTTTTATTTTAACATACAAGATATATACATAACCAGAAAGATGAAAAATAATATATATAAATGATAATAAAACAAAAAAAGCTTCTTAAAATGTGAGAATGAAAGAATAAAAATCAATAAAATTACAGATTATGCTATTTAAAATAGAAAAAAAAGACATAATTATATTAAAAAGAACAAATACTATTAGAAATCATACTATAGTAGTGCCTAGAACTAAAGGTATTTATAATAACCAAATAAAAGGTTATGACAATAGAAGATGATTTATTTCGTTTTTTCAAACAATTATACGTTTTTATACATTTTTGTATCTCTTTGGAATAACTTGTCAATTTTTTGTTATAAATGAATAAACGATCAAACTTTATCGATTTTACCAGTATATTTCTTTATATGAAAAAGAAAAAAAATTATAAAAAAATAATAATTTCTTAACAATAGAATCTTAAACAAAGATTTTGCATAATATAACTCACCAATATAGTTTTATCATCACTTTTTTTATAAATACTCTAACTGTATGAAAATATTTATGTTAAAAGAATTATGTAGAACAAATAATGAGAAGTTCTTGTAAGTTGGAAAATCCAGTATAATGTATATTATAGATATATATATTAATTATTGAATAATTATGTTAATCTAATGTGTTTATTGGAAATTCATTAATTGATAGATTTAATATCCAAAAAAGCGCAAAAAATTTAAATTTTCAGAGAAATGAACATAAAATGTGCAAAATTTTATAATACAAATTATAAAAAAGAAAGCAATAAGAATTAATTATACTTTTACAGCAAAAAGAACAAATAAAAATGGTAAGATGTTAATAAAATTATAGATAAGAGCACGTAAAAAGTATATAATCGCCGAAAAAAACATGCAAATGATATAATAGTTACCATAAAAACCAATAACAAACATGGAAATTAGCGACATAGTTACAATGAAGTTGTATTTTTCTGTATATAAATCGCATAAGAATATTGTATTTGTATTCAAGGATAAAGTTACCAACTTGTAGATTTTCTAATCCATCATATAGATTATATAGTATAAACTCAAATAAAAATATGACGGAGATATATAGTGCTGTGATCATTTTTAGAATATATTCCAAATTTTAATAAAAATAACGCGATATTTAAAAACTAAAGCGATAAATAAGGGGGAAAAAAATAAAATTTAGTGAAATGTAAAGAAAAATAATGGTAAAAACTGAACCATGATTATCCTTGATCTAGAAAAAGTATAAAAAATGTACGATTATCATTTATTATCAGTAGTTTTACTTTTATTTTAAAAAGAAACCGGTTGAAGAATATCCAACAGGATTTTAAAAACCAAAAAATATAACGATTCATTTATTAATTAGTTTAAATTACAGAAAATATAATTTTGTGGTATTAGAATCGCACCTTTTAGAGAAAATAAATAAATAAAACCTATTCTAACATTCGGTGATACATTAATAATACCATATAAAGAAACAATATGTGAACTTTATTAAAAAAAAGAACAAATCAAGATTATTATCTATAATATAGATCAAAAAGGTATTAATTATACAGATAAAACGTCTTATAGAAGCTAAATATTATTGAAATATAAGATGCAAGCTTGAATAAATAGTTAACAAATAAATATCTCAAAATCTTTTATTTCGAATGAAAAACGTATAACATAAAAATAAAACTGCAAATCTTGATTTATAATATCGAATAAATAATATTTAGAGTTTAATATTCACAATGTATATTTTATTCGACCCACGTCTAAAATAATTTAAAAAATTATAAATCTTCGGAGTATACCATAATTCTTGAATAAAATTTCAAAAATATGAAAATTCTACTATAATATTTTAGTCTAACAGTAAAGTATGCCAATTCAATAATTTATGTGGATAAAACCATGAATTTTTAAATCTAGAAATGTAAAATTTATGTTCACATTTGAATAGCTAACTATTAGATTTTAGTAAATGCAAGATAATTAAATTAATAAAGCTTCATTTATACTAAAAAGAGGACCGAATGCACATAAAATTGTTTTTAAATATAATAATAAATTTTCTAGTTTTCATCAATTTGTACAAAAAACCAAGATATGATTTATATTTACACATAGAAATGAATTCTAATATAACATTCGATTTTTGATTTTATTTATATAAAAACAGAAACAGTATACAGAATTTATCATAATGTAATAGTTATATCGATTAGAAATGGGTAAAAAAACATATCTTTTATCAACAATATAGTTCAAAATAATAATTAATGTACATTTTAGACATATTAAACAGTTCATCAGTATATAATGTATAAAAATATATGATTTAACATGTAAAGAAGTTTCTCTACAAATTATTTGCGATTTTTTGTTTTTTTAAAATACAGATAACAATCTTTTAAGCATACAAATATACACAGTCTTTTAAAATAATAAGATATAATCTATAAAACATACATAGTCAAACATACAAAAATCCTATTGAAATAGTTAAAAATAAAAAAATATATTTAGTAATATTCAAACTTTTTTATTAAAAAAAAATAAGAGTTAGATACTATTATGCAATTAAATATAATGATTGAAATAGTTATACATGTAAATCGAAAACAATGATTCTTGACAATGAAAAAAAAAACTTATTTATTCTGACATGACTTAGAAAGCAATATATAAAGAAATAAAACACGTTCAGCATAAACAGGAAAAAAACTTTATTTTTTGAATGTTTTATTTCAGAACTATATAATAGATAAACTATTTTTTATTGTTCATGGATTACAAATAAAAGCTGATATTTAGCAAAAAAAACCCTTTATATACATTTTTTATAAAACTACGAGATTATTAATGTTTCAATATTTCTTTAAAACAAAGATATGTATTTTTTATGTCAATCGAATAGAATTACACATCTAGAATTGATATAAGCTTTAGATATATAAGATACACACTCGTATTTACTTTTGTAACATTTCATTCTATTAACAACAAATATAAAAAATTTCATATATACTACAATTTAAATAGAATATTTTTATTAAATCCAGATTTTTAGCAGCCAAGAAAAACCGAAAAACGTATTATGTGCTTTTTTGATAAAATATAAAAAATATTTGAAAATTTAAAGAATCTTAAAATGAAAGAGTAGTGAAATTTTGCAATAAAATTATTTATATATGTTATATTTTGTGATTTAGCACAGATTTGGATGTTTTTTTTAGATGCACATAAGTGATAAAAGGCTATTGAGTTTGTAAAGAACTTCAACGCTAATTATTTACCTCACTAAACTTATAAATATTAGAAGAAAAAATAATTATACATGAGTCGGGAATATATATAAACCAGCATAAAAGATTGCAAAAAATCAACATGAACGTGTGATAAATATAATATTAGAGTTCGCCCCTACCATAGAAGGGCGACTGCATTATTGTGTTCATTGCATCGTAATTCTAAAATGAATCTATTTATATAAGAGAACTATAAAGCAGGGATAATCATGTATAAAATTTATACATATTTTTGTAAATAAATACACATATTCTATGGACTGTAAGACAATTTTACTTTGCACTGCGTATTTTATAGAGATGTCAGTTGTTTTCGTATTTTAATTTATTTTTAAAACATGACAGATATAAAAAAATGCCTACCTACTATTTTTATTATATAGATAATATATATAGAATAAATTTAATATGGCAAAAAACAGAAAATGAATCTCCTTAAATATATAGATGTTCAGAAGAATATGAGATTTCAATCATTTACCATAGAAATGTATTAAACTAACACTGTATTCTAAAATATATATTTTTTCTTTAGATCCTAGCTGAACTTTTTAACACCTTTTGAATTGTTTTAACGGTATTTAGTGATAAATAAATAATTTATGATTTATGAAACCTATATTAGGCAATCTGCGGCAGTTTAATCCAATAAAAAATTTTTTTTCATTTAACCACTTACTGAATTACACTTTTTATAGCTGCTTGGGCGACATATATATTTAATAGCATACAATATAGCTCAATAGCTACACAAAAAAATCTTCCTTCAGATTAAAAATCATAAAATTTGTTTTTTTTTAAACTTTCGCAAGCAGGTTGAAACTCAAAATCATGCCTATTTTACGTAAATGTATTATCTAAGCGTGTGAATGGTTTACATAAATTCTATATATCAGTAAAGATTCTATCTCAGTGCTATGCGATATCGATAAAGTTAATATTTTAGAAGATGAAAATTATAAAAAAAAATTTCCGTATAATTGAAAAAAAAGAAAGAAAAAAACATTAATCTTGTTTTACCAATATAATAAAAGCTAAATCTATCGTTCAATTCATAAAAATTACTGAGTTTAGCATTATCCACCCTTTTTTCATATATAAAAAGCATACTAAATAAATACATTTTAAAAAGCATCAAATACAATTAAACGATATATGAAATTTTTTTTATAATTGAATATTAAAATAAGACATCAAAAATATATTCAATATTTTATGTAATTGATTATTAAAAGAAAAAAAAAATAATAGGACCCTTAAACTTTCTATTAAGATCCTAAATTAGATTACAGCTTTCATAATATGTATTGATCTATGGTTCAAAACATATTTTTTCGATTTGGAGTATATGATAGTTATTATCACATAAAAAACCCACTAAAATAAAGAAAAAAAATAGTCGACTAAATTTACGCATAAAGGGGGAAAAATCAAGAAAAACATAAAACCTATGATTTTCTAAGTATTTTACGTTACAAAAAGATACTTTTAAATTGAAAACTTGTTTTTATTATAAGAAAATAAAATCCCTTTTTTTTGCGATGTTGATTAGTTATTATGAAAAATCGCAGATAATGAGAAATATGAGATAGCCAGAATGTGTATCTTAGCAAATAAAAATATGATCAGCAAGTAAAAATTAGTTTTTTTACCAAACAGGGCTTGTTTCTAGGTTTTTTTTAAGACACAAAAAAATATGGCAACACATAAAACTTGGAATTGATCAAAAAATCAATGAATTCACCTTTTCTGAATAATTAAACATAGTAAAACATATGTACAAATATTCGCTATGTCTATTAGAGTATATAAATATCCATTATATGGCAAAAAAATCCTGAATATAACTAAGTTGGTTATGGCTATATATCCACAAAAAGATGATTTTATCTTCTATCAACTTTAGACAATGTATTTATCATGTCATAAATATATATTTTACTATTTCTTTCTATGCTAGTGGACATATTTATCACCACTTATTCGGCCATTCAGCGACATAATTAAGCTAAAAGTAATAAAATTATGTTCAAAAGACAATTGATCTGTCTTAGTAGTACAAAAGTAATCCAAAATATGTTTATTCTCATCTCGCTGCAGACATATTATATTTAAAATAGCATAGAAAATCGATAATAAAAATTGATAATTGAAATTTTTATAATAAAAACGAATATTATCGTTTAAAAGCTGGTTATTTTAACATAAAGGATTTATTCTATACAACCAGAAAAGTAGAAAACCGCCTAGATAAAGAAAAAAATCAAAGAATTGGTACAAATATGATAATTAAGCCACAAATAATCAATAAAAATTACAATTTATACTCAATAAAATAAGACAATAAACATAGTTTTCTACCAGAGACGTAATTTATATATGAATATTTAAATATTAGTGCATTAAACTGAAAATATCTACATAAAATTCTAATATCTGGTGTCGAAAATATATCTTTTGTATTTTATATCTATTTATATTTTATTTGAAAATTTCATTTTTTACAGAGATGGTTCTATTATTAGATTATAATAAATTACTAAACACGAAAAATATTTCAATTTCACCAGTATATTTCTATATGTTTATGGAAAATAAAATAAAAAACGTAAAAAATAATAATTTATTAACAAGAGGATCTTAAACAAAGAAATAAATAGCAAATGAAATAACATAAAATTATATCACGAAATTTTTCATATTATTGTTTAAATAACAAATAATCTTAACATAAAAAAAAATTTCGGTTTTAAATATTATAAAGAACAATTGATGTGAAGATCTTTAGAGTCAGAAAATCTAGTTTAATGTATATAATAGACAAATAATTGCGTATTATTATTATTTTTGTCGATATATATAATTTTATGGTGATTTATTAATTTATAGATTCTAAATGAAAATTTAAATAAAATCAGAAGAATATTTCGGATAAATATTTTATAAAAAAAAAGTATAATAGTATGTAAAAAAATAATTAAAAAATATAATAAAATTACACAAAATTTGTTGTATCATTATATAAAAAATATTTTACTTTTTTGTCATTCTTTCTCGTAATCTAATTTAAAAGAAAAATCCAATGTTTTGATAACTATATTTTATATCTAGAAAGTTCAAAATTAGAATAGAAAAACAATATACCAGCATATAATTTTATTTAAGAACGCTTTTCTAACATCACGATATGTTCGAATATCTTAATCTAAAGATAAAATATCCAATAATAACAAAATAAAATAAAATAGAATGAATATATTTTTTGTTTATAATAGAAAGAAAAATGCATTGTTCGGAATTTAAAGATAACAATTATAAAAGTATTAAGAATAAGTTATACTTTTACAACAAAAAGTAAATTATTAATAAATATGTGGATTAAGCGATCGTAAAAAGCAAAGAAACATCAAAATACCATAAAAATGGTGGTATAATTATCATTGAAAAGGATAAAAACATATACATCTCCTATAAATAATTGCATTGTTACTATTTAGTTATATATTTATGATCTTAATTACATAAGAATATAAAGACATGAACTTTCGGACTTTAATGTTATCATGACGATGATTAAAAAGATAAACTAAAATAGAAAATCTGATAAAGGATATACAAGAAGAATATTTTTTTTCGAATATATGTCTTTTTTTCAAAAAAAACGTATAATTATTAACTCAATGGATAAAATATCATTTTCTAGACAAAATTTCGAAGAAATAGACGGAAAAATCATGGTAAAAATCGTATAATTTAATTTTCTTATCTAGAAAAGGGGTAAATTTGATCAATGATCATTTTAGATCTGCTTTTTTAGATAAAGGGCAAAAGAAAACTGTTGAGAACATGTCACAGGTTTATAAAAACTAAAAAATTAAAGGATTCATATATTTCTATTTATCAATTCTAGAAAATATATAATTTTGTTATTAGAATCGCGCACTTTTTTCAAACAATAAATAAAAGATATTCTAGTATTGGCAGTGATATAAATAATAAAATATAATTTCATATAAAGTAACAATATTAAACCTTTTATATACATTCTTATGTAAAATTCAAAATGCATAAATCAAGTTTATTATATGTAAAATAAAGCAAATTAGGATATTTAACATATACGATAAAACATCTTATAGAAGCTAAAGATTATTAATACATTAAGACACAAAATTGAATTATTGTAAGCAAATAATTATCACAATTATATCCAACGAAAAACGTAAAACATAAAAACAAAACAACAAATTTTGATATATAAATAATATCAAATAATTATTCAATTTATAGTGTATATTTAATTTATTAAACCCATGTCTTTAATCATTGTAAAATTTGAACCTTCGATTGAATCTTGCTAAAAAAAAATTCAAAAATTAATTTATTTAACCCATGTCTATAATCATTGTAAAATTTGAACCTTCAGACAAAATCCATCTAAATAAAATTTCAAAAAAAAAATTACAAAATTGATTTTATTTAACCCACGTCTAAAATCATTATAAAATATTAATCTTCGGAATATATCATAATTCTTGTATATAATTCTAAAAATATAAAAATTCCACTTCAACATTCTAGTGAAACGCATAATGTATAACAATTCAATATTAACATCATTTATGTGGATAAAACCATAAATTTTCAAATCTAGAAATATGAAATTTATGTTCATATTTGAAAAGCTAACTATTAGATTTATTAAAAAATGGAAGATAAATAGCAACAAAATTGGTTTAAAATATAATAATAAATTTTCTAGTTTTTATCGATTTGTAAAAAAAACAACAAATATATTATTTAGTTTAACAAATAAAAAAAAAATCTAAAATAACATACGATTTTTGATTTTATTTATATAAAAACAGAAAAAGAAACAAAATTTATCATAATGTAATAGTTATATCGATTAGAGAATAAATATAAAAACATTATATTACGGTATTCAAATCAAATGTAATAAAGTATAAAATAATAAAATAGTTCATATAGAAGAGGTTTCTCTGGAAATAAATGTTTTTTGATGTTAATTAAATGACGCAAAAAAACTATAACGCATATGAATAAACTCAGTTTTTTAAAATATCAGAGAAGAATCTATAAAAGTATATATAGTAAAACAAAAATATCGTTTTTAAATAGTTAAACATATAAAAATCTAACGAGTAATATTCAAACCTATTTATAAGAAAAAAAATTATTATGCAATTCAATATTAATCTTTAAATAGTTAAACATATAATTCGAAATCAATTATCTATAAAAACAAAAAAAAAACCTTTTATTCACACAAGGCTTAGTATGCAATTTTATAAATAAATAAAACAGATTATCAAGAAAAGGGAAAAAACACATTGTATTTTTAAGATCAAACTTACACTACGATACAGAGGATAAGTTTTAATAGTTACAGTTCATGGATTTTAAAAACGAAAAACTTCAAATAGTAGCAGAAGGAATTGCATAAAAAACCTTTTTTATATTGTTTCATACCACTAATAGTATTTTTTATCGTTTTTGTCAAACACGGATATGTGATTTTTTATGTCAATCGAATAGATTTAACATCACAAATAAATGTAAACTTTTACTATAGAAAAAAGCATCAGAACTTATTTGTGATAACTTTTGTAGACAATTCATTCTATCAAACATAAATATATTAAATATATTAAATATATTAAATATCTAAAATACAACAATTTAAATAATGCAAGTTATATAAAATCCAGGTTTTATGTTGCCAAGAAAAGACGAAAAATGTATTTATTACATTTTTGGATATAATTTTAAAATATTTGGCTGTTGAAGCAATCTTAAAATATAAAAGTGATTATATATTGCAATTATATCACTTATTTATGTTTTATTCTGTAATATATACATATTTTGATGTTTTTTTTTCATTACAAAAAAGTGATAAAAGGCTATGAAATTTGTAAAAGACATCAATGGCTTTATATTTTATTCACTAAAACTGAAAGATTTTAGATGAAGATTAACTGATCATTGAAAACATGGTAAGAAATAATATCATAAACGAGTGATAAATATAATAATAGAGTCGCCCCTACCCTAGAAGGGCGACTCTATTGTTGTGTTCATTGCATCGTAATTCTAAAAATATAAATCTATTTTTATTATAGAAACATAAAACATAGATTATCATATATAAATTGTCGAATATTTTGCTATAAAATACACTTTTTACAATAAAATTAAGTATTATTTATTTGCACTAGATATAAGATCAACATGTATTGTATTTTTGAATGTTTTTTTATCTTTTTAAACATAACAAATCTACAAAAAGGCTTACTACTTTTTTATTATATGATAAATGCATTATAAATAAATGTTATAAGAAAAAAATATAAAATAAAACTATCAATAACTAGATGTTAATAGATAAATGTCATGCATATTCTTATATATTTAGGAAATAGTATGTAAAAAGCACTGTATTTTAAAATAGACATTTTTTCTCTATTCTAGCTTAACTATTTGACACTTTATGGATTGTTTTAACAACAATTCGCTATAAATGTACTATTATAGTTATATTTAACATTAGAAGTGTTAATTTGCGGTAGTATAATACCAAAAAAGAGTTTTTATTCAGCTATCTAACAGAATTAGCACCTCTTTATAGTAATTTAGGCGACTAGATGTATCAAATAGCATATAACACACCTGACTAGTATATAAAAAATCTCTTTCTTCAAATTTTAGATCATTAAATCTGTTGTTTGTTTTACTTTAGCAAGCAGATTTAAGCTCAAAAACATGTCTATTTTACCAAAATGTGTTATCGAGGAGTGTGTATAATGTACAAAAATTACTATATTTAGTTTTAATTTCATCACAGTGTTATAACAAATCGAAAAAGTTAGTATTTTAGATGATTAGGAATATAAAAAAAATTAAAAAAAAAAGAAGAAAAAAAACATTTTTATATGTTAACTTAAAAAATTTAAACACTTTCTATGACATTTAACAGATTAAAATTACCTACTATAGCATATTCCACCTTTTATTTTCGTACGTAAGAAACATGCCTAAAATATAATATAAATGTACATCGAAGTCAATAAAATAAAAAAAGACAACTTAATCATATATTATTGTCTTTATAAGATATAAATATTTGTTAAATGGGATATATAATTGATTTTGCAAAAAAAGAAAAAAATAATAGGACCCTTAGACTTTCTACTGAATTCTCGAATAAAAATAATATTTATTTAATGTGTATGTCATCGTTTGTCAAACCAATTTTATTATTCTTTTTATTGTATGAAAGATAATTATACGTAGAAAAGCCACTAAAACAAAGAAAAAAAATAGTAGCCTAAATCCCGACATAAAAGTTTCAGAAACAAGAAAAAGACAATATTTATGTTTTTTCTCAGTATGCTGCATATAAAAAGATTGTTTTCATATAAAATAGAATTTTATTATAAGAAAAAAAATCCCCTTTTTTCACATTTCATAAAATTATAACGAAAATCGCAAATAATATGTCATATGAATTGAAAAAAACACTTCTTTATGATTTTGAATATATTATAGCATTATAGTCTTCTTTTTTAAACAAACATGGCTTGGTCTTAAGTTTTTTTTTCGAAACAGAAATAGATATGGCAACACATAAAACTTAAAATTGACCGATAAATCAGTAAATTCACCCTTTACAATGTACAATAGACTAAAAAACATATTTACAGATATCCGCCATGGCTAAGAGAGTATACAAAATATCTGTTATAATGCAAAATAAAAAAAACTTGATATAGCTAATTTCATGGTATAATATATAATAAAAAAGGGATTTTTCTATATCATAAACGTCAAAAATCGTATTTAATATGCCAATACTATCATTGTCGTAGTTTTTCTATGCTAGCGGACATATTCGGCTTTTCAGGTGACTCGATCCAGCTAAAATATAAAAATAAACATAAAAAAAGACAAAGACAACGTTTCTTTGCATGAAATATATCCAAAATATGTTTTTATATATATCGCAGACATCTTTTGCTATAATAGAGCATAAAAAATTAATAATATAACATAGCACATAGAATATTAATAAAAAAAATCGACTATTATCATAAATTTATCACGGAATAAGCTTTTTATTTTAACATACAAGATATATACATAACCAGAAAGATGAAAAATAATATATATAAATGATAATAAAACAAAAAAAGCTTCTTAAAATGTGAGAATGAAAGAATAAAAATCAATAAAATTACAGATTATGCTATTTAAAATAGAAAAAAAAGACATAATTATATTAAAAAGAACAAATACTATTAGAAATCATACTATAGTAGTGCCTAGAACTAAAGGTATTTATAATAACCAAATAAAAGGTTATGACAATAGAAGATGATTTATTTCGTTTTTTCAAACAATTATACGTTTTTATACATTTTTGTATCTCTTTGGAATAACTTGTCAATTTTTTGTTATAAATGAATAAACGATCAAACTTTATCGATTTTACCAGTATATTTCTTTATATGAAAAAGAAAAAAAATTATAAAAAAATAATAATTTCTTAACAATAGAATCTTAAACAAAGATTTTGCATAATATAACTCACCAATATAGTTTTATCATCACTTTTTTTATAAATACTCTAACTGTATGAAAATATTTATGTTAAAAGAATTATGTAGAACAAATAATGAGAAGTTCTTGTAAGTTGGAAAATCCAGTATAATGTATATTATAGATATATATATTAATTATTGAATAATTATGTTAATCTAATGTGTTTATTGGAAATTCATTAATTGATAGATTTAATATCCAAAAAAGCGCAAAAAATTTAAATTTTCAGAGAAATGAACATAAAATGTGCAAAATTTTATAATACAAATTATAAAAAAGAAAGCAATAAGAATTAATTATACTTTTACAGCAAAAAGAACAAATAAAAATGGTAAGATGTTAATAAAATTATAGATAAGAGCACGTAAAAAGTATATAATCGCCGAAAAAAACATGCAAATGATATAATAGTTACCATAAAAACCAATAACAAACATGGAAATTAGCGACATAGTTACAATGAAGTTGTATTTTTCTGTATATAAATCGCATAAGAATATTGTATTTGTATTCAAGGATAAAGTTACCAACTTGTAGATTTTCTAATCCATCATATAGATTATATAGTATAAACTCAAATAAAAATATGACGGAGATATATAGTGCTGTGATCATTTTTAGAATATATTCCAAATTTTAATAAAAATAACGCGATATTTAAAAACTAAAGCGATAAATAAGGGGGAAAAAAATAAAATTTAGTGAAATGTAAAGAAAAATAATGGTAAAAACTGAACCATGATTATCCTTGATCTAGAAAAAGTATAAAAAATGTACGATTATCATTTATTATCAGTAGTTTTACTTTTATTTTAAAAAGAAACCGGTTGAAGAATATCCAACAGGATTTTAAAAACCAAAAAATATAACGATTCATTTATTAATTAGTTTAAATTACAGAAAATATAATTTTGTGGTATTAGAATCGCACCTTTTAGAGAAAATAAATAAATAAAACCTATTCTAACATTCGGTGATACATTAATAATACCATATAAAGAAACAATATGTGAACTTTATTAAAAAAAAGAACAAATCAAGATTATTATCTATAATATAGATCAAAAAGGTATTAATTATACAGATAAAACGTCTTATAGAAGCTAAATATTATTGAAATATAAGATGCAAGCTTGAATAAATAGTTAACAAATAAATATCTCAAAATCTTTTATTTCGAATGAAAAACGTATAACATAAAAATAAAACTGCAAATCTTGATTTATAATATCGAATAAATAATATTTAGAGTTTAATATTCACAATGTATATTTTATTCGACCCACGTCTAAAATAATTTAAAAAATTATAAATCTTCGGAGTATACCATAATTCTTGAATAAAATTTCAAAAATATGAAAATTCTACTATAATATTTTAGTCTAACAGTAAAGTATGCCAATTCAATAATTTATGTGGATAAAACCATGAATTTTTAAATCTAGAAATGTAAAATTTATGTTCACATTTGAATAGCTAACTATTAGATTTTAGTAAATGCAAGATAATTAAATTAATAAAGCTTCATTTATACTAAAAAGAGGACCGAATGCACATAAAATTGTTTTTAAATATAATAATAAATTTTCTAGTTTTCATCAATTTGTACAAAAAACCAAGATATGATTTATATTTACACATAGAAATGAATTCTAATATAACATTCGATTTTTGATTTTATTTATATAAAAACAGAAACAGTATACAGAATTTATCATAATGTAATAGTTATATCGATTAGAAATGGGTAAAAAAACATATCTTTTATCAACAATATAGTTCAAAATAATAATTAATGTACATTTTAGACATATTAAACAGTTCATCAGTATATAATGTATAAAAATATATGATTTAACATGTAAAGAAGTTTCTCTACAAATTATTTGCGATTTTTTGTTTTTTTAAAATACAGATAACAATCTTTTAAGCATACAAATATACACAGTCTTTTAAAATAATAAGATATAATCTATAAAACATACATAGTCAAACATACAAAAATCCTATTGAAATAGTTAAAAATAAAAAAATATATTTAGTAATATTCAAACTTTTTTATTAAAAAAAAATAAGAGTTAGATACTATTATGCAATTAAATATAATGATTGAAATAGTTATACATGTAAATCGAAAACAATGATTCTTGACAATGAAAAAAAAAACTTATTTATTCTGACATGACTTAGAAAGCAATATATAAAGAAATAAAACACGTTCAGCATAAACAGGAAAAAAACTTTATTTTTTGAATGTTTTATTTCAGAACTATATAATAGATAAACTATTTTTTATTGTTCATGGATTACAAATAAAAGCTGATATTTAGCAAAAAAAACCCTTTATATACATTTTTTATAAAACTACGAGATTATTAATGTTTCAATATTTCTTTAAAACAAAGATATGTATTTTTTATGTCAATCGAATAGAATTACACATCTAGAATTGATATAAGCTTTAGATATATAAGATACACACTCGTATTTACTTTTGTAACATTTCATTCTATTAACAACAAATATAAAAAATTTCATATATACTACAATTTAAATAGAATATTTTTATTAAATCCAGATTTTTAGCAGCCAAGAAAAACCGAAAAACGTATTATGTGCTTTTTTGATAAAATATAAAAAATATTTGAAAATTTAAAGAATCTTAAAATGAAAGAGTAGTGAAATTTTGCAATAAAATTATTTATATATGTTATATTTTGTGATTTAGCACAGATTTGGATGTTTTTTTTAGATGCACATAAGTGATAAAAGGCTATTGAGTTTGTAAAGAACTTCAACGCTAATTATTTACCTCACTAAACTTATAAATATTAGAAGAAAAAATAATTATACATGAGTCGGGAATATATATAAACCAGCATAAAAGATTGCAAAAAATCAACATGAACGTGTGATAAATATAATATTAGAGTTCGCCCCTACCATAGAAGGGCGACTGCATTATTGTGTTCATTGCATCGTAATTCTAAAATGAATCTATTTATATAAGAGAACTATAAAGCAGGGATAATCATGTATAAAATTTATACATATTTTTGTAAATAAATACACATATTCTATGGACTGTAAGACAATTTTACTTTGCACTGCGTATTTTATAGAGATGTCAGTTGTTTTCGTATTTTAATTTATTTTTAAAACATGACAGATATAAAAAAATGCCTACCTACTATTTTTATTATATAGATAATATATATAGAATAAATTTAATATGGCAAAAAACAGAAAATGAATCTCCTTAAATATATAGATGTTCAGAAGAATATGAGATTTCAATCATTTACCATAGAAATGTATTAAACTAACACTGTATTCTAAAATATATATTTTTTCTTTAGATCCTAGCTGAACTTTTTAACACCTTTTGAATTGTTTTAACGGTATTTAGTGATAAATAAATAATTTATGATTTATGAAACCTATATTAGGCAATCTGCGGCAGTTTAATCCAATAAAAAATTTTTTTTCATTTAACCACTTACTGAATTACACTTTTTATAGCTGCTTGGGCGACATATATATTTAATAGCATACAATATAGCTCAATAGCTACACAAAAAAATCTTCCTTCAGATTAAAAATCATAAAATTTGTTTTTTTTTAAACTTTCGCAAGCAGGTTGAAACTCAAAATCATGCCTATTTTACGTAAATGTATTATCTAAGCGTGTGAATGGTTTACATAAATTCTATATATCAGTAAAGATTCTATCTCAGTGCTATGCGATATCGATAAAGTTAATATTTTAGAAGATGAAAATTATAAAAAAAAATTTCCGTATAATTGAAAAAAAAGAAAGAAAAAAACATTAATCTTGTTTTACCAATATAATAAAAGCTAAATCTATCGTTCAATTCATAAAAATTACTGAGTTTAGCATTATCCACCCTTTTTTCATATATAAAAAGCATACTAAATAAATACATTTTAAAAAGCATCAAATACAATTAAACGATATATGAAATTTTTTTTATAATTGAATATTAAAATAAGACATCAAAAATATATTCAATATTTTATGTAATTGATTATTAAAAGAAAAAAAAAATAATAGGACCCTTAAACTTTCTATTAAGATCCTAAATTAGATTACAGCTTTCATAATATGTATTGATCTATGGTTCAAAACATATTTTTTCGATTTGGAGTATATGATAGTTATTATCACATAAAAAACCCACTAAAATAAAGAAAAAAAATAGTCGACTAAATTTACGCATAAAGGGGGAAAAATCAAGAAAAACATAAAACCTATGATTTTCTAAGTATTTTACGTTACAAAAAGATACTTTTAAATTGAAAACTTGTTTTTATTATAAGAAAATAAAATCCCTTTTTTTTGCGATGTTGATTAGTTATTATGAAAAATCGCAGATAATGAGAAATATGAGATAGCCAGAATGTGTATCTTAGCAAATAAAAATATGATCAGCAAGTAAAAATTAGTTTTTTTACCAAACAGGGCTTGTTTCTAGGTTTTTTTTAAGACACAAAAAAATATGGCAACACATAAAACTTGGAATTGATCAAAAAATCAATGAATTCACCTTTTCTGAATAATTAAACATAGTAAAACATATGTACAAATATTCGCTATGTCTATTAGAGTATATAAATATCCATTATATGGCAAAAAAATCCTGAATATAACTAAGTTGGTTATGGCTATATATCCACAAAAAGATGATTTTATCTTCTATCAACTTTAGACAATGTATTTATCATGTCATAAATATATATTTTACTATTTCTTTCTATGCTAGTGGACATATTTATCACCACTTATTCGGCCATTCAGCGACATAATTAAGCTAAAAGTAATAAAATTATGTTCAAAAGACAATTGATCTGTCTTAGTAGTACAAAAGTAATCCAAAATATGTTTATTCTCATCTCGCTGCAGACATATTATATTTAAAATAGCATAGAAAATCGATAATAAAAATTGATAATTGAAATTTTTATAATAAAAACGAATATTATCGTTTAAAAGCTGGTTATTTTAACATAAAGGATTTATTCTATACAACCAGAAAAGTAGAAAACCGCCTAGATAAAGAAAAAAATCAAAGGATTGGTACAAATATGATAATTAAGCCACAAATAATCAATAAAAATTACAATTTATACTCAATAAAATAAGACAATAAACATAGTTTTCTACCAGAGACGTAATTTATATATGAATATTTAAATATTAGTGCATTAAACTGAAAATATCTACATAAAATTCTAATATCTGGTGTCGAAAATATATCTTTTGTATTTTATATCTATTTATATTTTATTTGAAAATTTCATTTTTTACAGAGATGGTTCTATTATTAGATTATAATAAATTACTAAACACGAAAAATATTTCAATTTCACCAGTATATTTCTATATGTTTATGGAAAATAAAATAAAAAACGTAAAAAATAATAATTTATTAACAAGAGGATCTTAAACAAAGAAATAAATAGCAAATGAAATAACATAAAATTATATCACGAAATTTTTCATATTATTGTTTAAATAACAAATAATCTTAACATAAAAAAAAATTTCGGTTTTAAATATTATAAAGAACAATTGATGTGAAGATCTTTAGAGTCAGAAAATCTAGTTTAATGTATATAATAGACAAATAATTGCGTATTATTATTATTTTTGTCGATATATATAATTTTATGGTGATTTATTAATTTATAGATTCTAAATGAAAATTTAAATAAAATCAGAAGAATATTTCGGATAAATATTTTATAAAAAAAAAGTATAATAGTATGTAAAAAAATAATTAAAAAATATAATAAAATTACACAAAATTTGTTGTATCATTATATAAAAAATATTTTACTTTTTTGTCATTCTTTCTCGTAATCTAATTTAAAAGAAAAATCCAATGTTTTGATAACTATATTTTATATCTAGAAAGTTCAAAATTAGAATAGAAAAACAATATACCAGCATATAATTTTATTTAAGAACGCTTTTCTAACATCACGATATGTTCGAATATCTTAATCTAAAGATAAAATATCCAATAATAACAAAATAAAATAAAATAGAATGAATATATTTTTTGTTTATAATAGAAAGAAAAATGCATTGTTCGGAATTTAAAGATAACAATTATAAAAGTATTAAGAATAAGTTATACTTTTACAACAAAAAGTAAATTATTAATAAATATGTGGATTAAGCGATCGTAAAAAGCAAAGAAACATCAAAATACCATAAAAATGGTGGTATAATTATCATTGAAAAGGATAAAAACATATACATCTCCTATAAATAATTGCATTGTTACTATTTAGTTATATATTTATGATCTTAATTACATAAGAATATAAAGACATGAACTTTCGGACTTTAATGTTATCATGACGATGATTAAAAAGATAAACTAAAATAGAAAATCTGATAAAGGATATACAAGAAGAATATTTTTTTTCGAATATATGTCTTTTTTTCAAAAAAAACGTATAATTATTAACTCAATGGATAAAATATCATTTTCTAGACAAAATTTCGAAGAAATAGACGGAAAAATCATGGTAAAAATCGTATAATTTAATTTTCTTATCTAGAAAAGGGGTAAATTTGATCAATGATCATTTTAGATCTGCTTTTTTAGATAAAGGGCAAAAGAAAACTGTTGAGAACATGTCACAGGTTTATAAAAACTAAAAAATTAAAGGATTCATATATTTCTATTTATCAATTCTAGAAAATATATAATTTTGTTATTAGAATCGCGCACTTTTTTCAAACAATAAATAAAAGATATTCTAGTATTGGCAGTGATATAAATAATAAAATATAATTTCATATAAAGTAACAATATTAAACCTTTTATATACATTCTTATGTAAAATTCAAAATGCATAAATCAAGTTTATTATATGTAAAATAAAGCAAATTAGGATATTTAACATATACGATAAAACATCTTATAGAAGCTAAAGATTATTAATACATTAAGACACAAAATTGAATTATTGTAAGCAAATAATTATCACAATTATATCCAACGAAAAACGTAAAACATAAAAACAAAACAACAAATTTTGATATATAAATAATATCAAATAATTATTCAATTTATAGTGTATATTTAATTTATTAAACCCATGTCTTTAATCATTGTAAAATTTGAACCTTCGATTGAATCTTGCTAAAAAAAAATTCAAAAATTAATTTATTTAACCCATGTCTATAATCATTGTAAAATTTGAACCTTCAGACAAAATCCATCTAAATAAAATTTCAAAAAAAAAATTACAAAATTGATTTTATTTAACCCACGTCTAAAATCATTATAAAATATTAATCTTCGGAATATATCATAATTCTTGTATATAATTCTAAAAATATAAAAATTCCACTTCAACATTCTAGTGAAACGCATAATGTATAACAATTCAATATTAACATCATTTATGTGGATAAAACCATAAATTTTCAAATCTAGAAATATGAAATTTATGTTCATATTTGAAAAGCTAACTATTAGATTTATTAAAAAATGGAAGATAAATAGCAACAAAATTGGTTTAAAATATAATAATAAATTTTCTAGTTTTTATCGATTTGTAAAAAAAACAACAAATATATTATTTAGTTTAACAAATAAAAAAAAAATCTAAAATAACATACGATTTTTGATTTTATTTATATAAAAACAGAAAAAGAAACAAAATTTATCATAATGTAATAGTTATATCGATTAGAGAATAAATATAAAAACATTATATTACGGTATTCAAATCAAATGTAATAAAGTATAAAATAATAAAATAGTTCATATAGAAGAGGTTTCTCTGGAAATAAATGTTTTTTGATGTTAATTAAATGACGCAAAAAAACTATAACGCATATGAATAAACTCAGTTTTTTAAAATATCAGAGAAGAATCTATAAAAGTATATATAGTAAAACAAAAATATCGTTTTTAAATAGTTAAACATATAAAAATCTAACGAGTAATATTCAAACCTATTTATAAGAAAAAAAATTATTATGCAATTCAATATTAATCTTTAAATAGTTAAACATATAATTCGAAATCAATTATCTATAAAAACAAAAAAAAAACCTTTTATTCACACAAGGCTTAGTATGCAATTTTATAAATAAATAAAACAGATTATCAAGAAAAGGGAAAAAACACATTGTATTTTTAAGATCAAACTTACACTACGATACAGAGGATAAGTTTTAATAGTTACAGTTCATGGATTTTAAAAACGAAAAACTTCAAATAGTAGCAGAAGGAATTGCATAAAAAACCTTTTTTATATTGTTTCATACCACTAATAGTATTTTTTATCGTTTTTGTCAAACACGGATATGTGATTTTTTATGTCAATCGAATAGATTTAACATCACAAATAAATGTAAACTTTTACTATAGAAAAAAGCATCAGAACTTATTTGTGATAACTTTTGTAGACAATTCATTCTATCAAACATAAATATATTAAATATATTAAATATATTAAATATCTAAAATACAACAATTTAAATAATGCAAGTTATATAAAATCCAGGTTTTATGTTGCCAAGAAATTACGAAAAATGTATTTATTACATTTTTGGATATAATTTTAAAATATTTGGCTGTTGAAGCAATCTTAAAATATAAAAGTGATTATATATTGCAATTATATCACTTATTTATGTTTTATTCTGTAATATATACATATTTTGATGTTTTTTTTTCATTACAAAAAAGTGATAAAAGGCTATGAAATTTGTAAAAGACATCAATGGCTTTATATTTTATTCACTAAAACTGAAAGATTTTAGATGAAGATTAACTGATCATTGAAAACATGGTAAGAAATAATATCATAAACGAGTGATAAATATAATAATAGAGTCGCCCCTACCCTAGAAGGGCGACTCTATTGTTGTGTTCATTGCATCGTAATTCTAAAAATATAAATCTATTTTTATTATAGAAACATAAAACATAGATTATCATATATAAATTGTCGAATATTTTGCTATAAAATACACTTTTTACAATAAAATTAAGTATTATTTATTTGCACTAGATATAAGATCAACATGTATTGTATTTTTGAATGTTTTTTTATCTTTTTAAACATAACAAATCTACAAAAAGGCTTACTACTTTTTTATTATATGATAAATGCATTATAAATAAATGTTATAAGAAAAAAATATAAAATAAAACTATCAATAACTAGATGTTAATAGATAAATGTCATGCATATTCTTATATATTTAGGAAATAGTATGTAAAAAGCACTGTATTTTAAAATAGACATTTTTTCTCTATTCTAGCTTAACTATTTGACACTTTATGGATTGTTTTAACAACAATTCGCTATAAATGTACTATTATAGTTATATTTAACATTAGAAGTGTTAATTTGCGGTAGTATAATACCAAAAAAGAGTTTTTATTCAGCTATCTAACAGAATTAGCACCTCTTTATAGTAATTTAGGCGACTAGATGTATCAAATAGCATATAACACACCTGACTAGTATATAAAAAATCTCTTTCTTCAAATTTTAGATCATTAAATCTGTTGTTTGTTTTACTTTAGCAAGCAGATTTAAGCTCAAAAACATGTCTATTTTACCAAAATGTGTTATCGAGGAGTGTGTATAATGTACAAAAATTACTATATTTAGTTTTAATTTCATCACAGTGTTATAACAAATCGAAAAAGTTAGTATTTTAGATGATTAGGAATATAAAAAAAATTAAAAAAAAAAGAAGAAAAAAAACATTTTTATATGTTAACTTAAAAAATTTAAACACTTTCTATGACATTTAACAGATTAAAATTACCTACTATAGCATATTCCACCTTTTATTTTCGTACGTAAGAAACATGCCTAAAATATAATATAAATGTACATCGAAGTCAATAAAATAAAAAAAGACAACTTAATCATATATTATTGTCTTTATAAGATATAAATATTTGTTAAATGGGATATATAATTGATTTTGCAAAAAAAGAAAAAAATAATAGGACCCTTAGACTTTCTACTGAATTCTCGAATAAAAATAATATTTATTTAATGTGTATGTCATCGTTTGTCAAACCAATTTTATTATTCTTTTTATTGTATGAAAGATAATTATACGTAGAAAAGCCACTAAAACAAAGAAAAAAAATAGTAGCCTAAATCCCGACATAAAAGTTTCAGAAACAAGAAAAAGACAATATTTATGTTTTTTCTCAGTATGCTGCATATAAAAAGATTGTTTTCATATAAAATAGAATTTTATTATAAGAAAAAAAATCCCCTTTTTTCACATTTCATAAAATTATAACGAAAATCGCAAATAATATGTCATATGAATTGAAAAAAACACTTCTTTATGATTTTGAATATATTATAGCATTATAGTCTTCTTTTTTAAACAAACATGGCTTGGTCTTAAGTTTTTTTTTCGAAACAGAAATAGATATGGCAACACATAAAACTTAAAATTGACCGATAAATCAGTAAATTCACCCTTTACAATGTACAATAGACTAAAAAACATATTTACAGATATCCGCCATGGCTAAGAGAGTATACAAAATATCTGTTATAATGCAAAATAAAAAAAACTTGATATAGCTAATTTCATGGTATAATATATAATAAAAAAGAGATTTTTCTTCATCATAAACGTCAAAAATCGTATTTAATATGCCAATACTATCATTGTCGTAGTTTTTCTATGCTAGCGGACATATTCGGCTTTTCAGGTGACTCGATCCAGCTAAAATATAAAAATAAACATAAAAAAAGACAAAGACAACGTTTCTTTGCATGAAATATATCCAAAATATGTTTTTATATATATCGCAGACATCTTTTGCTATAATAGAGCATAAAAAATTAATAATATAACATAGCACATAGAATATTAATAAAAAAAATCGACTATTATCATAAATTTATCACGGAATAAGCTTTTTATTTTAACATACAAGATATATACATAACCAGAAAGATGAAAAATAATATATATAAATGATAATAAAACAAAAAAAGCTTCTTAAAATGTGAGAATGAAAGAATAAAAATCAATAAAATTACAGATTATGCTATTTAAAATAGAAAAAAAAGACATAATTATATTAAAAAGAACAAATACTATTAGAAATCATACTATAGTAGTGCCTAGAACTAAAGGTATTTATAATAACCAAATAAAAGGTTATGACAATAGAAGATGATTTATTTCGTTTTTTCAAACAATTATACGTTTTTATACATTTTTGTATCTCTTTGGAATAACTTGTCAATTTTTTGTTATAAATGAATAAACGATCAAACTTTATCGATTTTACCAGTATATTTCTTTATATGAAAAAGAAAAAAAATTATAAAAAAATAATAATTTCTTAACAATAGAATCTTAAACAAAGATTTTGCATAATATAACTCACCAATATAGTTTTATCATCACTTTTTTTATAAATACTCTAACTGTATGAAAATATTTATGTTAAAAGAATTATGTAGAACAAATAATGAGAAGTTCTTGTAAGTTGGAAAATCCAGTATAATGTATATTATAGATATATATATTAATTATTGAATAATTATGTTAATCTAATGTGTTTATTGGAAATTCATTAATTGATAGATTTAATATCCAAAAAAGCGCAAAAAATTTAAATTTTCAGAGAAATGAACATAAAATGTGCAAAATTTTATAATACAAATTATAAAAAAGAAAGCAATAAGAATTAATTATACTTTTACAGCAAAAAGAACAAATAAAAATGGTAAGATGTTAATAAAATTATAGATAAGAGCACGTAAAAAGTATATAATCGCCGAAAAAAACATGCAAATGATATAATAGTTACCATAAAAACCAATAACAAACATGGAAATTAGCGACATAGTTACAATGAAGTTGTATTTTTCTGTATATAAATCGCATAAGAATATTGTATTTGTATTCAAGGATAAAGTTACCAACTTGTAGATTTTCTAATCCATCATATAGATTATATAGTATAAACTCAAATAAAAATATGACGGAGATATATAGTGCTGTGATCATTTTTAGAATATATTCCAAATTTTAATAAAAATAACGCGATATTTAAAAACTAAAGCGATAAATAAGGGGGAAAAAAATAAAATTTAGTGAAATGTAAAGAAAAATAATGGTAAAAACTGAACCATGATTATCCTTGATCTAGAAAAAGTATAAAAAATGTACGATTATCATTTATTATCAGTAGTTTTACTTTTATTTTAAAAAGAAACCGGTTGAAGAATATCCAACAGGATTTTAAAAACCAAAAAATATAACGATTCATTTATTAATTAGTTTAAATTACAGAAAATATAATTTTGTGGTATTAGAATCGCACCTTTTAGAGAAAATAAATAAATAAAACCTATTCTAACATTCGGTGATACATTAATAATACCATATAAAGAAACAATATGTGAACTTTATTAAAAAAAAGAACAAATCAAGATTATTATCTATAATATAGATCAAAAAGGTATTAATTATACAGATAAAACGTCTTATAGAAGCTAAATATTATTGAAATATAAGATGCAAGCTTGAATAAATAGTTAACAAATAAATATCTCAAAATCTTTTATTTCGAATGAAAAACGTATAACATAAAAATAAAACTGCAAATCTTGATTTATAATATCGAATAAATAATATTTAGAGTTTAATATTCACAATGTATATTTTATTCGACCCACGTCTAAAATAATTTAAAAAATTATAAATCTTCGGAGTATACCATAATTCTTGAATAAAATTTCAAAAATATGAAAATTCTACTATAATATTTTAGTCTAACAGTAAAGTATGCCAATTCAATAATTTATGTGGATAAAACCATGAATTTTTAAATCTAGAAATGTAAAATTTATGTTCACATTTGAATAGCTAACTATTAGATTTTAGTAAATGCAAGATAATTAAATTAATAAAGCTTCATTTATACTAAAAAGAGGACCGAATGCACATAAAATTGTTTTTAAATATAATAATAAATTTTCTAGTTTTCATCAATTTGTACAAAAAACCAAGATATGATTTATATTTACACATAGAAATGAATTCTAATATAACATTCGATTTTTGATTTTATTTATATAAAAACAGAAACAGTATACAGAATTTATCATAATGTAATAGTTATATCGATTAGAAATGGGTAAAAAAACATATCTTTTATCAACAATATAGTTCAAAATAATAATTAATGTACATTTTAGACATATTAAACAGTTCATCAGTATATAATGTATAAAAATATATGATTTAACATGTAAAGAAGTTTCTCTACAAATTATTTGCGATTTTTTGTTTTTTTAAAATACAGATAACAATCTTTTAAGCATACAAATATACACAGTCTTTTAAAATAATAAGATATAATCTATAAAACATACATAGTCAAACATACAAAAATCCTATTGAAATAGTTAAAAATAAAAAAATATATTTAGTAATATTCAAACTTTTTTATTAAAAAAAAATAAGAGTTAGATACTATTATGCAATTAAATATAATGATTGAAATAGTTATACATGTAAATCGAAAACAATGATTCTTGACAATGAAAAAAAAAACTTATTTATTCTGACATGACTTAGAAAGCAATATATAAAGAAATAAAACACGTTCAGCATAAACAGGAAAAAAACTTTATTTTTTGAATGTTTTATTTCAGAACTATATAATAGATAAACTATTTTTTATTGTTCATGGATTACAAATAAAAGCTGATATTTAGCAAAAAAAACCCTTTATATACATTTTTTATAAAACTACGAGATTATTAATGTTTCAATATTTCTTTAAAACAAAGATATGTATTTTTTATGTCAATCGAATAGAATTACACATCTAGAATTGATATAAGCTTTAGATATATAAGATACACACTCGTATTTACTTTTGTAACATTTCATTCTATTAACAACAAATATAAAAAATTTCATATATACTACAATTTAAATAGAATATTTTTATTAAATCCAGATTTTTAGCAGCCAAGAAAAACCGAAAAACGTATTATATGCTTTTTTGATAAAATATAAAAAATATTTGAAAATTTAAAGAATCTTAAAATGAAAGAGTAGTGAAATTTTGCAATAAAATTATTTATATATGTTATATTTTGTGATTTAGCACAGATTTGGATGTTTTTTTTAGATGCACATAAGTGATAAAAGGCTATTGAGTTTGTAAAGAACTTCAACGCTAATTATTTACCTCACTAAACTTATAAATATTAGAAGAAAAAATAATTATACATGAGTCGGGAATATATATAAACCAGCATAAAAGATTGCAAAAAATCAACATGAACGTGTGATAAATATAATATTAGAGTTCGCCCCTACCATAGAAGGGCGACTGCATTATTGTGTTCATTGCATCGTAATTCTAAAATGAATCTATTTATATAAGAGAACTATAAAGCAGGGATAATCATGTATAAAATTTATACATATTTTTGTAAATAAATACACATATTCTATGGACTGTAAGACAATTTTACTTTGCACTGCGTATTTTATAGAGATGTCAGTTGTTTTCGTATTTTAATTTATTTTTAAAACATGACAGATATAAAAAAATGCCTACCTACTATTTTTATTATATAGATAATATATATAGAATAAATTTAATATGGCAAAAAACAGAAAATGAATCTCCTTAAATATATAGATGTTCAGAAGAATATGAGATTTCAATCATTTACCATAGAAATGTATTAAACTAACACTGTATTCTAAAATATATATTTTTTCTTTAGATCCTAGCTGAACTTTTTAACACCTTTTGAATTGTTTTAACGGTATTTAGTGATAAATAAATAATTTATGATTTATGAAACCTATATTAGGCAATCTGCGGCAGTTTAATCCAATAAAAAATTTTTTTTCATTTAACCACTTACTGAATTACACTTTTTATAGCTGCTTGGGCGACATATATATTTAATAGCATACAATATAGCTCAATAGCTACACAAAAAAATCTTCCTTCAGATTAAAAATCATAAAATTTGTTTTTTTTTAAACTTTCGCAAGCAGGTTGAAACTCAAAATCATGCCTATTTTACGTAAATGTATTATCTAAGCGTGTGAATGGTTTACATAAATTCTATATATCAGTAAAGATTCTATCTCAGTGCTATGCGATATCGATAAAGTTAATATTTTAGAAGATGAAAATTATAAAAAAAAATTTCCGTATAATTGAAAAAAAAGAAAGAAAAAAACATTAATCTTGTTTTACCAATATAATAAAAGCTAAATCTATCGTTCAATTCATAAAAATTACTGAGTTTAGCATTATCCACCCTTTTTTCATATATAAAAAGCATACTAAATAAATACATTTTAAAAAGCATCAAATACAATTAAACGATATATGAAATTTTTTTTATAATTGAATATTAAAATAAGACATCAAAAATATATTCAATATTTTATGTAATTGATTATTAAAAGAAAAAAAAAATAATAGGACCCTTAAACTTTCTATTAAGATCCTAAATTAGATTACAGCTTTCATAATATGTATTGATCTATGGTTCAAAACATATTTTTTCGATTTGGAGTATATGATAGTTATTATCACATAAAAAACCCACTAAAATAAAGAAAAAAAATAGTCGACTAAATTTACGCATAAAGGGGGAAAAATCAAGAAAAACATAAAACCTATGATTTTCTAAGTATTTTACGTTACAAAAAGATACTTTTAAATTGAAAACTTGTTTTTATTATAAGAAAATAAAATCCCTTTTTTTTGCGATGTTGATTAGTTATTATGAAAAATCGCAGATAATGAGAAATATGAGATAGCCAGAATGTGTATCTTAGCAAATAAAAATATGATCAGCAAGTAAAAATTAGTTTTTTTACCAAACAGGGCTTGTTTCTAGGTTTTTTTTAAGACACAAAAAAATATGGCAACACATAAAACTTGGAATTGATCAAAAAATCAATGAATTCACCTTTTCTGAATAATTAAACATAGTAAAACATATGTACAAATATTCGCTATGTCTATTAGAGTATATAAATATCCATTATATGGCAAAAAAATCCTGAATATAACTAAGTTGGTTATGGCTATATATCCACAAAAAGATGATTTTATCTTCTATCAACTTTAGACAATGTATTTATCATGTCATAAATATATATTTTACTATTTCTTTCTATGCTAGTGGACATATTTATCACCACTTATTCGGCCATTCAGCGACATAATTAAGCTAAAAGTAATAAAATTATGTTCAAAAGACAATTGATCTGTCTTAGTAGTACAAAAGTAATCCAAAATATGTTTATTCTCATCTCGCTGCAGACATATTATATTTAAAATAGCATAGAAAATCGATAATAAAAATTGATAATTGAAATTTTTATAATAAAAACGAATATTATCGTTTAAAAGCTGGTTATTTTAACATAAAGGATTTATTCTATACAACCAGAAAAGTAGAAAACCGCCTAGATAAAGAAAAAAATCAAAGGATTGGTACAAATATGATAATTAAGCCACAAATAATCAATAAAAATTACAATTTATACTCAATAAAATAAGACAATAAACATAGTTTTCTACCAGAGACGTAATTTATATATGAATATTTAAATATTAGTGCATTAAACTGAAAATATCTACATAAAATTCTAATATCTGGTGTCGAAAATATATCTTTTGTATTTTATATCTATTTATATTTTATTTGAAAATTTCATTTTTTACAGAGATGGTTCTATTATTAGATTATAATAAATTACTAAACACGAAAAATATTTCAATTTCACCAGTATATTTCTATATGTTTATGGAAAATAAAATAAAAAACGTAAAAAATAATAATTTATTAACAAGAGGATCTTAAACAAAGAAATAAATAGCAAATGAAATAACATAAAATTATATCACGAAATTTTTCATATTATTGTTTAAATAACAAATAATCTTAACATAAAAAAAAATTTCGGTTTTAAATATTATAAAG
Organism: Rhyacophila brunnea; assembly: GCF_057557595.1. Taxonomy (NCBI): domain Eukaryota; kingdom Metazoa; phylum Arthropoda; class Insecta; order Trichoptera; family Rhyacophilidae; genus Rhyacophila; species Rhyacophila brunnea. The sequence continues at coordinate 1,672,949 of NW_028233352.1, forward strand.
AACAATTGATGTGAAGATCTTTAGAGTCAGAAAATCTAGTTTAATGTATATAATAGACAAATAATTGCGTATTATTATTATTTTTGTCGATATATATAATTTTATGGTGATTTATTAATTTATAGATTCTAAATGAAAATTTAAATAAAATCAGAAGAATATTTCGGATAAATATTTTATAAAAAAAAAGTATAATAGTATGTAAAAAAATAATTAAAAAATATAATAAAATTACACAAAATTTGTTGTATCATTATATAAAAAATATTTTACTTTTTTGTCATTCTTTCTCGTAATCTAATTTAAAAGAAAAATCCAATGTTTTGATAACTATATTTTATATCTAGAAAGTTCAAAATTAGAATAGAAAAACAATATACCAGCATATAATTTTATTTAAGAACGCTTTTCTAACATCACGATATGTTCGAATATCTTAATCTAAAGATAAAATATCCAATAATAACAAAATAAAATAAAATAGAATGAATATATTTTTTGTTTATAATAGAAAGAAAAATGCATTGTTCGGAATTTAAAGATAACAATTATAAAAGTATTAAGAATAAGTTATACTTTTACAACAAAAAGTAAATTATTAATAAATATGTGGATTAAGCGATCGTAAAAAGCAAAGAAACATCAAAATACCATAAAAATGGTGGTATAATTATCATTGAAAAGGATAAAAACATATACATCTCCTATAAATAATTGCATTGTTACTATTTAGTTATATATTTATGATCTTAATTACATAAGAATATAAAGACATGAACTTTCGGACTTTAATGTTATCATGACGATGATTAAAAAGATAAACTAAAATAGAAAATCTGATAAAGGATATACAAGAAGAATATTTTTTTTCGAATATATGTCTTTTTTTCAAAAAAAACGTATAATTATTAACTCAATGGATAAAATATCATTTTCTAGACAAAATTTCGAAGAAATAGACGGAAAAATCATGGTAAAAATCGTATAATTTAATTTTCTTATCTAGAAAAGGGGTAAATTTGATCAATGATCATTTTAGATCTGCTTTTTTAGATAAAGGGCAAAAGAAAACTGTTGAGAACATGTCACAGGTTTATAAAAACTAAAAAATTAAAGGATTCATATATTTCTATTTATCAATTCTAGAAAATATATAATTTTGTTATTAGAATCGCGCACTTTTTTCAAACAATAAATAAAAGATATTCTAGTATTGGCAGTGATATAAATAATAAAATATAATTTCATATAAAGTAACAATATTAAACCTTTTATATACATTCTTATGTAAAATTCAAAATGCATAAATCAAGTTTATTATATGTAAAATAAAGCAAATTAGGATATTTAACATATACGATAAAACATCTTATAGAAGCTAAAGATTATTAATACATTAAGACACAAAATTGAATTATTGTAAGCAAATAATTATCACAATTATATCCAACGAAAAACGTAAAACATAAAAACAAAACAACAAATTTTGATATATAAATAATATCAAATAATTATTCAATTTATAGTGTATATTTAATTTATTAAACCCATGTCTTTAATCATTGTAAAATTTGAACCTTCGATTGAATCTTGCTAAAAAAAAATTCAAAAATTAATTTATTTAACCCATGTCTATAATCATTGTAAAATTTGAACCTTCAGACAAAATCCATCTAAATAAAATTTCAAAAAAAAAATTACAAAATTGATTTTATTTAACCCACGTCTAAAATCATTATAAAATATTAATCTTCGGAATATATCATAATTCTTGTATATAATTCTAAAAATATAAAAATTCCACTTCAACATTCTAGTGAAACGCATAATGTATAACAATTCAATATTAACATCATTTATGTGGATAAAACCATAAATTTTCAAATCTAGAAATATGAAATTTATGTTCATATTTGAAAAGCTAACTATTAGATTTATTAAAAAATGGAAGATAAATAGCAACAAAATTGGTTTAAAATATAATAATAAATTTTCTAGTTTTTATCGATTTGTAAAAAAAACAACAAATATATTATTTAGTTTAACAAATAAAAAAAAAATCTAAAATAACATACGATTTTTGATTTTATTTATATAAAAACAGAAAAAGAAACAAAATTTATCATAATGTAATAGTTATATCGATTAGAGAATAAATATAAAAACATTATATTACGGTATTCAAATCAAATGTAATAAAGTATAAAATAATAAAATAGTTCATATAGAAGAGGTTTCTCTGGAAATAAATGTTTTTTGATGTTAATTAAATGACGCAAAAAAACTATAACGCATATGAATAAACTCAGTTTTTTAAAATATCAGAGAAGAATCTATAAAAGTATATATAGTAAAACAAAAATATCGTTTTTAAATAGTTAAACATATAAAAATCTAACGAGTAATATTCAAACCTATTTATAAGAAAAAAAATTATTATGCAATTCAATATTAATCTTTAAATAGTTAAACATATAATTCGAAATCAATTATCTATAAAAACAAAAAAAAAACCTTTTATTCACACAAGGCTTAGTATGCAATTTTATAAATAAATAAAACAGATTATCAAGAAAAGGGAAAAAACACATTGTATTTTTAAGATCAAACTTACACTACGATACAGAGGATAAGTTTTAATAGTTACAGTTCATGGATTTTAAAAACGAAAAACTTCAAATAGTAGCAGAAGGAATTGCATAAAAAACCTTTTTTATATTGTTTCATACCACTAATAGTATTTTTTATCGTTTTTGTCAAACACGGATATGTGATTTTTTATGTCAATCGAATAGATTTAACATCACAAATAAATGTAAACTTTTACTATAGAAAAAAGCATCAGAACTTATTTGTGATAACTTTTGTAGACAATTCATTCTATCAAACATAAATATATTAAATATATTAAATATATTAAATATCTAAAATACAACAATTTAAATAATGCAAGTTATATAAAATCCAGGTTTTATGTTGCCAAGAAAAGACGAAAAATGTATTTATTACGTTTTTGGATATAATTTTTGAATATTTGCTGTTGAAGCAATCTTAAAATAGAAGAGTGATTATATCTTGCAATTATATCTCTTATTTATGTTTTATTTTGTAATCTAGCACAGATTTTGATGTTTTTTTTTTCATTACAAAAAAAGTGATAAAAGGCTATTAAATTTGTAAAAGACATCAATGGCTTTATATTTTATTCACTAAAACTGAAAGATTTTAGATGAAGATTAACTGATCATTGAAAACATGGTAAGAAATAATATCATAAACGAGTGATAAATATAATAATAGAGTCGCCCCTACCCTAGAAGGGCGACTCTATTGTTGTGTTCATTGCATCGTAATTTAAAAAATATAAATCTATTATTTTTATAGAAACATAAAACATAGATTATCATATATAAATTGTCGAATTTTTTGTTATAAAATACACTTTTTACAATAAAATCAAGTATTTATGCATTTTTCACTTTATATCAGAGCAATATGTATATTATTTCTGTATGTATATTTACTTTTAAACATGACAAATCTAAAAAAAAGGCTAACTACTTTTTTAGCATATGGTAAATGCATTATAAATAAATGTTGTAAGAAAATGCCAGAAAATAAATCTATTCATAACTAGATATATGTAGAAAACTATCATATTTTTTTTTATATATTAAAGAAATGGTATTTAACAAACACCGTATTCTAAAATAGACATTTTTCTTCATCCTAGCTGAACTATTTAACAATTTATGTATTTTTAGTACCAATAATTCATTATAAATGTACTATTATAGTTATATTCAACATTAGACGTGTTAATTTGCGGTAGAATAATACCAAAAAAGGGGTTTTTATTCAGCTATCTAACAGAATTAGCCCCTCTTTATAGTTATTAAGGCAACTATATGTATCAAATAGCATAGAACTCACCTAAATAGTTCATAAAAAATCCATTTCTTCAAATTTTTAATCATTTAATCTGTTGTTTGTTTTACTTTAGCAAGCAGATTTAAACTCAAAATCATGTCTATTTTACCGAAATGTGTTATCGATGAGTGTGAATAATTTACAAAATACATTATATTGGATTTTAATTATATCTCAGTATTAAAAAAATCGAAAAAGTTAGTATTTTCAATGAATAGGAATATAAAAAAAATTACATAAAATTAAAAAAAAGGAAGAAAAAAAAACATTTTTATTCATTTACTTAATAAATAAAACAGCTTTTTTGACATTTAACTCATAAGAATTACCTATTTTAGCATTATCCACCTTTATTTTCGTACATAAGAAACATTCCTACAATATATTATAAATGAACATCAAAATCAATTAAATGATTTCAAAATCTTTTTTATTAATTGAAAGTTTTAATAAGATATAAAAATATATTCAATATTTTATGTAATTGATCATTAAAAGATAAAAAAATAATAGGACCCTTAAACTTTCTACTAAAATCCCATATCAAAATACATCAAGCATAATCTATATTGATTTATAATTCAAAACATATTTTTTCGATTTGGTGTATATGATAGTTATTATCACATAGAAAAACCACTAAAATAAAGAAAAAAAATAGTCGACTAAATCCACGCATAAAAGTTTCAGAAACAAGAAAAATATAAAATTTATGATTTTCTGAGTATTTTACGTTTTAAAAAGATAATTTAAATAAGAAAACTTAATTTTATTACAAGAAAAAAAATCCCTTTTTTTTTGCGATGTTCATTAATTATTAAAAAAAATCGCAGATAATGAGAAATATGAGATAGCCAGAATGTGTATCTTAGCTTATAAAAGTATGATCAGCAAGTAAAAATTGATATTTTTGCCAAACAGGACTTGGTTCTAGGTTTTTTTTAAGACAGAAAAAAATATGGCAACACATAAAACTTGGAATTGACCGAAAAATTAATAAATTCACCTTTTCTGAATGACAAAACATATGTACAAATATTATCTATGTCTAGTAGAGTATATAAATATCTATTATAAGGCAAAAAAATCTTAAATAAAACCAAGTTGGTTATGGCTATATATCCACAAAAAGTGTATTTTATCTTCTATCAACTTTAGATAATGTATTTATCATGTCATAAATTTTCATTTTACGATTTCTTTCTATGCTAGTGGACATATTTATCATCACTTATTCGGCTATTCAGCGACATAATTCAGCTAAAAGTACAAAAATTATGTTTAAAATGAGATTGATATGTCTTTTCGCATCAAAATGAATCCATAAAACTTGTTTTTTCTCATCTCGCTGCAGACATATTATATAAAGGGCCAAAAAAATACCAATGCGGGTTGGGACTAGGGGCTTAGGGTTCGTTAACCATATTTGTTGATTAAACTAGGGGAAAAAAATACCATCAAAAGCTTAGGATTTATTGGGGACATTCCCAAGGGACCTAATAGTCGCATGCGGTATTGTACCCCTTGTACCATGCTATATATTCTTGAAATTATCATTTTACCTGGTATTTCTATAATAAGAAATATTTTATACTAATATCAGGTATATATTATTATCTAACTAAAATATTTTCATTTCCCAGTAATTATATATAAAATATTTTTTTTCTAGATTTTTTTATGATTACCAGTATACATTTTTTATTTTTTTTTTTTATTTTTTTTATATTTCTATTTTCTTAAAAGGGAAAATTGAATATAATTGTTTTTTAGTACTTTATTTTCTATAGGAGTTCAAATAAAGGGCCAAAAAAATACCAATGCGGGTTGGGACTAGGGGCTTAGGGTTCGTTAACCATATTTGTTGATTAAACTAGGGGAAAAAAATACCATCAAAAGCTTAGGATTTATTGGGGACATTCCCAAGGGACCTAATAGTCGCATGCGGTATTGTACCCCTTGTACCATGCTATATATTCTTGAAATTATCATTTTACCTGGTATTTCTATAATAAGAAATATTTTATACTAATATCAGGTATATATTATTATCTAACTAAAATATTTTCATTTCCCAGTAATTATATATAAAATATTTTTTTTCTAGATTTTTTTATGATTACCAGTATACATTTTTTATTTTTTTTTTTTATTTTTTTTATATTTCTATTTTCTTAAAAGGGAAAATTGAATATAATTGTTTTTTAGTACTTTATTTTCTATAGGAGTTCAAATAAAGGGCCAAAAAAATACCAATGCGGGTTGGGACTAGGGGCTTAGGGTTCGTTAACCATATTTGTTGATTAAACTAGGGGAAAAAAATACCATCAAAAGCTTAGGATTTATTGGGGACATTCCCAAGGGACCTAATAGTCGCATGCGGTATTGTACCCCTTGTACCATGCTATATATTCTTGAAATTATCATTTTACCTGGTATTTCTATAATAAGAAATATTTTATACTAATATCAGGTATATATTATTATCTAACTAAAATATTTTCATTTCCCAGTAATTATATATAAAATATTTTTTTTCTAGATTTTTTTATGATTACCAGTATACATTTTTTATTTTTTTTTTTTATTTTTTTTATATTTCTATTTTCTTAAAAGGGAAAATTGAATATAATTGTTTTTTAGTACTTTATTTTCTATAGGAGTTCAAATAAAGGGCCAAAAAAATACCAATGCGGGTTGGGACTAGGGGCTTAGGGTTCGTTAACCATATTTGTTGATTAAACTAGGGGAAAAAAATACCATCAAAAGCTTAGGATTTATTGGGGACATTCCCAAGGGACCTAATAGTCGCATGCGGTATTGTACCCCTTGTACCATGCTATATATTCTTGAAATTATCATTTTACCTGGTATTTCTATAATAAGAAATATTTTATACTAATATCAGGTATATATTATTATCTAACTAAAATATTTTCATTTCCCAGTAATTATATATAAAATATTTTTTTTCTAGATTTTTTTATGATTACCAGTATACATTTTTTATTTTTTTTTTTTATTTTTTTTATATTTCTATTTTCTTAAAAGGGAAAATTGAATATAATTGTTTTTTAGTACTTTATTTTCTATAGGAGTTCAAATAAAGGGCCAAAAAAATACCAATGCGGGTTGGGACTAGGGGCTTAGGGTTCGTTAACCATATTTGTTGATTAAACTAGGGGAAAAAAATACCATCAAAAGCTTAGGATTTATTGGGGACATTCCCAAGGGACCTAATAGTCGCATGCGGTATTGTACCCCTTGTACCATGCTATATATTCTTGAAATTATCATTTTACCTGGTATTTCTATAATAAGAAATATTTTATACTAATATCAGGTATATATTATTATCTAACTAAAATATTTTCATTTCCCAGTAATTATATATAAAATATTTTTTTTCTAGATTTTTTTATGATTACCAGTATACATTTTTTATTTTTTTTTTTTATTTTTTTTATATTTCTATTTTCTTAAAAGGGAAAATTGAATATAATTGTTTTTTAGTACTTTATTTTCTATAGGAGTTCAAATAAAGGGCCAAAAAAATACCAATGCGGGTTGGGACTAGGGGCTTAGGGTTCGTTAACCATATTTGTTGATTAAACTAGGGGAAAAAAATACCATCAAAAGCTTAGGATTTATTGGGGACATTCCCAAGGGACCTAATAGTCGCATGCGGTATTGTACCCCTTGTACCATGCTATATATTCTTGAAATTATCATTTTACCTGGTATTTCTATAATAAGAAATATTTTATACTAATATCAGGTATATATTATTATCTAACTAAAATATTTTCATTTCCCAGTAATTATATATAAAATATTTTTTTTCTAGATTTTTTTATGATTACCAGTATACATTTTTTATTTTTTTTTTTTATTTTTTTTATATTTCTATTTTCTTAAAAGGGAAAATTGAATATAATTGTTTTTTAGTACTTTATTTTCTATAGGAGTTCAAATAAAGGGCCAAAAAAATACCAATGCGGGTTGGGACTAGGGGCTTAGGGTTCGTTAACCATATTTGTTGATTAAACTAGGGGAAAAAAATACCATCAAAAGCTTAGGATTTATTGGGGACATTCCCAAGGGACCTAATAGTCGCATGCGGTATTGTACCCCTTGTACCATGCTATATATTCTTGAAATTATCATTTTACCTGGTATTTCTATAATAAGAAATATTTTATACTAATATCAGGTATATATTATTATCTAACTAAAATATTTTCATTTCCCAGTAATTATATATAAAATATTTTTTTTCTAGATTTTTTTATGATTACCAGTATACATTTTTTATTTTTTTTTTTTATTTTTTTTATATTTCTATTTTCTTAAAAGGGAAAATTGAATATAATTGTTTTTTAGTACTTTATTTTCTATAGGAGTTCAAATAAAGGGCCAAAAAAATACCAATGCGGGTTGGGACTAGGGGCTTAGGGTTCGTTAACCATATTTGTTGATTAAACTAGGGGAAAAAAATACCATCAAAAGCTTAGGATTTATTGGGGACATTCCCAAGGGACCTAATAGTCGCATGCGGTATTGTACCCCTTGTACCATGCTATATATTCTTGAAATTATCATTTTACCTGGTATTTCTATAATAAGAAATATTTTATACTAATATCAGGTATATATTATTATCTAACTAAAATATTTTCATTTCCCAGTAATTATATATAAAATATTTTTTTTCTAGATTTTTTTATGATTACCAGTATACATTTTTTATTTTTTTTTTTTATTTTTTTTATATTTCTATTTTCTTAAAAGGGAAAATTGAATATAATTGTTTTTTAGTACTTTATTTTCTATAGGAGTTCAAATAAAGGGCCAAAAAAATACCAATGCGGGTTGGGACTAGGGGCTTAGGGTTCGTTAACCATATTTGTTGATTAAACTAGGGGAAAAAAATACCATCAAAAGCTTAGGATTTATTGGGGACATTCCCAAGGGACCTAATAGTCGCATGCGGTATTGTACCCCTTGTACCATGCTATATATTCTTGAAATTATCATTTTACCTGGTATTTCTATAATAAGAAATATTTTATACTAATATCAGGTATATATTATTATCTAACTAAAATATTTTCATTTCCCAGTAATTATATATAAAATATTTTTTTTCTAGATTTTTTTATGATTACCAGTATACATTTTTTATTTTTTTTTTTTATTTTTTTTATATTTCTATTTTCTTAAAAGGGAAAATTGAATATAATTGTTTTTTAGTACTTTATTTTCTATAGGAGTTCAAATAAAGGGCCAAAAAAATACCAATGCGGGTTGGGACTAGGGGCTTAGGGTTCGTTAACCATATTTGTTGATTAAACTAGGGGAAAAAAATACCATCAAAAGCTTAGGATTTATTGGGGACATTCCCAAGGGACCTAATAGTCGCATGCGGTATTGTACCCCTTGTACCATGCTATATATTCTTGAAATTATCATTTTACCTGGTATTTCTATAATAAGAAATATTTTATACTAATATCAGGTATATATTATTATCTAACTAAAATATTTTCATTTCCCAGTAATTATATATAAAATATTTTTTTTCTAGATTTTTTTATGATTACCAGTATACATTTTTTATTTTTTTTTTTTATTTTTTTTATATTTCTATTTTCTTAAAAGGGAAAATTGAATATAATTGTTTTTTAGTACTTTATTTTCTATAGGAGTTCAAATAAAGGGCCAAAAAAATACCAATGCGGGTTGGGACTAGGGGCTTAGGGTTCGTTAACCATATTTGTTGATTAAACTAGGGGAAAAAAATACCATCAAAAGCTTAGGATTTATTGGGGACATTCCCAAGGGACCTAATAGTCGCATGCGGTATTGTACCCCTTGTACCATGCTATATATTCTTGAAATTATCATTTTACCTGGTATTTCTATAATAAGAAATATTTTATACTAATATCAGGTATATATTATTATCTAACTAAAATATTTTCATTTCCCAGTAATTATATATAAAATATTTTTTTTCTAGATTTTTTTATGATTACCAGTATACATTTTTTATTTTTTTTTTTTATTTTTTTTATATTTCTATTTTCTTAAAAGGGAAAATTGAATATAATTGTTTTTTAGTACTTTATTTTCTATAGGAGTTCAAATAAAGGGCCAAAAAAATACCAATGCGGGTTGGGACTAGGGGCTTAGGGTTCGTTAACCATATTTGTTGATAAAGGGGGAAAAAAAAATCTGAACGGGTAAGGGAAGGGTTCGGGTAAGGGTTTAAAAAATAAGGAGGGAAAAACAGGGTTAGTTTTAAATCTGAAGGTGCCAAAAATGCCATGAAGGGCAAAAAAAAATTATGAACGGTTAAGGAGCGGGTTAGGGTTTAAAAAATAAAATATAAAAATAGGGTAAGTAGTAAATCTAAAAGGACTAAAAATACCATGAAGGAAAAATAATAAAAAAGAATGAATAAATGTTCGTGAAGGATAAATATGTAGATACTGAAACATGTAGGGATACATATCATTTATGGAGAAATTTACATACATAAATAAAACCTTTAAGATACCATGCTTTCTCATAGGAACATGTGATCTTATCATCAATATTATTTTACGAAAAATTTAAAGATTGGAGATTTTTACATGTAAATTATATTAAGTCCCTTTTTTTCTGTTTAAATGTTTTTCACGTCGTAGATTTTTTTTCCATCGCACGCTTCAATATATCTATTCTCTAAGAAAAAAATTAAATCGTGGTTTTAGAATTGTGTGTGCACAATAATCAAATTATTCTCTTGTATGTAAAATTTATGTAGAAAGTGGTTTTAGAATTGTGTGTGCACACTTTAATATAACCGTGCTCTATAGAAAAAATTATGTACATCTTGATTTTAGAATTGTGTGTGCACAATAATCAAATTATTCTCTTGTATGTAAAATTTATGTAGATAGTGGTTTTAGAATTGTGTGTGCACACTTTAATATAACCGTGCTCTATAGAAAAAATTATGTACATCTTGATTTTAGAATTGTGTGTGCACAATAATCAAATTATTCTCTTGTATGTAAAATTTATGTAGATAGTGGTTTTAGAATTGTGTGTGCACACTTATATATAACCGTGCTCTATAAAGGGCCAAAAAAATACCAATGCGGGTTGGGACTAGGGGCTTAGGGTTCGTTAACCATATTCGTTGATTAAACTACGGGAATACTCATATATAATTGGCCTACTAGGGGTGAAAATAAAACTACGGGAATACTCGAATCTGATTGATCTACTATGGCCAGGCAAAAGAAAACTACGGGAATACTCGAATCTGATTGATCTACTATGGCCAGGCAAAAGAAAACTACGGGAATACTCGAATCTGATTGATCTACTGAGGCCAGGCTGCAAAAACTAGTTAATTCAGTTATTCTAAAGGCTTACTAGAGGTATACTTGGGTTTTTTGACCTACTTGGGGTAGGCTGGATAAACTATACTTTGTTTATTCTAATCCTATAGTTATATGCCATATCTAGTATATTATATGTGCATTGGCTACCTTAGATTTGAAGCTATTTAAGGTATTATGTAGAACTTAAATTCAAGTTTCTGGTTAATGTAGTCTGTTTCGCTGACGCTTTAAAAACCTTAAAAACGATTTTTTAAGTTTGATAAAATGTTTTTGATTGCTCGTATAAATAAATTGCACCAAATTATAACTTTTAAAGATAATTCTAAAGAAAAATCTTATATTTCAGGTTTTAAACATTGTAATATAAACTAGCATGTATATATTTTCTAAATATAGATATAGATTGTATAAATCTGTTATTACTTTATTTACCAGTATATAAATCAGCTGGCGTATTTCTAAAACCTTAAAATACATAAAAATTATACTCTATCTCCTATATAATCCTTTACTTGCATTAAACTGCGCTAGCACTTTTTGTAGACCTTAAAATACATAAAAATGCTACTCTATCTCTTAAAAAAACCCTTACTTGATCTAAACTGTGCTAGGTCATTCTACAAACCTTAAAATACATAAAAATGCTACTCTATCTCTTAAAAAAACCTTTACTTGCATTAAACTGCGCTAGCACTTTTTGTAGACCTTAAAATACAGATAAATTATACTCTATCTTTACAAAAAAACCTTACTTGTATTAAACTGCGCAAGCACTTTTTTTAAACCTATAAATACATAAAAATGCTACTCTATCTCTTAAGAAAACCCTTACTTGAATATAAATGTGCTAGCGTATTTTGTAAACCTTAAAATACATAAAAATTATACTCTATCTCTCATATAAACCTTTACTTGTATTACACTGCGCTAGCACCTTTTGTAGACCTTAAAATACATAAAAATTATACTCTATCTCTTAAAAAAACCCTTACTTGATCTAAACTGTGCTAGCACCTTTTGTAGACCTTAAAATACATAAAAATTATACTCTATCTCTCATATAAACCTTTACTTGTATTACACTGTGCTAGCGTATTCTACAAACCTTAAAGTACATGAAAATGCTACTCTATCTCTTAAAAAAACCCTTACTTGTATTTAACTGCGCTAGTGTATTTTACAAACCTTAAAGTACGTATAATAAATACTCTATCTCTTAAAAAAAACCCTTACTTGTATACAAATGTGCTAGCGTATTTTGTAAACCTATAAATATGTAGAAATTATACTCTATCTTTCCAAAAAACTTTTACTAGGATATAAATGTGCTAGCGTATTCTACAAACCTTAAAGTACATGAAAATGCTACTCTATCTCTTAAAAAAACCCTTACTTGTATTTAACTGCGCTAGTGTATTTTACAAACCTTAAAGTACGTATAATTTATACTCTATCTCTTAAAAAAAACCCTTACTTGTATACAAATGTGCTAGCGTATTTTGTAAACCTATAAATATGTAGAAATTATACTCTATCTTTCCAAAAAACTTTTACTAGGATATAAATGTGCTAGCGTATTTAGTAAACCTAAAAATACAGTAAAATTATACGCTATCTCTATAAAAAACCCTTACTTGTATTAAACTGCGCTAGCACTTTTTGTAGACCTTAAAATACATAAAAATTATACTCTATCTCTTAAAAAAACCCTTACTTGTATTTAACTGCGCTAGCGTATTTTACAAACCTTAAAGTACGTATAATTTATACTCTATCTCTTAAAAAAACCCTTACTTGTATTAAACTGCGCTAGCGTATTTTTTAAACCTAAAAATACATGGAAATTATACTCTATCTTTCAATATAAAACCTTACTTGTATTAAACTACACTAGCACTTTTTCAAACCTATAAATACAGTAAAATTATACGCTATCTCTATAAAAAACCCTTACTTGTATTAAACTGCGCTAGCACTTTTTGTAGACCTAAAAATACATAGAAATTGCACTCTATCTCTTAAAAAAACCCTTACTTGTATTTAAATGCGCTAGCGTATTTTGTAAACCTATAAATACATAGAAATTATACTCTATCTTTCAATATATAACCTTACTTGTATTAAACTGCGCTAGCGTTATTTTCAAACCTAAAAATACATAGAAATTATACTCTATCTTTCAATATATAACCTTACTTGTATTAAACTGCGCTAGCGTATTTTGTAAACCTAAAAAAATACATAGAAATTTTACTCTATCTCTTAAAAAACCCTTATTTGTATTAAAATGAGCTAGCGTATTTTAAAAATAATAAACACATGTAATTTAACATTATTTCAGAAATTTTCTTCTCTATTTTATCTATTTTTAATTAATTGACACGATATATGCGAAATTTTTATCTTTATTTATGATTACATTTTTCACATATAAACAAGGTAATTTATAAATACAATATATACGTTAAAGACCTATTAAATATAATCTAGTAATTTCCAGTGTTTAAAATTATCAACTTAATCTCAATTTATGGCGGTTTTATGGATTTATCTGGATTTATATTTATGTATTTAACAGTAAATTAAAGTTATCATATAAAATATAACTAATCTATATAACGTATTTGAAGTTTTTTATGGTAATTGGGAAATGAAATAAAAAAATATGACTATAAAATCGTTAAGTTATGATCATTAGGCTAATATTGATACTTTATCATAATTGTGTAGTTCAAAAAACCTTTAATAATCTTTGAATAACTTTTATTTTGCACTAGTCTCTAAATTATTAAAATAGTTCTAAAAATAAACTTAATTGTTGTAATATTTATTTTTTCGATCCATAAAAAACCTTTAAATTAATAGATCCGATCTTTTTACCATTAAAACTGTTCTATAATGTGCTATTTATTATTTTGTATGCAAAATTATTGTATTTAACAGTATTCTATTTTAGTATTTTGGTCTTTTTTTTTATTTATAATTACAGTTTATTAATCTTTTTTTATTAAGAATATGAATTTATATTCAAAAACTTATATTTTTCGCCGTTTTTTATAATCACGAAATATTGTTCTGTGACTTTTTAATTTATATAAATATTTTTGTGTGCAAGTATTTGAAGCGGTTTGATCTTTTATAGGTTGTAAAAATGAAATAAGAATGAAAATATTTTATTTCCTTGGAATTACATCAATCGAAAATATATATTCTTGATGTTGGAAAGTAATTCGATCATTTCAACTTATCTTTTTAAAACAAGAATAATATTTTTCAAAACAATATGGTTGTACTCGGCAGTATTTATGTTTAGTTCATGTCATAAAATATAATTTTTTTTTAAAAAAATCTATGTTTTTATCGAATAACACAAAGTTAAAAATATTATGATTTATAATTATTCAAATTATTAAAATAATTTTTCTAAAAAATTTAGCTTTTACAAATTTAATATAAAATAATCAAAAAAAATTGGTTTTCTTTTCTTTATTGAAAATAAACTCAGTTGAAACATAATATTGTTAAAAATAAACATTAATGATATTATAAAACTGTTCGGAAAAGTAAACTGCTGGAAGTATTGTTGTTTTATTTATTATAATTGATTAGTTTTAAAAAACATATTATAGAATAATTGATAGTTATTTATAATTAATACGAGATAGAAGTATATAATTAAATTAGAGTTTATGTCGGCATTATATAGGAGTAAATATTAGAATAAGTATCTCTAGAGATAGAGTAGATGACATTATTAAAATATGAAAATATTGTGAATAAATTTCGCTTTATTTTATTTCTACAAGAAAAGTAAAATTTTTAAATAGCCTTCGGCACATTTACTACCAAATCAAAAATTACTTTTCGATTTCCAATCACCTGCACGCCTCTTATCTTCCACCAAAGCTACATCCATTATATTATTTATTATCAATTATCCTGGCGAGAGGACCTTAATCTCTCGCCAATGCCATCTTTAGAGCAGCAGAAATATAAATTTCGGGGATTTCTCCCCTATCGTATTACCTCGACAGGATTTATTTTCTTTTTTTTGACGAGAGTCTTTCCCACTCTCGTCGATATATCATGTCAAGATAGGAATTAAAAAGATTCTAATAAACATTTAAGAACTTTAATCGCATAAAAATAGACGAATTACCGCAATATTAAAAACAGATAAATATAGAATTCTAATAGTATAAACCTATAGTGATAACAAAAAATTGAATAAAATTCTGGCGTTAAATTATATATAAAGTATTATCAGCTAATTGTAATGTTTAAAAAAAACGCTGTAGCAATTGCAAACAAAAATCGGCTGATTTTTATTATTCTAAAAATTATATTTAAAGAAACTAAACGTTTATAATTTTTTTATATATTTAGAGGAAAAAGAATCAAAAATATTATAAAAATAATATCAATGTAGAATTTCAAAGATATTTTCGACTTTTTTAATATATTTCTTTAATTTTTAAATCTAAAAAGATATGTTTCAATGGCTTATATAAAAAAATACTAAAATCTAAATCGGAATGTGAAATCGTTTAAGATATACATTTTAAAAACTGGTTTTATTTATAGATTGACTTATAAGAACTTCGTATCACATAAAATGAAGATCAAGTAAAGTAATATTATAATTATCTTGGTATTCACGTATTAAAAGCAATAGAGTATGTAAAAGTTTTCTGAATCCTGTTTTATGCATACGAAAAACATTATAAGCATATTAAAGCACCATAAAATGCTATATATAATTTAATTGGTAACATAAACTTAGTTTTCTATTATTATTAATTTTTATTTTGTTTTGTAGTCGCATCTAAAAAAACTTAAACATACCATATTGGCTATATATCAATGACTATTATGTCATTTTATCTTTAATGACTTCAAAGCTCATCAAGGTGCAATTTTCACACATAATAATTATGATTATAAAAAAATAAGATCAATGAAATTATTTTACGGCTGATAATGCAAAAAAAGCCCATTATAAGCTATATATGCATACAATATGTGATTGAGCAGATAATTTTATATAGTTTATGTGCTTCATGAATTAGAATCATAACATCAATATACAATTGCCAATCCATGTTTAATAAAAAAACAAAAAAAAATTCTTGAATTCTAAAAAATTTCGATCTTAACGATATTTTGATGATAAAATATCTTATAGATATCATTTCATTTTTAAGGAAAAAGCTTATCTTCTTTTATATATTGTAAATTAGTTTTAAATATATTTACTGAATTTTTTAGCGGATTTAAACATGCTTATTCTATAAATAACTTTATAGTTCATTGTTGAATTTTATATTAAGCATAAATGTGTTTTTTTATGGTTAAACATTTCAAAAACTAATTTATTTCAGTTTCTAACTCATCTTATTAAAATAAATCAATTATTAATGTTTAAATTAGAATATATGAGTTCACGTGAATATAAGCAAATAGTACATAAAATACAAAAAAAAAATATGATTATAAGTCCAAACCATGTTTTATCGATTTCTTATATTCATCCTCTTCAAATGATTTTCTATATTTATTCATTTCAAATATCTAAAAATATCATGACTATCGGTAATAATTTTATAATTACCAAAATATGATGGTCAAATATGTTAGTTTTATGTTTATTACAAGTTATAAACTCTTTTCGAGACAAAAATTTATGTTTTACATAAAAAATTTTAACATCCCAGAGTCTATAAAAAAAAAGTTTAAAAGTTGGAACCTTGTAAGTTAATTATTATACTAAGTATATTTTCGTTGACGAAAAATAAAAAATTACTAGCTTAAATCATTACAAAATTTCTTTCACTAAATTAAATCTAAATATAAATTATATTTTACTTACTCGATATATATTATCTGAATAAAAACATCAATATAAATTTATTTTTGCCGTATTCTATAGATTTTTGGTTTTTTAATATGCAAATACAGAATTTTGACATGATTTATTAGAATGAAAACAAAATGTTTGTTTAAAAACTAAGTAAATCTAGCATCTTGAGAATTTAAAAATAAAAAAAATGACACGAAAAGAAGGAGGCAAATAAAGTCGATAAAAAAGTATATCTAAACTTCTAAAATTTAAAGTTAAACTTACTAAATCAAATCATGCAATAGAAAATTTAATTTGGATATTAACGTAAGGAAAAAAATAAATTTTGGCTATGATTTGAAGAAGAAAACAACCCGTAGAATAAGTCCAATATTTTCGAGAAAAAAAATTGTCATTTACGTTAACTACAATAAGCAAACTTATGTAATTTAATATAATCGTATAAAAAATATTAGTCTAATTACAGAATAGATGGGAAAGACCTATTATATAATATTAATAAGTTTGCATATAAATATTAAGAATAAAAGTAGTAATATTTGGTAGCTCAAATATTTAAGGGGGCAAAAAAGAAAAAAATGAATATTTACATGGATAAATAGATAGACTAAAACAAAAAAAAAGCTGACTTGTAAATAAAAAAACAATCGTGGCTGAAATATAGCAATGTATCATATATTTAATGCATAAAAGTGTAATCTATTTATTTTTCGACAATCCCATCTTTTATATGAATCTATAAGTTTTCTTTCTATTCCAATTTCTTTTTAGGTGTTAATAATGCCTGGTTTATTTTTTATTTAGTTCTATTGTTTACGACAATCTTTTAAATAGTTGAGTTAAAATAATGTAAAATTGGCATTTTTACTATAAATATAAAACAAAAATCCCATTTAAATATTATTTATAGAAAAATCGGACTTATTCAAATAAAACAGATATAATATTATTTGTGGGTTTTAAAACAATATTTTTCTCACATTAGGATAATCCAATAAAAGATATTGGCACGATTTATATAGAAAATGTTTGATTTGAATATATAATCTAGAAATATTACTAAAAGTTGGCATTATATATAATGATGCGCTATAATATATTTCAGAAAACCATATCATTTGACAAAAATCATAATCTTAAGTTAAATAATTATCGAATAAAGAAATTACATATTCGATTTTATTTTTGAAAGTTTTATTATGTTGAAAATGTCAATTTAGAAAGACTAGGATGATATTTCAATATTTAATTTAAAAAAAGAACAGCTTTTAAATAAGAATAAAACTTTATACATTACCATAAAGATAAGATTCTATGGTCTTAATCATTCAACAACGCTTAGTTTACATTTCTTTATTATACAGATTCTATAGTACGATAAATTACTTTTTTTCCTGTAAAATAAAATATTTAATGTGATCAATACACAAAAAATTAAAAATAAAATACTTAGTCACATATATTGTGATTGAGTTATTGTGTATATTGGTCTTATAGATTTATATAAGATCATAATCAAATTTATTTTTACTAAATACATAGAATATTTATAAACCAGCATATAAATATAGCATTTTTTAAGTTAGACAAATATAAGAAAATAAAAACCTTGTAATTATATTTTCGCATAATTATAGGATAAATGTTATAGAACTGTAATATTATACAAAGAAAGGAACATGATATTATTTTTTACTTACGCTATTTTAATGGTTTTTCGTTAGCACTCAAAATATAAGTATGCGAAAAAAATAAAATTTATAAAAAAAAAGACTGTGTATGGTAAATCTTGCTATAAGGCATATGATTATCTTAATGTATTATACGATGTAACTCTGTCAAAAAACGCGAATTCTATAAATAATGTTTTTCTAAATGTACATTATATTTAACAATCTAAACACAGAAAATTACAAGAGTATTTTTAAAGTCGTTCTAACCACATGGAATAATTATTACTGACTCCGAATAATTATGATAAAAACTTTAAGGTCTAAAGCTTGATGTCGATGTCAATAATCTCGAAATTATATTTATCAAAATTTTCTACGAAAGTTTCGTTAAAGAAAGATTTAAAATCCGATATATGATAAATAAAGTCAAAAAACATTAAAAAAAAATAGGCACTTAAATACACAAAAGCAAAGACATTACGAAATAGAATTGTAAAATACATAATTTATTGTAATAATTTATAAATACCATCACATGATTAGTTTTATAATAATTACACAAACATTTAAACATGTTAACTTATTTATAGGTTATCTTTATATTCAAAATAACAATTAAAATATAATAAATAATTATACATTTTAAATTCAAAGACGAACTTATTCTTATTTACGAAAAAAATGATTGTGATTTAAACAAGTTTAATCACGTTAATAAGATATGTTAAATTATCCTATATACAGCTAACTTTATAAATTACGTAAATTCAAGGTATTTCTAAATCGAAAATACATATGTGAAATGTATCTAAAAGATTCCAGATATATAATTATTGTGGATTAGAACTTTATATTGAATTATCATATTATTTGATCTTAATATTCTTTCTCACATTGATTACTTTTATAGATTTAAAATCGATACTTATCCAATAAATCGTTTGATATGTCACTAATAACAATTAAAAAACATAATTTTGAAACAATATATAATTTTATTTATTTTCCTATGAAGTTAATCGTAAATTCGTAATTTTTCATACTATTTTTCAGATTAATATAGTAAATAACCAAATATTTCGTCTCGAAATTTATTTCAACATATTTTTTTAGCAAAAACGAAAACAATGTTCGAATAATATTTTGCGACATAGATCTAACATCGATAAGTTTTCAAAAAAACCCTCAATTTACTTTTTTATAAAAAATATACAAAATAAGTAACTATTATATCTTATAATTAAGCGTATAAAAATAGATGCAAAAATAAAACTTTAAAATTCCAAAAACATTATTAAAAACAATTAAAGAGTAAGTTTAAAGCATTATAAAGTACCTTCTTATTGTACGATTCTTTTTGAGCTTTTAATTCGGGTATTCTTGTGAATATTTATATAATACGGCGAACGAGTAATATAAATCGGTTTAAAAACAGAATTTATTATAAAATAAACTGTATAAATGCTAAGCACTAATTGGTTGCAACAAGATTTATTATTTGTATATTTATAAACGTATAGAACAAAATATAATTTATTTTCAATTATTCTTAGTCTGTTGGGATACTATGGTGTTCCACTTAGAAAAATAAAAAATTGGTTTTTTAAACCAAAAATTATTTATTGTATATATATTCAAACGAATTGCACAGGAATTTTCTTTACTCTTATTAATTTAAAAGAATAATTAAAAGTATTAAAAAAAACAAACTTTATTATAATTCGAAGCAAAAAATTCGAATATAAACCACAAAAAAAATATGTATATAATGACAGAAACTTAATTAGAAGCACACAAATCATCAAAAAATGTTATATTTCTAAACTGAGGATATAAAATGATGGATGAATCCTTTATGATTATATGCAATTATAATTAGAATCTTGGTTTTTTAAAGCTCATATTCATATGAATATTTTGAAACTACGCAAATCAAAATATTAGACTGGAGTTCTTGCCAATCACCATATTAAAATTCAATTTAGTTTCATATGCAGTTACAGAAAAACCAAGCTTTGTTGGTTTATATTAGCATATAAAAACATGTCAAATTAAACTAAAATAATGTCATTTGCTATAAGTTGTCATTTTTTTATAAATAAAAGTTCAATTATATAAACACAGTAAATTTGATTCGTATAAATACTGTGGCTTATATAGGCATAAAGATGACACGAAAAATCAAGATTCATCTGAATCGATTCACAAGAACAAATCCAGAAGAAAAAAAGAAGATTCAAATTCCGTGAAATTCGTAAATGAGCAGAACCTATATTTTTTTAAGTAGTAATAAAGAAGTAAAAAATTTTGACACACGAACCGTCAATATAATTCTAAAATGAAAAACTGAAGATTTAGAAGAGAAAATTGCAAAAAAAAAGGTTTTTTTTATTAAAGGGACAAAAAATACAGCGAAATATTGCAAAATTTTATAAAAAAACATAGCTTCTTAGCAGATCCAGATTTAGAAGAACCAAAAAGGCTAATGAAAACACGTTATTTGATGTCGAAATTTTATATTTAGAACGTAAAACTATGAGCAGAATGCGGTAAATGTGCTTCCTAATGATGATTATGATGCGCTTATAAATGAATTTTTCGTTTCATATCTTGATATTCAGATAAACATACGTAAAATCATAGAAAGCAATGCGTTCTAGGGGGGAATTCAAAAACACATGTTAAAACAGCAAGAAAAAAATTATAAAACGTATAACATATTGAACGGTGGCTGAAAATTACTTGAGATTATAAATAAGAAAAAAGATGTTTATCTTATATAAAAAAATCTGTGAAATCCGAAGAATCCTTACAATGAGACGAAAATATTTTAAAATCAAATTATGCCAAATGAATCAGATTTAAAAATATCAGTAGGTTTTTTTGTCGAAATTACAGAACAATATATAATAAAAGATATGATTTTTACCATCATTTTATGAAATCAGATATAATAAAAACATGCTTGAAAATATCTTTATTATATTATGTTTTTAAGCGGATTCTAATTTCGAAAAATGTCATTTTATAAGTATCTTTTGCGATATAAATCAAATGAATTATGCATTAAAAGTTATATTATAAAATGCGGATTACATTTTTGCTGTCAATGATTCTGCAAATGAATATTTTTTTAATGTAAAATTTTTTAATTTTAACTATTGCAATGTGAGTATTTTGATAATATATATAAATAAGCAAATATCTATAAAGTGATTAAAGTTTGATTTTAATAATATAGAATATTTAAGAAACAAAAAAATAAAGTAATAAACAGATAATTTATATTTAAAATACCTTTTAGGGCTTCTAGATATACGTTTTGCATTTTTTAAAAATTAATATAATCATAAATTCATTTTTGGATCTGAGAATTATGATATGTTTATGTTTCTGTTAGAAATTTGCCCAAAAATCTGCGACGATATACAGAATATATGTTACCATGCTTTTTTACGCCGAAAAATACCATTCCAATGCCTTTTGCTATAAAATTTATCATGGCAGGTACTTAATCTACTGAATATCATTGCCACTGACACATTAACATGCTGAATATTACAGGATAGAAAATTTGTAACGTAAATACTTATACTTATACCTGTACAGATATATGCTTATAAATCTCAAAGAATCTTCATCATCTTTGCAATAGATTTGACAAAATAGTATACAAAAATTAAATTGAAAATAAATTAATTAATTATAAGTTTACTTTTAAACAAAAAAAAATATCAAGGTTTACATTAAAAAAAAATATTCATGTTTTTAATTACTCTATTTAATAAACTCTAAAGTGAATAAAAGTTTAAACTATAATATCATAATTAAAGAAATTAACACAGTATAATCTAAATCAGAACAAAAAAAAAGCACGGTAAAATTATTTAAATATCAAAGTAAACCAACAAAAAGATTTAAACCAAGATGATCACAATAAGATAGCTAGATACTATTATCATTCTAGATTTTTTTTACTTTTCTAAAGTTTTCAAAATATAAAATAGTATATATAACTTAATAATATAAAATAATATATTTTAATATAAATGTACTAATGGTATAAAATATGTAGAGTAGTATATGAGGAATCTAGAGAACTTATTCACAAATACAAATGTGATATATTCTTATACTAGGCGAAGTTTGTAAAAAATATCGTAAGAAAATATTATCCACTAAAAATTATTTTTACTGTCGTCTAAAAAACCTTTTATCAGTATTTTAATAACTAAATATATAAAAACAAATATAATGCCGCTTAAAACTACATTCACTATATTTTTAGTATATTTAAAATTCAATATTTGTAAAACGAAACAAAAAATGAAAATTACACAATCACAGACGATGCTAAGTAGGTAAAAACAAAATTTATAGTATATTTTACTGTGTTTAGAAAAAAGACAAAGGCACATTAAAAATTTAGATAAAATACCAATGTGAGCGAAAATGAGCTATTGATGTATATAAAATCAAAATATTTATATAGCCTTTATGTTTTAGAAAATCTTTAAAACGAAACATTGTATAGTTTTAAAAAATAAGGTAGGCAACAAATATTTATCGAGATATTATCCATGATTATTGCATATTTGAATTCTTTAAATGAAAAATATAAATTTATAATGCAATTTTGTATAATTATACAAAAATTCCATCACCTTTGTATCGATAAAAAAGCCTTTGTGTTACTTAATTTTGAAATATGTATTTATTAGATGATATAAGGCTTCACTTCATGTTTTAAGAAGAAAAAATTAAATGTATCTTAAGAAATTTTCTTATCCATTAAAATGCAAGTAATTATTTATATAACCTAAAACGTATAATAATACGAAGGTCACAAATCCATCTTAATTATAACGTAGAATTTCATACATGTACGTTTCAGCATATCATAAGTAGGATATTATAGGACATTATCAGCGAGTCCATGTTGTAGAAATGAAAACTTGTATGTGATGTTGTAACATATTTTATTCCTGAAACTTTATCTTAGATTTATATTTATTTATTTTGGCATAAATTTGTATAATATAAATAAAATATATCTATTCGGTATATGATCGACTCAAGTTGATATTATGTCCATAATTAATAGTAAAAACTAGAATGATCTCTTCTCTAATATAATATGGCAATTTTTTTATTTAAAATCTTACTTGTGCCTCTATTTCTAGATATGAAATAATTACAAATAAATGTGGTACAGTATATAAATTTCAAAATTAAGCAAGCGAAGAAAATAACAGATTCAAATAAACTAGCATTTTGAAGTTCAGATATAATGATCAATCGGCTTTTTACATATAAACGGTTTTCCACCATAAAGATTTCAAAATCTTCAAAAGTTAAGGTATTTCTGATACTTTATAAACGATCATAATATTTAAGCTACAAGACTTTGATGAACAAAATCATAAAATTCTTTTTATTTATATTTGTTACGATAAAAAAATTATATTATACTGTACAAAGACGTTATTCTTGCTATTACATCTAAATTATTCAAAAATATCATATATTTCCCCTTTTTTATGAATCTATATATTCACTGGGAAATGAGATAAGCTAAATTCGCTTTACTTTTGATATATATACAAATAATTCACAATAGTAGATCGTAAAGCATTTAATTAAAATCAATGCAAGATTACGTATCCATATTTGACGTGCGAGAAACAGTAGTAAAACCGATAAAAATTAATTAAAGTTATAGAAACTAGTCAAAACCTCGAATAAATACAATAGCAAAGATATTTGGGTATTTTATTTAAGAAAAACAAACTTCTGAATCATAAAAATTTGGAATTAGACAAACTGAAATAATAAACAAAAATTTGCTTTAAATATGCATTTTGTGTTGGTATAATAGAATATATGGCTTAAGACACCTTTAGAATAAATTGTGTAATCTAAAATTTTTTTTCTTTTATATTTTTTATTTTCGAGTAAATTATTATTGTAGTTTCTAGAAGGTAAAAATAAGATTATGTTCTTGCAATGGATATGACAATTATATTGAAATATAATTATTAGAAAATACTATATATACAGCCTATTACTCTATATTTTGTGAAATAGATAGACAATACGAAAATTCTTACATAATAAAACCAGAATTTATTCGTTGTTTAAAAACGATATATAAATTGGGTTAGCAGTAGTAAAATACAAAAAATGCATAAAATAGGCTTTGTGTATGCATATTGGCATCTAATACTGACAAAATATTTTGATAGCTGATTTACATATAATTATTTGCTTATACTTTAGAATTTTATTCTTTAAGATAGCTCTATTTCGAAACTAATTCTATAATAAATGAATAATTTTATATCAATAATTGTAAAAAAAAAGTTTGGCAGAGAAAATTTTACATAATTTTTTAAAAAATCAAAACCCTGTAACATCTTCGTATTTGTCCTGTTTTCTTATCTATGTTTACACCTCAAAGAAATTATATTTTTTTATACCAAAAATTGCAAGATTACTAGAAGTACATATAATATAAAAGAATATGATGCAGGAATCAAAAAAATTGTTTGCACAAATAACATATTTTGAATAAGAATATCTGCCATAACTTGTTATATTTAAGAATATACGTCCATTAATTACATTAATTTTTAGGATTAAAGATTTAGAAAATAATAATAAAAACACCTCGTGTATATCAATTCGCGCAACAATATTATAACATTACGAGAAAAATTTCAAACACAAAAAAGCATGCAGCTTTTTTTAAATAAATATGTCAATTTATCCATAGTCTTGTAAAAAAATTATATTATTTATACCTTTATTTATTCGAGTTTTGTATTAAAATCAACTAAAATATATATAATTTCATAGCTATTTTATAATTGGGAAAAAAAATTTACATATTCTTTCGACATATTTATTAGTAGTCGTAAGGATTTATTTTATAAAAAACAAGTAAACCATTTTGACCTTATAGTTGATACATCA
The DNA here is from genome assembly GCF_057557595.1 of Rhyacophila brunnea. Taxonomy (NCBI): domain Eukaryota; kingdom Metazoa; phylum Arthropoda; class Insecta; order Trichoptera; family Rhyacophilidae; genus Rhyacophila; species Rhyacophila brunnea. The sequence continues at coordinate 1,698,784 of NW_028233352.1, forward strand.
AACTAGTAACAGTATTACATAAATTCTAAAAACTATTTTTGACTTAAATCTTCGATATAAATGTAATAAAATAATATTTGTCTTCTATTGATCAATTTTATGATCACGATGTTCTAATTAAACAGCTCATAACTCACTTTGTATTTATACATTAGGATCTTTCTTTTTAATAATTTTTGAACTATAAATAACAAATATTCATAGATTGCAGGTTGGTTATAAGCTTATAAAATAAAATTAGCGATTGATAATAAAAAATATTGTTATAATTCTATTTTTGAGATAATAAATGTACATAATATTTAATTATTACTTATAGCTTTTATATAGGTTTGATTGGCATGATAATAATATCTATGCGTCTATTTATTTTATTAAATAGGTTCAATAAATATTAGAATAATATACTAGCTTATTAAAAAAACATTAAAAACAGACTATTATGATTCTTTTTAAATGTATAGTTTAAAAAATATGTGAACTGAAAGAAATCATGAAAAATAAACATAGATATGAACATTAGCTTAAATGAACACAAAAAATAAAAATTTAAAGAATAAAACAAACCAATATAGAAAAACTTTAGAACACTGATTAAATATATAAGAAAAACCAAATTTTAGGAAATTGAATCTAAAAACGAACTTAAAAATTCTTAAATTATAAATTTTATTGCAAGGAAAATATATGCAGGATAAGCTAAAAACTAAAAATTTAATAAAAAATCCGAACGAGAGAAAATCCCCTTGGACAAAAATCGGGCATGGCCTTCGGCGCAACTTTATAAAAACCAACTTTCTTTTTTTTCTTAAACGCACTCCAGACTCAGTTTCCTCCACCAGCAGCAAAAATGCAAAATATCTAATTCTCCTGGTGAGAGGACACGAATCTCTCACCAATGCCATCTTCAAAGCTGTATTATCATATTTTGAGGGAACTCATCCCCGATCGTGTAACCTGACTAGGTTTTTTGAATTTCTTCTGGAGATTCTTTTACATCTCGTCTATAATTTTGCATTATGGGTCTAATAATTTTAAACAATAGGAAAGAAAACATTATTATACTATACATAAATAAATACAATGAATGGAAAATCACCACAAAAATATAAAATTATACAAGTTATTTGTTTATAAAACTATTATTGTGAAAAGGATCAAATCACATAGCGAAGAATGGATTGAACGATCCAATACAAATATATAATAAATGATAAAATGTTATAATTATAAGATGATCGAATTATTTCGAATAAGCCCAAAAAATACATGTAATTAATATCATTAGAAATCAATTTATGTAAAATACAGCATAATTAATCATTTGAGCTGAAAAAACCATAAACATCTATAAATAGTTTTCCTCCTACTGTAAATTTATAATTTGGATCCCGAAATTTTAAAAGAAATCTAAAAAAAGATGAAGTGGATGGTAAAAAAAAGCACTAAATGTGGTTAATTATATAAATATTTACCGATTATACTTTCAATAGAACTAATGATAAAAAATATTCTAGTAAAGCCCAAAAATCTTCAATATTTTGTATATCATGGGTTTCTTGTTGCTTTATAAGCTTTTGCGATATTTTTATGTTTATTGGCATTTTATCAACCCAAAAGTTAGCTCTAAGAATATAATTAAAATATTTTAAACTATGTGTGTAATTTATTTATATATTTATGAAGATAAATAATTCTTTTAGACAAATCTTAATTTATAATTTTGCGTATCTTTCAGATAATGATATCAAAAGGCGTTATTATATGATTAATGATATAATAAAATGCGGCTATGGCGTTCAAAAAAAGCAAAACTTTATGTAAAACGATTATATAATATAAACACTTAATAATAGAAACGAAAGTATATGAATATTAGAGGAAACCTTTAAAAAAAATATAAAGATGGAGTGGTAACCAAAAGTATATTGAAGACTAAAATATTATACATGAACAAAAAAAGTATAAAAAACTTATATACAATAAATATTTTATTATTTAAAAATATAAATATAACATTTTACTCCTAAAGAAATATACATTTGTCGTTTTCAGTTGTCATCGAACAACGGTTCTATTACTAATCAACGTATATGGTTTTCCATCAAATGGAATTGTCTGGACTTTGGTTTTTTATAAAAAAATAATATATTTATTTTGAAGTATATTGTGAAATAATCGCTTGCAATATGCATCTATAAAAAAGAATAAGCGATATTTCCAATTCAAAGCGTAAATTTAGTATAGAAACACCAAAAAGTATATTACCAAAATCTAAATATGCTTTTAAACCCAATGCTACCTAAAAATCGATATTTATGACGTCTTCTTATATTGAAATATATTATATATGGTTTAAAGTTCCATCATAGCACATTATCGTCTTCTTTTGTCGATTGAATTTTATAATTTCAGATATAAGGTAAACAAGAATATCATGACACAATAAAATCCATTCTATATACGCAATTTTGTTATTTTACAATTTTAATTCACGTATTTGCTTCAAATATTTGAAAGGTAATTTTATACGAATTGATTTAAGATTAAAATTTGTAAAAAAGCATCATATCCAACTAAATACCATAAAATAATATCTTAAAGGATATAATTGAGTTACTCTGGACCACAGCCTATAATTCATAATAAATGAATATATATTTATAGTAATTTTTAGCATACTTTTAAAATCAATGTAACACATTATGTAGGATCTTAATGTATTTCATAATAATTTTGCGTTGGTACGATATTTGAGACTACTTTTATATTCAAAACATGAATTATTGGATTTTTTTGGCACATTTAAATTATATTCAGTAGAAGTCATTACATTATACATAAATTTCCTATAAATAACAATAAAATCATTCATGATACATTTTCCCCCTAGATAACAAACGAGCTTTGATAATGCATTAAAAATCGAATTCGTGATCAATACTTTCAAAAATTTGAAGGGAATATCTACACATAAAGAGATGCTTTAAATATCCAGATTGCATATTTATATTAATATTTATAATAAAATATTGAATCAAGTTTTTGGGTGTGCATTTAACCATAGCGTTGTTTTTTGAAAAAATAAAAAATTGTTTTAAATACTTTAGACTATTTGAAATTAAAAAATCAACTTATATATACAAATAAGAATCAATATTACTACGGATCGAGTTTAAAAATTATTATACTATAAGACGAACAAATATAATAAAAAGATCAGAAAAATATATGACAAAAATTATCGGGATTAGATTTACACATTCAAATGAATCATTTTTTGTATCTTTTACAGTTCAACATCATAAATTCAACGAAAATTGTTTATATTATCAAATTAACTTTTATTATTGTCGTTATCCTGGTGTTCTTTTACATTTAAAATGTCTAGAATATAATTATTATAGAAAATAATTAAATGATTATGTTGTAAGGCGGTGTAAATCGATTGATATTACACAAAAAAAAATAAAAGAAATATTCATTCAATATTTATAAAGGTAGCCTGGAAACATATTGCAAATTAATGAAACACCAATTTGATTAATTTTTAGATCTTTATAAGCGTATATTAATTTCCTCTATTGATTCTACTTAAAATACTTGATTTATTTTAAATATATTATTGCTACGAGAGGCTTGAATATAGAATAGTATAGATGCTAGTAATTAATAAGCATTGTTATTATATTTGCCATTAGAAAATGTATATATGTCATATTTCACAATAGAATATAATGTTTTATCCGCATTTCCATAATTATCTCCAATTACAATAAATTAAATGTCATGAGTTTAATGCCGACAAGAAAAAAACAATGCCTGTTATCATAATATAAAATTCGAGAAGAAATATTATGTCTTTTTATTTGTGTATAAATATATTTAATATCGTTATGTTATTATCTACCGTAAAATTATCTTCAACTTTAACCAAAAATAGATACAGACCCATAAAATCACATTTTCATTATTTTTCTGGACAGATCAATCAAGAAACGTATGTCCTCAATCTCTTCTCAAATGAAAATCTTTAGATTAAGCTAATCTATATGTCTACCAAGGATTTGAAGTTTTTTATTCAAGCGCTGTTGAACAATTAGGAAAGAAAAAACGCTAAAAGAATGATTTTTGCAATATAACATGGTGAAAATAATTTTCTCTTTCATACTTTACCTTTCACGCGATATAAGAAAACTAAACCGAATTTCAAATCAAATCCAAACACGATAAAAATATAATCGACGCATTTTTTTTGTCATATCACACATAAATTGATCTTTTATAACATTATAATGTAAGATAGGAGTAAATTATTCCTTTTGAAAGCCTGAATTGGATCATAATACAAAATCGGTAAATGAAACATGTTCAGATTTACAATGTTCACATTATTAGTTTTTATGATAATGTTGAATCTAAGATAGATATTTTAAATATATATTTTTATTAAAGTTCTTTCTAATATCAGATCCTACTGATGTCTTGCAAAATAGTATTTTTCATATATTTACAAAAATTTGTGAATTTTATTATTCGCTCATTGCTTTATGTCTAATCGTAATGTATACGTGACATAAATATATATGTTTTCGAGATCTCATGGCAAGACTATTAAATACAAAAGATATTAATTTTTTGATTAATATGATCATTATAATGCTTTCAATTTTTTCAAAACATAAATATATGACAAAATTACATGTTTAATTTGTTTCAGTACAGAATTATGTAAAAGTATACCCAGTAAAATATACTATTTGATAAATCTAATTATTAAACAATTTTATAAAAAAAAGGTGTAATAAACAGACTACAATTCTTATTTTATAATTACACATTGTAAAAGGATAAAAATTACAGACGCTCAAAATCATTTTTTTTATTGATTTTACATACGATGTGAAAATTTGTATCAAAGTGTGTAATATATGCCATTTTAATGTTTCGTGGCGCAAAAATTGTATTAATAAAGTTATAAATATTTTTTTAAAAGACAAAATGTATTTTACACTATATAGCGTGTCAAATATCTCGGAATAATGATCAATGATTGAAATTTCTCTTGAAATGATTTTTATCAAATTTTACAAATCAATTTTATTTGTCTTTCTGCGAAAGATATAAAAAATATTTTTAATCCGACTTGCTCCATATAAAAGCAGATGGGAATTTATTTTCATATTTTAACATGTATTGTTGTTAAGTTTTCTCATAAATATATGCCATAATAGAGAGTGAATGTTCGCAAGATATCATATTAATAGATAACTGGTTTGCGTAAAAAAAAGCTAACTAGTCATGTTGCATAAATATGGATTATTATTATCTACACATAATGAAAGGAACATATCAGTTTATAGCGTAAGTTTACCAGCATTAACTGTTTTTTGCGAGCCTTTCCAGAAATCTATAATTTAATAGGAGATTTTACTATTTTTACAAAATAAAGATAGCTGTAACATTCTAATTTTAAAAATCAGTTACACCACGTTAACTAAATTTTATGCATGAATCACAGTTATAATTTTTGAATACATCAGAATCCGATATATAAAATAATTAAAGATCAAAGATAAAAAAAACTTTATACATATTTTAAGATTTTTTTATTCGTTCAATGAAAAACCAATATCTCAGGCACAAATGTATTTATATATTATTATAACCTATTGCAAAAAAATTTGTTTTAAAATGAAAATATAAAAAGATGAATCATACGAAAGCATTCATTCAAAAAAATAGAAAAATAACTATAGAAAAATCACAAACTACATGTGATGGTAAGAAACGCATTATTCCTATCAAAAGTGAAACAAATGAATCAACAAGCTCATACGAAATGGAAAAAGACATTGAATCACAATCAATCAGTGTAAGAGAGTATTAAGACAAAAAAGTTAATAAGTGTAGAGGAATTTATAGGAAAAAACTATTTGAAAAATAGCTTTCTCATCGAATGAGAATTAGAAGACGCAAAAATTGAATAAGCGCTGCAAAATACAATTACATATTCGCAGACTGAGGCTATACATCTAGAAACGAAAAAATATGACTATAGTTTCAGGCTTTTAGATGATATTTATGAAAAATTAATCCATGAATTTACAGATTCATATATAGAGTTTCTAGAAAAAACCAAAAGGTCATATGAAAAATTAGCAGATTCTAGCAGAGAAATATAGAATTCACAAGAAATCCACGATAAAGACATTTTGGAAAAAAAACTGCAAAAAAAGCATTTTGAAAACAAAAAATATATAATCTTGCAAAAAAATTTGACGAGATGTCGGAAAGGAAAAAATACATTTACCTGTGGCTTCCTGATATAAATAAATGGAATAAATTTCTTCTGTACACAGTACGAATTCTTTTTTTATAAAAAAAAGTATTTCGGAGAACAAAGTGAATTGAAAGCCATCCGTTGATTTCTTTGTTATGTTTATTAGAAGTTTACTTCAGGAAAATATGCGGAATTTTTCAAGCATGAAGAGAAATTTATATTGCAGTTTTCATTTAAATATATAGATTAAAGATCTGTCTAAATTTCATGAGCCTCTATTTAATTTTTTTAACATATAAACAGGATAAAAAGATTATTAAATGATGGCTATATTTTTGACGATAAACAAGCAAATCAAATATTTTTGAGTGTTACTGTCTATATAATATGACAAATAAACAAATATTTATATTTCATTGGCGCTATTAATAAATAAATATCAACTTTGATTCAATGATTCAACTAATAATAAAATTACAAAATTATACAAGAGTTGTGTGCAATAATATTATATACAATTGTACAAATTTTTTTTCGTTCTATTATAAGCCGTAATATTCTATGGATATCTAGATTATTAGGCAGACTTTAAGTCAATAATTGTCAAAAAAATTAAAGATATAAACAGAATCCGTTAAAATAGCGTACATTAAATGATTCTTATATAAGAAAAATGTGCGTGTACAATGTACATTTGAATAAATAAGATTATTTTTTATTTATGATACAACAAAAAAAATGCATATCTAAAATATTAATAATAAAATTGGCTTTATATGTTATATAGATTCAAATTCTAATTATTTAGTAGTTTTTTAGCTTTTTTTATTTTTGAAAAGTTCTATAATTGTATAATATAATGTCCTACCAGCTGCTACATTTCTAACGATGGACATATAATGCTCTTTCTAAATTCCTCTTTTTACTAGAAGATAAATCATATGCAATGCTATTTTACTCCAAATGTTTTAGTCTCTTATAAATACAGATGTTATTTTTTATAACACGTATGTATTCATAAATTAAAGACATGTAGAATGTGTCTGAACGTAGTACATAAATCATTTGAGAATTGTCTAAATTTTTCGATCTTTTTTTGAGCAAACTTAACCAAAATTTCGTTTATATTATTTCAAATTCTTAAATGCTTGTACAATAAATTTAAATCCTATATTAAATAATTACTCAATCAATTTATAATAATTTAAATGTTCTAACCTAGTTTTTATTATTTTTCAAGGCTAAAAATACAAAAGAATTTATATAAATATGATATAATTTTTATAAATCGATTGAGTAATTATATAATATAGAATAAAAATGTGAGCACTATATACAAAACACAGCGCATAAAAAAGCTAAAACTAATTTTTATTCACAAAAATAAATCTATAAAATTATTTTCCTATATAAAAAGGTTTGATGCTATTTTTATGTTTTTTTTTGGATTATATGCTATAAAAAAGATCATTGATGGAAAAAAAATATATTTTAATTATTGATGATACAATGTTTATTTATGCTCTAGGTTGAAAGAATTTGAATAAACTAAAAAAATATGTGACAAAAATTAAAATAACGAAATATTTCTAATGATCTTCGCTAGAATTATAGTAGTGTTTATAGATACTAAAAATAAATTTGAAAAGTAATTTCATTAGTAGAATTACAACTTTTATAAAAATGAATGGTATCAAGTGCATTAAAGAGGTGGTATTCTGTGATTAAATCTACTTTTATATAAAAAGCGGCACAAATATCTAAACATTACTAAATTCTGATTCCTTAAGCCTTTATTTTATTTATAAAATATATAAATTTGTTTGTTTTCGTATATGTTCTAATTGTAAGGCGTCCATTTCTTATCTACTATGCCTGAAAGTATCAATTCTTATAATATATTTTATTTATTCCTATATCATAACCGCTATCTTCTACAGGATAGCACTATTTATTATTATGATTTAAGATTTTTATGCTCTCCAAAAATAATATCGTGTGTAAAAAAAAATTCATAAGATTTTGAGCATGAACTGCGCATAAATTATAAAAACTATTAGATATGATAATAAAACCATACAATATCACATAAAAAGTTTGACAAAAGCAGTATGAATTGAATTTATCAAAATATATTTTTTTCGTGTTCAACTAATCAAAAATTACTACTGTTTGAACATTTAAATTCGTAGTTTTAAAATAATATCACAATAATATTCCAGATAATTAAAGATATATAGTGTTTTAATACTTGATTATGGCCCTGCTGCAGATACTGCTCAAAAAATTTGAAGAGTTATATATTTTGCAAATATATTTTTGATATCTTAACTTTGAAACATAATTTTCCGGAATAACCAATCTTTAGCTGTGTATATACAAATTTGGAATACTAAATTTATTGGATATTATGTTGCATTTTTTTCCAATCGGG